>NC_139713.1:16723820-17153820 GCF_964188405.1 Protomyctophum parallelum
AATAGTATACAAATGAATGAACTGACCCATACAGAAGAAAATAAGGTTTTATAAGATGTCGTTTTTATATTCAGCTGAGAGTTTATATTAACAACTTACAATGAATAAGGTTACATTTCTGTATCACCAGCATTACACGCTATTAGTAATTGGGCCATGTTTCAGAGCCACGACATGTTCATTTAGATGCATCTAATAATGATCTTATTTAACCATATCTCCATAAATGTATTGTTTGGAGTAATGATCAATACATGATGCCAAATCCGCTCCCTGTATTGCTGATGCAACAAATCAAAAGCATAAAGAAATATTGAAATTAAATCCAACAAAGATGAGGATGTTGCTACAGTATTACTGTAAATACAAACAACACAAATAACATGATGCATTTTTCGTCAGAATGTGTATTCAACACAAGATAATGCATACTGTAAACACATTACGGCTCAGTGACCTTGTGGTTTGAGTGTCCGCCCTGAGACTGGGAGGTCAGGGTTCGATGCCCAGCCGGGTCATACCAAAGACCCAGTGCTTCCCTGCTTGACACTCAGCATCAAGGGTCGGATTGGGAGGTAAGTCCCTGCGACATATAGCGTCATGTCCAGGGGGTGTACTTGTACATCAAGCTGCCTCACGCCCCTATATATGGGCCTCAAGGCTGTGCAAGGCTTACTTAAGCCCCGTTCCGACCGGCCAAAGCTGAAGCTAGCTTGGGCGGTGGAAACGGGGCTTTACACACAGAACTATACCATAAAGTCAACATATACAGTATGCACGTGTGTTCACAAGTAACAAACTGAAACTGAATATTTAAAGAGAAACAAAATGGTACTTACTTTTCACCTTTGGTTTGGACATGCTCCCAAGTCCCTCTGTTCCACTGGAACGCAAGTCGTCACCAATGTCTCGTGGGCTCCTGAGGATGTTTGAGTGGAGGAAACCTGCTACTACCACCAATGAGTAAAACACTCTCCGTTGTAAAGCCCGGTTTACACTTTGTGATCCCACTACTACGGAGGAGAAATGAAGCACGACATGATCACAGATCTGCACGCCCAATGATGCTAATCCCTGAACTTTTTTAAATAACCACTTTGGCGTGAAGTTGCCCTTGTTTGCTGATTAGAAGTCATGTTTCCACACACCATTTCCTTCACTTTATGAGTAACAACTGACTCCAGATCAGCACAATATGGGCATCTACACCCTTTTCATTAACAATAATGATTAGTCGTAATAATTTAAGTTTGATTACTGACAAGACAGGCCAATCAATTAGAGTAACATTCAGCTGATTGTTGATTAATTGGAATCGGTGTTTCGATTTCTGGTCACTTTACTAATTATTTAAAGTTATTTTAATGTGGATTCATTAATTTCTGTTGTTTCAGTCAGGAATTACCTCCCAACGTGGAGGTGGAAGCAAACAAATTATGTGCAATTAACTAATCACTAATGACTTATCATTGCATGATCAGAACATTTTACTACTTACTAATTTATTTAATCCAATGTTAACCCATGCAATTATATTGAATGTGTATAATATATTAATGCTAATAGGCCTACCTTTTTTCCACGTCAGAGTACCTCCACCAAGCCAGTTTTCTGCAGAGGGGAATTCAGGTATCTATTTTCTTTTTAAATGCTATTATACTGTAGTTATATTTTTGTTAAACAGTTTGTGCTTCACGGTTATGATCCATGAACTATTCTTCTCATCAAAAAATAATAATATATGCAATGGAATTGTTGGGCTCAGAGTTAGCTATACAGTAGCTAATTTGTATACTGTACGTCCCAGGACAGCTTCCAGTGCAACATCCTACTACTCCTTTTGCAGTTCCTCCCTGAGGCCCACGCTCTAAATCAGTGGTTCCCAAACGGACCCCCACATTTACATTAATTAGCCCGCGAACCCCCCATTTGAAAAGATATTCCAAATCATATAATATAATATATTTTTACGGCTCTAGCAGTGATTCTCAACCCGTTTAATTTCAAGGACCCCCAGTTTGACATGCATATTAGTCTGCAGACCCCCATTTAATGACATTTCTATCTCTGGGACGCCCAATTTATATTGTAAAATCAATGTTAATTTAACTCTGAGAGTTCCAAACTATCATTTAGCTGGGGACCCCCTGGAACCCCCCCTGGAAGGACCCCTGGGGGTCCCCGGACCCCACTTTGGGAACCACTGCTCTAAATGAGAATGTGTTCTTCTTGGCCAACTTACTCAACAATTCCTGTTTTAGTTTCCTCAGACCAGTCTGGAGCAGCAGTTGATGAAGACATTTATGATGATGTTGACTCTCAAATTGTTCGTCTTCCACCGCTAATCAGCAGGTAAAACTACTAAAGAGCCAAAATGTTTTATACACACACACATATAGCATATATTGCATTTTAAAGTCTAAAAGGCTGTGACGTGGATTCTGTTACTTGCCAGCTTTCTCATTTTCTCATCATTAAGATCTCAATTTGACCACTAAAATCTCTACTATTTAACCCATTTTGGGCGGGAACCCCTTTTGGTGTTTTAAACATTATGTTATAATTTAGCTATTGAAAATAGCAGATCTACAAGCTCATAGCGCGCCACCAAGTGGCGCGCTACGAGCTTGTAGGTCTGCTATTTTAGAAAAATCGTGAAAATATTTATTTCAGAAAACTGGAGGATTTAGAAGATTTTTATTTTTATTTGAGGTCAGGCCTAAAGTTATTATAATACAGTATTTGCTCTCTAGCCTCACAGCTTTGAAACACAAGATGGAAGAGATGGACCCAAAGAAGCAGAAAAAGTTTGAGAAAGAGGAAAGAGACTTCAGGAAAAAGTTCAAGGCATGTGATTTTGCTTACATCATTGCTGTTCCCTCACTCATGTGATTCTTATCTGTAGCTCTTTGCAATGATTTTCATTTTTCAAACATTGCAAGACATCACATGACTTCTTATCCTTTCCACACTATTGTAGTATGAAGGGGAGATCCAGGTGCTTTATCAGGTGACCATCATCCCCACATTATCTAATAAAAAGTGGAGTGGCAAAGATCTGGCAATCAAACCGAGGGAAACTGTCAATGTCATTGTTAAAGCCGTGGACAACAAGCTGATCTGTAGGAATGAAGAGGGCAAGTGTGAGTAACTATACTGTCTAGTGTCTGTCTATATACTATACTATTAAAATACAGAATTAATTCTCCTAACTAAATGATAACGTGTAAAAAATTGACCCAAATGCTAATTTAACACAGTGTTCAAATTAGCATTTGTTAAATTAGCATCAGTGTTAATAACACTGAAAGTGTACAAATTGACCAAAATGTTAATGTTAAATGTAACACTTTTATTTCTGAGTGATACGGGATAGACAGGCAGGACATAATGTTTGGAGGAATTTGTGTTAAATGTTGAAGAGATTGGCGTGTCAAAATTAACATGAAGAATTACAATTGAACATTGATGGTGGGTCTCTGTCATGATTCCACTAGTTGAAATTGGTTGGTTCAAGCCTACATAAGCACACATTTTGTTTTACAAGAAGAAGAAGAAAGAGACAGAATAAAAAAAACATGATTGGTTTTCATATAAACATAATAAGACATTTATTTTTTGTGTTATTATTATTCTTATTATTTGATATTTATTTAGCACAGTATTAAAACAATACAATGAAACATACATAAAAACATGAGGGGAAAGTGCCAGGTTGAGGCAAGAAGTCCAAAGGGCTTATACGAGGCCTCTACCTACAGTATGTAAGATATAATACCTTTTAGAACCTTTCTCATTTCATCTTGTCTTTAACAGTGAAAATGTTCCTACAGTATACTACACTAGTAGGCTATACCCATGTGTCTAAACCCACCTGTCAGAATAGTACATGTATGTGTACATGTATGTCTTACTGTCTGAGATGAATATTAATGATCTATTACACTCTCCTTTGCAGTTGGCTATGTTTCGACAAACCACATTGACGTGGAGTAAGTATGACCCATTCAAAGACAAACACATGATTGCTTCCACGCATGCACGCACGCACGCACGCACGCATGCACGCACGCACGCATGCGCGCACCCACACATGCACGCACACATGCACGCACATGTACAGCTTAAAAACACATGCACACACACACACACACACACACACACACACACACACACACACACACACACACACACACACACACACACACACACACACACACACACACACACACACACACACACACACACACACACAGATGTACAGCTTCATTTATATATTATGTAATTCTTTATTCGTATTCATGTATTCTTTATTTTCTTTTGCTGTTCCTAGGGATGCTGATATCTATGATGACATTGGAGATGGTACGTTTTAATGTTTAGGGGGTAATTTTATAATGAACACATACTTTACACACACAAAAAAACACTGTCTAAAATACTAAAATGAGAACACTCAAATACTACTAGGAGGTTTTACTATTGTTTTGATTATTTGGATTTTCTATTTCATGGCAAATGTTCATATAGTTGATATGATTTCTCCACAGATTGCATCTATGACAACGACTGAAAAAAGACCCCTCTAATCACTGTATTGCAATGACTTTATTACGAATGCTCTTTGGCATTAGGCCTGATTCTTTACTTTGATATGTTTTCTTTACATTATTTATTGTGTTTGCTGATGTGATGTTAGCATTTATCATCAGTCATGAGAACAATACAGTCTTTTATACATTATTGTATTTGTTAAGATCAGATTTTTTTTATTTTTTGCAACATGAAACATATTTAATGATATAACATATTTTGGGTTGCAATTAGGTAGGCTACAGTGTAAAATCAACAATGTCAAAAGACACAATTGGAAAACATTACATGAAGCAGCAGTATTTAATTTCTCATTTTAAATGTCTCCCTTTGTATTCTTTTTCCCTTTTCTTTTTTTTGTCCTGGTACCAGTTTCAAAACTTCTGTGTACAATTTTGGAACATTGTCCAGGGCTTAAATGTTGTAACTTGTTCAACAATAAAAAATAACTATGCAATTTTGGTTTGATTTCTCGTTCAGGAGGAGATTTGATTAATTTAACCTGCTGTTAAAATGTACTCTTAGATAAACAAATAAGAGAGAATAAGAATGACTAGATAATTCAAATTTGCCCTTAGACTCTTTTCGAATAGAACTTTGTGTTGGACCAAAACGCTTAGGTTTCCTATCTTGAGCATCACCATGCGTTTTATGTTCAGCACATCCAGAGCACAGCCTCCACTAGACAGTTGGACAGACATTCAGTCCACCAGTCCACTCACAGTTAACAGTTTTTGTAATGAGTTGTGCTTGAAATGTACTGTAATTCTGCAAACTGTTGATAAATACTTCAATCAATCAATCAATCAATCAATCAATCAGGAGGCACAGCAGCCATGGATGAAAGCTTCATAGCAGTACAGCATAGTACAGCAGCGCCCCTCAGTGGATCTTCATTGACATTACACATTTCAAATATGATGCAGACAAAATATCATAGCCTACCAGGCCCGCTACGTATTGATTGATTCAATCATTTCATTCAAGTATCGTACTATTTTTCCAATCTATTTGATCTTGATTATTTCACATGCATCGACGTTTGCGTTTAAAACATCAATTGGGTCGTGGTTGGTAGGCCTAGTATTACCCTAGCCTAGAATGTCTGTAGGCCTACTAGTATTACATAAAACATGATGAATCAATGAATACGAAATCATTTTTTTTAAAGAATATTAAGAGGTTTGCTCTCGGGTGTATTAATTAAGTTAATGATCAGCGAGTTATTGTAATATGACTTTTGGCACCGCGTCCATCATCATCATCATATCAGATCAGATATCAATGAAAGGCCTATCTGATCTGATGATGATGCTGCATGGACGCGTTTTTTGTTTGTTTTGGTCCATGGGTCATATTTGACGAATGACGCATCATAAATTATACAATCAAATCATCAAATAAAAAATTGCATCCTCAAAAATGATATGAAAAAAAATCATATTCATGTGATGATGATCTTCCGGGTCGGCAGACAGACAGCCCCCCCCCTCTCCAAAAACGTGACCCGCTTTACGGTCCAACTTGTCCTCCGGCCGAACAGACAGGCACAGAGTCACAGAGCTGTCTGCAAAGGTCAGTGCTGTTTAATGTATGGGAACTAAGCTTTCATTTGGGGGGCCACGTTTTGACCATGCATGCATTCCTCTCAGTTACGGCGTGTGTGACTGTGTGTCTGCATTTTAGTGTTTTAATGTCATTTCATGTGAATGCGCGTTAACAGCCGTGGTTGTTTGTTAGCCATAAGCTAGCTTTGCTCGAGTTAGCATTTTTTCCTCTCTCTCCATAAAATAGCAGATGTACAAGCTCACCAACGCGTCGCGACGCGACACGTTGGTGAACTTGTACATCTGCTGTTTTATGTGCGCGACACAGTCGCACGACGGCGTATAATCCGACTTTCTTTTTGTTGTCAATGGAGACAAAAAACCCCAAAAGTGGTTGTTTGGCTGCAGCTGCTATAAACTCCTGACACAGCAGGAGTCAGTTTGAAGGATATATTATTTATAAAAGAGAAACAAACACTTGAAAACGTTTATTTATTTTTTATGCAAATAATTGTGCTGGTCTGGACTGTATCTTATAAACTGACAGACAGTGTATATATATATATATACTGTACACAGTACACGTGTATAAGTTTCCATGTGCGGGATGTGAAGATAATGTCCAACCAACCCGGTGTCACTCACACGTCTGCCATAATAACCTACAGCTCCCCCCCCCCCCCCCCCCCCGGACAGTTAGTTAGTTAGTTATACAGGGCTTGATGACGTGGTGGTATATAGACCCAGTTTTTATTAGTTTTAGACAGATGCAGAAGCATATTAAAGTCACTGTCACAGCACAGTGACAGGGGAGTGCACATATGCATGCATATGTCATGTATTTTCTCCAATGGATTGACTGGCCTATATGATTCAGTTACAGTTTATGGTCCATGCATGCAGGCTGTCCTCCTGTTGTCCTCAAACTCAGACATTATAATGGTTATTGTCGTTGAGTATTGTGGCTTTGAATGAATCACAATGGCTTTGTCATTGTGTTTTGAGCTGCATGGTCTCTTCACTCTAGACAAAGTCTAGAGACCTACAGTATAGGGTTGTACCGATCGGATCGGTTGATCAGAAATCGGGGCCAATCGCATCGTTTTCAAATGATCGGATCGCGAGCTAAAAGTGTGATCGGGACATCCCTATAGTATCAATATTATATCCATATCATTAGACTGGAAATTGTCTGTGATTTGTACTATGGCATAAACGTGTTCTATGAAATATAAATATCGGATCGGGAAAAATCGGTATCGGCAGATGCTCAAAATCAAATGATCGGAATTGGATCGGGAGCAAAGAAACGTGATCGGGACATCCCTAGTATATATATGCCTTGTGACCTAATTTGCTCCCCAGCCTTTCAGTGTTATAGTTAGTAGGCCCTAGTGTTGTTTAATGATTAGCCGTTAATCAATGATGTTATGTTACTAATATGATGTCAGGCTCGTCCAGAGTATTCCAGTAATATCACCTCCTCTCTGACCACTACATGATGTATTTTTCCAGCCAGTGCCCTTGACTGTTCCAGTGTTGTGTGCTAGAGGACTGCAACTATTGATTCTTTCCTTTGCCGATTATGCTATTGATTACTTTTTTATATTTTGTTTTATTTCGTATATTATATCAAAAATATGCATCACGCGGCAAGAACTTGTAGTTCTGCGGCTTCTGCCAATTCCACTACGTGAAATAAATAATAATTAGCTATTCCACCCCTACTATTTGTCATAACATGTGTTATTATATCATGTGTTATAATTATTATGTAATTCAATTATTGGCAAACACTTTTCTAGTATTTTCATTATCCAAGTGTTTCTGTTTGTCCTCGTCATATCTGTGTCGTAGAAGAAGACAAATGCATATGACAGGGTTTGTCTTGGAATTGAATGAACCAGCAGGAACATAATTCTACGACCAATCAAGATGTGAGTCATGGACTTTGTACTGTAGGTCACATAGGACAGGTTGTCCGACAGGGAAGCCATTTAAGTTCTAGGGCAAAGTTTAAAGCATTTGCAGTGGATTCGACCTGTTGCCTAAACATAGCATAGCATGTGCGTATACGGTACCATATGCGCTGTACTTACTTGTAAGCATTCCTAGAGAAAGGACTTGCTTTTATAGCCTGCTTTTGAAAGTAAACTGTCTTTTTCCTCACGTCTCTCACCTTCCCACTGTCTTGTTTGTCCTTGTCTGCCTCTCCCTCCCTCTTTCCGCACTCTCCACTCACTCCTACTATGACCCCTCTCTCTCTCTTGTTACTTCCCTCTCCCTCCACTTCCCGTCTCCGTCTGCCTCTAGGTAGCGAGAGACAGTGCAGTCTGTCTAGTTTTGAGCTCCCCCTGCCGTATGAGAGTGGGGAGTGTGCACCATGGCGAGCCTGCTACGCGTCGTGGCTACCAGCTGCTCAGCCCCTCTGTTCAGTGGGGTGTCATGTGTTAAGCTGCAGAGTGCCCGTGCTGTCAAAACACCATGCCTGCGCTTCTTCAGGACCCACCAGGCTCTTGGACGATGCGCTAGTCCACTAGGTAAGACACCGAGACTGTGTCTGTGTTGCTTCGTTTAACTTGGGCTGTCTGCAGAGTTGCGCGCCGGGCCGGCTACACACAGAAGTCTCTTCAAAACTCGTGACAAAAGTGATCCATGGAATAATCACTAATAAAATAATCAGTGGTTGCAGCCTTGAAACGCTTTACACAATGTCGTTTTCGTTTGGAATTGGTTTTCTTGCACATTCATATTATTGTGGAGGCATAACAATAATTAAACTAATGCTAGTTGTCCTGCGAAAGGATGTTGTAGTCTATTCGTAATGGTAACCCTCAGGATTCGCACCTGGGTTTACTTTGCGGCATAGGAAGCCAAAACATCCACAACTCGACAAATAGTTGAGATCAAGTCAAGTAAGGGTTTATAGTACTGTATGTGACTTGAGTACAGTACAGGCTTGAGTCCCTGCCCTAGACCCGAATACCACAATACTGAATCCAACTTGATATACAGTACATTCTAATAAAGCTTGCTTTCTAAGTAAAGGTGATAACTGGTGGCGCTGTAGTGATACTGTAGTGATGCAATATGACAACAGCATTCCTGTTTTACAATATGTATATGTGTTGCAATATTGCTGTTGTTAACCCTTACCCAACTAGCCGATAACATAATTTGCTACACGCGACAGGTTTTCATGAGTCTGCCGTAAAGGTGACTAAACTGAATGGTGTCCTTTTTTCCCCATTCATTTCAGTCCTTTTGTAATTTGCATGATAGTTATTGATTCCTGCACTGTATGTATGTAATGTGTCTGTACAGTAGGGCTGCAACTATTGGTTATTTACATAGAAATTGATGAAGCACTTTCTACTTGTTTTTTTACACAATGGTTTGGTGCAAAAATAGTAAAACATAGCACATCTACAAGCTATTTGAACTATTTGTATACATACATACTTTTTGGCCATAATAGCCAAAAGATTATTAATCGTCTTTCGTCTATTTTATTAACGTTTTATAATTGATTAAAATTGATAATTTGGGTTAACTGTTGCATAGCATCCCCCACTGTGCAGTATGTGTGTATGTTGCAATCCAAGGCCAAGGTCGCACACTGTACCGCCTGCGCTGCACTACTCCCATTTCCCACGGCTTCAGTTTAACCCGGTCGTCACCGTACACACAAGCAGGACGTTTGGCCGCCTAGTGAACACCGGTGTCAGCCGGTTGCAGGTGCTTTATTCCCATGCGTACCGCTTTTAGCTTACGTCTGCCTACATCAAACAGATGCGGCAGGCGTGCGTGTTTTGTGCCAGTGAGCGTAGTATTGTGTAATAACGCTGACGTCCCTGTGCACACACGGCCGCGTGCATGTCACTGTCACTGAAGGGTCATCGTGACCTCACATTCCTAGAGCTCAGCGTGTGAGCTGGTGGCAGCTGGTAGTGTCTATTCTTGGCACAGTATCAACTGGTTGTCTCTTGATAGTCAGAGTCCACAGAACACATCCAAGTGAAGAGCAGAGAAACGTTAATACACACACAGGACCGTACACCAGACCATCCTGAATGGACCCAGAACCACTTATAAATACTTGGTTGACCAGAGTCCCCCCCAAGTCTCTTAAGGGCTCTATTTTCATCCATGCTAAACCCCTTATCCCTAAACTACTTTGCCTTTTTTTTTTTTTACTATTTGGAAAAACGTTTTTGAATAGTTCAAATAGCCCATCTAGCCAAAAGCTCACAACATGTCGAACCAGCTAGTTGAACCATTCAAAAGTTATTTTCAAAATAGTAAAAAAGGCAAAGTAGTTTAGGGATAAGGGGTTTAACATGGACGAAAATAGAGCCCTCTCTCCTATTGTCCCTCTACGGTCTACACTAACATACGCAGATGCTGTAGTAAGAGAATGTTCAGTATTAATGTGCAACCAGGATTATGTAATTGATGCTAAAACAACCGCCTTGTTTTCAATGTGTTGACTGATATACGCTAATGGGGATGATGGTTAGCTAACTGATAACGGATGGCTAGCCGCAGTGATGAGGGTGTTTATCACAAAAACACGGAGGACATTCTGTATACTGTAGCAAGTTGGCACGCACGTTTGGCTCGCGTGTTACCCATAACTAAAGCTACACAGATAGACTCCTGGTCACTTTTTTTAAGTTGCTTGTCATGTTGAAGCCTTGATGTTGAAAAAGGCCCTTGTGAACTGTCAACGTGATTTTCCGTCTGTCCTTTTGTTTAGAGAATTAATTTATCTCTGTGGAGAACACTTACACTATCGACAAACACTTGTCTTATTCGTATATTAAACAGCCTTTAGTTTTAGTAACGGCTTGGCAGTGGGAAAGACGATGCCTTTTGTTGGGTAGTTATTATATAGGACATTGGCCTAGATGGTCAGCTTAGAAATGCCTGCGGGTGTATTTATGGTAAACAAGGTTTCCACTCCAGTCACAGTTCTTCTCCTTCAAACACCCTTGCCCTTGTATGAAAGGACATGAAATGGTTTACACACACACACACACACACACACACACACACACACACACACAGTCACACACACACACACACACACACACACACACACACACACACACACACACACACGCACACGCACACGCACACGCACACGCACACACACACACCCCTCAAAGGTCTCCGCTTGATACGGAGTGTAATCTGGCTATGTTTGAATTGATTGCATATCCTTTTTCCTCCAATATTTGTTTTTATAGAAGAAAGTGTATCTGTATGAATTGTTACTAACTAATGGAATGGGCCACCTTTTGTAGCCGACGTGTGTAAAGCAGTCGGGTGACAACAAGGAATCCCTTAATTAAACCCAACTTGCACGTTGTCTCGTTGTCTTCTCAAGGCATTCCTTACAAACAAGTCACGGTCGGTGTTCCCAAGGAGATTTTCCAGAATGAACGCCGCGTGGCGATATCTCCGGCCGGAGTCCAGGCGCTGGTCAAGCAGGGTTTCAACGTGGTCGTCCAGTCGGGAGCCGGAGAGTCCGCAAAGTTCCCCGACGAGCAGTACGCCCAGGCGGGAGCCACCATCCAGGACGTCAAAGACGTGCTGGCGTCTGACGTGCTCGTTAAGGTAAGGGACGATGGGGGTTGCTTCCACAAGCTAGAGGGAAACGCCTTGCACTTGTATTCGTCTCCCAAACAGTTGCCGTTTGGCCCGTTTACACACTGTCGGGAGGAAACCAAATAACTCTATTTTTGAGGTTTTTGAACACCCTTTACGTCTGTGTGTTTTTTCGAAAATATTGAACCAATGGAAAGTAATAAAAAGTGATTCGGACAAAACCTCTTAACGCCATTGGACCCTCAAAATGTCTGCTAAAGCAACTAACTCCACCACGTCTCCCCCTCTCATGGAAGTAATTGACAATAATATTGTCAATTTCAAAGTTGGTGTTGTAACTATATATTATATAAAGTTACAACACCAACTTTGATGATGATGTATTGCTTTGTTTTAAATATATAAGGTTTTCTTAATTTCCTGAAAAATTTATATTTTTAATTTTCTGAAAAATGAACATTTTGGACAGCTGAGATATGTTTATAGAGACTCATTCAAGGCGCTCCTCAGATATCGCCTTCACAAATTCAGTATAAATCTCGATTCCCAACCCATCCGCTTCGAATAAGGTTTTTATATTTGTATGTGTTTTTTTTCTCAAAATGATATAGTGCAATCTTCGAGGTAATCTGTGGAGTTACGATTGTTTCATGTCATCCTTTATCCAACCCACTCCTTTCTGCACAGGTGCGTGCTCCCATGACACATGAAATCGAGCTCATGAAGGAGTCGGCGACCCTGGTCAGTTTCATCTACCCGGCCCAGAACCCTGAGCTGATGGACCTGCTGTCTCAGAAGAAAGCCACCGTGCTGGCCATGGACCAGGTGCCCAGGGTCACCATCGCCCAGGGCTTCGATGCACTCAGCTCCATGGCCAACATCGCAGGGTAAGGCCACGCACGCAGACAGACAGACAGACACACACCTGCATACAAGTTGCATGGTATATGTACTACTAACCATACTATCAGTGCATATACTGTAGTGGTGACGACAAATGAAATGTCTGTCAGCGGTTTAGCTGTTGATCTATATTATGTGTCAAGGGTATTCAGTATTTAAGTCCGACATCATTTTGTAGTGCTACGTTACGTCCGGGTCCAAGTGGCACCAGCTCCCGTCCGCATCTCATTGTAAATTGAATATCTAAACGTGTGAATCTTTTTACAGTGATGTTATTTTTCAGAAAGGAAGCCATTGAGGGTTAAAATGGGTCTTAATGCTTTTATAATAATAAAATAATGGAATTATTAATGTGTTAATGTGTCCATGACAACAAAAATATATGATGTGGAGACAATAAAGACTATTATTATCATTATTATTGAAGGTGGCAACAGTCCATTTGATCGGTAAGTGTCTCTTTTTCAGATTTTGAACCCAGCACCTCCACTAAGTGATGTGCGTATTTACTTGCGCAAGCAGAGCGCGCAAGTACTATAGTACTATAGTTTTAGTAGATGATCTGCAAGGGGGCTGATCGTCACCTGTTCTTCCGTGACAAACGTATCCTCCCTGACAAACTCCTTACGAACAGCCGACGCACTCAAACCTATTTCAAACATGCGTCAGTTATAGAATAAAGTAGGTGTATAAAGAGGTGAGGAACATTTGTGTTGGGGGTGCCGCTGGTGTTGAGCTCTGGAGGGAGACACCAGTCTCTCTCTGCTGTGATGATGAGATCTACAATAAAGAATGGAGTTTGAGCCTGTTTAACTTATTTATAGCATAACATTAAAATAAAAAACTTCCATTATAAGATCCAACATGGTGTAGCAGCACCATGAACACTGTTCAGCAACGTTCAACCAGAAAGAAAACTAGTTGGACCCAATATCTGTACTATGAAAACTACAGAATAGAGTGCTATGTCTACATAAAAATCCTATCTAAATTTGACAAGTTGAGCCTTTGCATACGCCTGTAAGGTCGTCGAGGCTAGGGCAAGCGCTACGGGCTAAGATGGAGTCTGAAGAAGTGGGTTTTCAGACTACGGCGGAAGATTGGGAGTGATTCTGCAGTTCTGACTGCAATGGGAAGTTCATTCCATCGTTTTGGAGCCAGAAGGGAGAAGAGTCTGGGACGTGTGGAGCGTTGTCCTGGCTTAAAAAAAAAATCATCCTACATTTTCACTAAAAGTGGCATTAAAAAGGTCTTAATATATGAATAAATAAAGAGGCTTCTGCCTTCTGCACACTTACACTATGATTAAATAGAGCGCCGAAGTCCTGACGTCACTCGCTCATCCCCTGGTTCACGGAAGTAATTTCTCTATGGAGAATAACATGGGCTCATCTTAAAACCGTTTCATATAAGCATTGTGGTCCAAAAATAAACAAGCTGTCTCTGCCAGTGTCAGGGAGGTGTCTCTGTATCGTTTACGACAGTCGGTCAATCATATTTGATAAAGTCTGTTTCTAGTCTAATTCAGAGTTAGTGTCGAAGTGTCCTTGAGCAAGACACTGAACCCCTAATTGCTACAATGCAAATAAAAAGTACATGAACCCGTGGATTCTACCGATATTGACGTCAGACTTCGGTGCTCTATAGGAGAAAGAACAGTGTGGATTCATGGATTCCATACATGGAAGTAGATCATGTCCATACGATGACGATGACGACAATGTCCATGTTTTGTGTCATTTCAGGTACAAATCAGTGGTGCTGGCAGCCAACAGCTTCGGGCGGTTTTTCACTGGGCAGATTACTGCAGCTGGGAAAGTACCACCTGCAAAGGTGTGTATGATATATTTGTGTTGTGTGCACTCACTGTGCACGTGAATTGCATTGCCAGTATTGTTTTCATACTGTATCTTTAACAGGTGGTGTTTGTTTCACTGTGCGTGTGCGTGTGCGTGCGTGCGTGCGTGCGGCTATAGGTTCTGATCATTGGAGGTGGTGTGGCTGGTTTGGCAGCAGCTGGCACTGCCCGAGCGATGGGAGCCATTGTCCGAGGCTTTGATACAAGGTTTGTTTTCTACTAATTCCTTGTGTAAAAACAACGTATCCTGGATTTAAAAAAAGTTATTCTTCAGGTTATGTTAACTAGACCAAACCCTGCTATAGAGTTACCTACTATAGCATTTAGTGATTTGGGTGATTTGGAAAAAACCCCGGTCCGCCCCGGTAACAAGATGTGCACATGCACGCACTACGGCCACTACACAGGCCAACAGCACACACACCAAGCACACTCTATAGTAGGGAGGATTATCAAACAAAACAAAAAATAAGTGATATTTGAATTAAGTGAAACCACTGAATATACCATTAAACGACAAAATGTATGTATTATTTAACCGCATTCTGACACAAATAGAGAAAACAACTGAGAGGAGAGGATTCAACCCTATGTTTGGACTAGTATCCGAGGATGAGATTTGGGTTTGTCTTCTAACCGGCCACTAGATGGCAGCAACGAGCAGTGATGTAGTGGGACTGCTCAGCTCTCGCCAATGGACCCTGCACTGCCTACTGATGTTTCTGTGCTGTACATAATGTGTCCATTTCCTTAACCCGGTGAAATCTAAATCGTGGCATCCCTATTCGGGTGGAACATATTAAAATAGCAAATCTACAAGCTTACGATGTGTTGCAACGCGTCTTATTGTGAGCTTATGGATCTGCTATTTTCATGCGGCCCACCCATCTGATCACTTAAATGGTCATACAGTATGCTTGGGGGCCACAAACACTGTTTAGATTCTCAAGTGGGGCCAAGTGGGAAACCGTTGTTCTTTCCCTCACAGTTCATTACTTTGAGTCAACTTCGCTGTGTGGAGGAACTATCTTGCCACCTGAATGAAACACCATTAAGACCGGTGTTGCCTCAATAAAGGAATTGTTTCAGCGTTAAACTCTTCTCTTTCTTCGGTCCTCCCAGAGCTGCAGCGTTGGAGCAGTTCAAGTCTCTGGGAGCAGAAACTCTGGAGGTGACGGACGTCAAGGAGTCGGGAGACGGTCAGGGAGGCTACGCCAAGACGATGTCCAAGGAGTTCATAGAGGCAGAGATGAAGCTGTTCGCCAAGCAGTGTCTGGATGTCGACATCCTCATCAGCACTGCTCTTATCCCTGGTACAGTGGCGCACGCATTCGCACACACACGCACGCAGTTTTTCTCCTCTCCTGAACAGTTAGTCGCCATGATTGTCTCTGTATCAAAAAGAGTCACTAACGATAACTACTTTGGAATCCATTGGAACAGTATCATTCAGTGCCACTTAACAGAGAAGCGACGTGCACATTGCGCAAGGTTTCCGCTTGACAGTGACAAAACGCTTGTTGACTCTCGGCCCACACATAATGACCCGTGGTTCGTTCCTTTTGTTAACCATGCAGGTATTAAGGCCCCCATCCTCATCACCACGGCCATGATCGAGAGCATGAAAGATGGCTCTGTGGTGGTGGACCTGGCTGCAGAGGCTGGTGGAAACATCGAGACCACTGTCCCCGGGGAGCTGACGGTACACAAGGTATGAACACCCTACTGTACACAAGATACAACCGTTTAGCCCAATTAGACCCAACGGCAATTTTACAAATCAGTAGTTTTTTTTGTGCCCCCAACATTATGTATTTGGACGTGGACCCTCATCTGAAAATGTTTTGCGGGGGACACTTTTATTTTATTTTATTGGCTTTCCATTATAACTCTATGCTTTCCATATGTTGTCTGGTAGAATTCCGGTTATTTGTGTCGTAGAATTGGGGGGTTTCGAGAATATTTAAACTTAAAGGCGTGTTATTTAAATGACTGGACGTGACATTTATCAAAGCTCCGACCAGGTCTAGGATGGGCTATAGGATCACTTAATAAATGTCACGTTGACGTGGGCGTACGCCAAACCCCACCCCTCGAATTTAAGGCAGAATATACACTCCATTGATAAATGAGCCCCATTGTCTGCAAAACCTGATACGACGTCATGTTTGGATTCTTTTGGTTTTGATGTGTACAACGCAGGAATACACTGAGGAAGGTCTTCTAGCCAAAACATATTTTTTTGTTCCCTGCTAAAATAAATGCATACATAATCTCAACTGTTCATATTCTGTTCGTGCAGCTTCAAAAGGCTTATGAGCTATGATGACCTATAGGCCTCATTAGGGTGAGTGCTGCCGGTGGGGCAGAATTGTGTAATTAGTAATTAGCCTCCTCCTCGAATCCTGGTAGAATTAAAACTGAGATTGCATTCATAGCGCAGCAGTAGTCCCACAAATCCCTAGGATTGTTTAACGTTTGTCCCTTTTTTGGTTTTGTAGTCACAAGAGACTAGTATATAGTATATTTGATTGTATTGCTGTATTGTTCTTTCTGCTTTGGCAATGTAAACGTATGTTTTCTCATGCCAATAAAGGATATGCCTTTGAATTGAAAATTGAATTGAATTGAATATAGTTGACGTCAACCATTATCTGTTGTGCGTTTTTATGAAGTACGTTTTCTTTGTGATTTTGCCGCAGGGAGTAACGCACATTGGCTTCACGGACCTGCCCAGCCGCTTGCCCACGCAGTCCAGCACTCTGTACTCCAACAACATCACCAAGTTGATCCGGGCCATCAGCCCCGACACGGAGAACTTTCACTTCAACGTCAAGGAGGAGTTCAACTATGGAACCATAGACCATGTCATCAGGGGATCTATTGTAATGCAGGTACTGTACCAGGCCTCTCTTTACCGGTACAGGTATGCTGAACACATGCTTAACCACTTCAATCCTCTATGCTTATTGCTTAGAAGCCTGGCCGGACATGAGCTGCTTCTGTTCCCCCCTCTACACTAAATCTCTTCGACAAAGCTCACAAAAGAAATCATAACATAACAGACTTTAGGTCTGCTATTTTTGGTGAACATTCCTCCAAAATAGCAATGCTAAAATTCAACATTTGACACATTCTTTCACAACAGCCATTTCTTTTAAATACAAGGTGTTAATTTTGTATAGACAATTTACATTTTACAGTATGCCCTATTTATTATTTGGATGCCATAACTGTATTTATTAATGTAGAGATGGCTTCTAATCACAGTGTCATGCATGTCTGATTGTCTATCCTTCATAGACTTATGATGGCGAATGGCGATTGCAATGATTCCCTGCTAATTGTCTTCACTTCCATGTACTCCTTCCGTTTCCCCCTCTGTACCCCTTCCAGGACGGGAAGAATCTGTTCCCTGCTCCCCAGCCTAACAACCTTCCCGCACCAGCCCCTCTCACTAAGCCCAAGAGTGTCCAGGAGCTGGCCAAGGAGAAGGCGGCTCAGATCTCTCCGTTCACGGCAACAATGACCCAGGCTGGCATGTACACCGGAGGTGGGTTATTTACGCTGATACTCAGCCGTTCTAGGACCCTCGGCCTGATATCCATGACGAACGAGACTTATCTCTCGGACCCCCAATCAACACTATATCAGTGTTATTTTTAACTCTCTCTGAGTTAAAGACCCCTAACTCCACGTGGACGATGCCCCGTCATTGTTTCGCGACTTCTTCGCGAATCAACATTGCACAGAGAAATACACAGAAGACTTTTTTTTTTTTTTTTCATATCAGAACCGTGAGATCTAGGTTGAAAGTGGGCCAAAGTTTCACTTTAAAGCAACGGCCACAAATGAAGTATAGGCAATGATAAAACAATAAATTAGAAAGGATAATAATAAACCCTAGAACAAACCGACGCGTATGAGGTGAGGTCGGGTCACTAAACAAGGTTTCAGGTCAAATCAGAGAGTACCAGCCCTCCCTTTTTGGTTGGGTCAGGAAGGACTATTCCGGTCAAAGTCTCTTCTCACCACTGCTGGCATGTGGACCGGAGGCAAGTAGCGAGACAGGTAGATTACAGGCACACACGCACACACAGACACAGACACCCTGTTAGTGCCAGGAAGTATGCATTGTAAACAGTCTCCTGCTGCGTGTGTGTGTCTGAAGTGGCGCTGGCTGTAGAGTGGGCGGGTTCCAATGATCGCCACGCCCCAGCTCAATGTACAGGCACAGTGTGGTGGTTAATGTGGTGGACAGCATTGTTTAGCTGTGATGCTGCCTGGTTTCCCTAAACCCAGACCCACCACCACGGATCTACTGCAGACCGGCTGCTTTGTACGCTAAACGTTTATTTTATCCATGCCATACCATCCATCACATATTAGATTACACAGTACTGGTACATACAGCATGTACACAGTATGTATGTATGTGTACAGTATAGACCATTCTCTGTGTCTGTCTCTCTCTCTCTCTCTCTCTCTCTGTCCACACACACATACTGTGTGTGCGTGCGTGCGTGCGTGAGTGTACTGTATGCTAGGCCTGTCTTTTTGCCGTTTGTTTTCTATCGATGACGTTTTAGATTAACTGAAGAATCATAGTGTGTTTAAAATATTTGTGTGATTAACCACTTGAGAGCTATTTTATACTTGGTTATTCAACGCACAAATAGCGAATCATTGCATGGGAGCTTCCAATGAAATTGATTTTATAAAATTGATTTGAACAATGTTGAATACCTTTTTTATTTTATTAAAATAAAAAACAATGTTGAATACCTTTTTTATTTTATTAAAATACATAACGTATGGTCGATTAGTTTTGATTGAGTGTTTTCACCATGTAATATCCACTGTGTGTGAGACAGTGTGGTGGTAACTAATCTAGTCATTATTATCTCCCACGCTGTGTGTGTGCCCAGGTCTCGCCACTCTCCTGGGGCTGGGCATAGCGGCGCCCAACGCCGCCTTCACCCAGATGGTCACCATCTTTGGCCTGGCGGGCATCGTGGGATACCACACGGTGTGGGGGGTCACCTCCGCCCTGCACTCGCCCCTCATGTCCGTCACCAACGCCATCTCAGGTGAGCCGCCCACTAAGCCTTTAAGCAACTAGTCGACTATTCAACTAGTCGACTATATCCACTAGATGACCTTGTTGGTAGTTGATAAGAAAACGTTTTTTTTGTATGCCTCAAGATCAGCTAGATTGCTAGATTTAAACAAAGTTTTTTTCTTTCTTTTACATAATAGGTAGTTAAACAACTACCGGTAGTCGACTGGTCGACTAGTAAACTAGGCAACTAGTCAACTAGTAAAAATCACTAGAAGTTAAATCCCTACCGCCCGCACGTTTCTGTTGTTGACGACACCGTCGATTTGATGATGATGTATCTTGTTGATTTTTAGGGATGCACAAACTATTGACACTCTATATCCGATTACCGATTAATTGTATGGTCAAAAGGAGCAGATGATGCAATACAAATTTCCAGTAGGGTTTGGCTTATACCTGTTCTACAGTTACTGTAATTCTGGATGCAGACTTCTAATTACCTGATTTATTATTTCAAACAAAACAAGGGGGAAGGACCATCTCCGACGTCTAAGATGTGCCGTTTCATGATGAGAGGAGATTGTATGTTCTAGTGATCTTCGATATTCATGATTTTAATTAATATCGGTATCGGTGCTAAAAACAAATAATCGAGAAAAAGAACGGCCGATTATTATATTTCTCATAAATGCGCAAACATGGTGAAACAACCACTTTCATTGAAAATCCGGTAGAGTACGGTTGTAAGGAAATGTATAGCTGCGTGTCTGACTCCGGAGGAGTAGACACGGCTTAGCTCCGCTCTACAGACTGACGTCTCCTCTCTCTCTCTCACACACACACACACACACACACACACACACACACACACACACACACACACGGAGTCAGAGAGCCACTGCAGGGAGTCACACACACACACTTGGTGCATTCATAGATAAATATATAGATAGATACATATATATGCTGCTACAGTACATGCAATTAAAAAAAAAGATGTTGGTGCTTCTTGCACTTCCTTTTTTATAAGCGATAAATATCAATAATGCATTTCAAGGAATTCTTGTGTTGGAATTTATGTTACTGTAAAAACTTTTTTTAACTTAAATAATCGGCTCATAATATCGGCTATCGGCTTTTTGATTTGTCCACTAATCGGTGATCGGAAATATCGGCCAAAAACCATATCGGATTATCGGTCGATCACTACTACTAGTATGTTCCCCTTTTTCGGGAATAAAAAAAGCACACCAGTGTGAACCAAGTGGTGCAACTCCCGTCGTCCAGCAGGTGGCAGCCATGTCACATACTTCTCTCGTTCCAATTTCATGCATGCGCACACCACTCATGCTCACCCAACACAGGTCACAGGTACACACATCACAAACACGTACACAGCTACACGGACATTGCAAGCTGGACGTAGAAGTGGTTGCACCACTTAAAAAATACGCCTGTATGAATCATGACATATATTAGACACTATGGGCTCCATCTTGCGCCACCCTTATCTCTTATCCCGAAACGTATTTGCCATTTACTATTTTGAAAAACATTTTAAAATAGTTCAACTAGCCGATCTACATCGAGGCATTGTGAGCTTGTAGATCGGCTATTTGAACTATTTGAAAAGGTTTTTTTAAATAGTAAAAAATTAGTTTAGGGATAATGGTTAAGGGGTGGTGCAAGATATACTGTAGCCCTGTGTCTATTTGCTCAGACACTATGACGTAAAATTGTCCAGGATTACAGTTTGGGCAATTGTCAACGGGTGAAAAATGGGCTACAAACATAAAAATGCAGTAAAGGAAAAAAAAGGATTGATGGTGGATTATGTAGAGGTCAGATGGATGGTAAAGACTGATAATTGAGCGTGGTAAAGATTCCACTCAACACGTTTCCAAAAATTGAAAGAATTGTGGATCCTTAGCTCACAACCGCTATTTTTATTTTGTTGCATGGACTGACCTACACGATAAACAAATGGCTAAAATAGCCAAATACTGTAGCTACACGTTACACGCAATGCAATGGCGAGCTTGTATATCTGACATTTAATATATATATATATATATATAATGTGTACACCAGGGTTAATGTGTCCAACTGTGAACTCCTTATGTGACCATTTGGTTCCATCCACTCTCTCTTGGAGTGGAGCGAGGATTGGACTGTGCGTGCCGGCACTATTTGGACATGTCAGTCATTGTAACACGCAGAGGGCCGTGTCCTCTCTCTTACCTCCTTATTAACACCCAGGGGTTACGGGGTGACAGACCTAAGTGCGTGTGTGTGTGGCATGTATGTGTGTGTTCCCGGGGCTTTGATCACCCTTAAAAGCACATAGGAGTCGGATGTAACATGCGGCCTGTGATCTTTGGCACTTTGGGTATAGGGCTTTGCCTAGTTAACTAAAGCATGCACGCACACACACACACACACGCACACACACACGTGCAGCCGCGCACACGCACATACACACTTGCACACACACTCGGGGACACACACTCGCACGCCACTCGCAGCTAGACATCAGAGCAATCTGTTGCGGTGTCGGCTCACCCAGTAGTAGAACAGTCCCATGGAGTTTTCACTTCCCCTTAACCACTTATGCTCTATATATACTGTCTTTTAGGGATGTGCCGATGAGACATTTTGGACGATATCGATATCCGATATAATTAATTGCTGTTATGGTCGATAACCAATATTACCGATGTCGATATGATCTAATTCTGTATTGAAAAAATATTTAAAAAATTGTCCATTCTGAAAAATACATGTAACAAGGTATCTGCACTGCAGGCTTAGGCAAGTCAGATTTAACTTAAATAATATTGTGAGCTTGTAGATCTGGGGTAACTCGTTGTTGGGAGGGAAAGACTGCTTTATCAATTTAGGTCGGGTAACTCGTGTTAGTGGGTCAAAGTGTTGGGATAATGTTGGAATTGTGAAGGCGGAAGAAATCGTCGCTGTGTTCTCCCCTTTCCCCTTTTAGCCTCTTTTTACACCACTGTGTTCTCCCCTTTCCCCTTTTAGCCTCTTTCTGGCTCCGTCCCGACTTCGTTCACTTCATTACCACGTCTCGTCTTCTCGCCAGTCATTGTCCGCACCCCGTTGTCAAGTCCTCAAGTTCATTGAAGTTGACGAGGCACTTTATTTGACGAGCTCACTTAACAAAGGCATTATTATACGATGGTTTATTAGGTTCAAGTCTGGGAGTATGAATTTGAGTGGAAAACGCTACGAGAGTGAGACGTCAACAGAGTACAACATGGACTGGGCAGTCGGCAGGCATTTAAAGCCGGTTGAAGATTAATTTGAGGGGTTCTGCTCTTTGTTTATGGGATATCTCTGTTCTTCCACCTCCCCGCCGCCGTGCCCAGGTCATTTTGCCCTGCATATCTTGGCATGTTCTTATTACCAATACGCTTTTGGTTTCGCCACTGGCTGACTGTGGTTACGGAAAGATTGAAACCAGTGGAATTCTATAGTTGTTGTGCCAGGCATCATAAAGACACACAGGTGCATGCGGGCGCACACACACACACACACACACACACACACACACACACACACACACACACACGGACAGACATTAGGGAATCCTGTTGGAATTTGGGGGTTGAGTGAGGGACAGTTATATTTTCTATGGGGAGTATTACAGTGTTACAACTGGTAGTCATCATCGTCACAGGTGGGTTATCTTGAATCATCTAGCCACTGGCTTTATATCCATTGAAATCAATATCTGGTGTCTGATGAAATGCTTTAATCTACTTGAGAGGGACTGATTCAGTTTTGGCCAATGGCCACTTATGTTTCTGTTGTACTGACTCCTGGTAGGTGGGATTTGTCATAGAGATAGCATGTACATAAACCTCTGGGATGAACATTCCACTTCGTTACGTGCGTGTGTGTGTGCGTTTAATCGTATTACTGACTGTACTTAGTTGTGAGAGCCAAACGGTCTCACTTCCCACATTCACACACCAATGGTGTCGAGCTCACACCGACCCGACTCATTGGAGGCAATGTAGGGTTCAGTGTCTTGCCCAAGGACACTTCGGCAGGAGGAGCCGGGTTTCGAACCGCCGAACCAGGGATCGTTGGACGACCTGCTCTACCTCCTGAGCCACATGCAGCCGCCCTAGTACTGTGTCTGCTGGTGTTTTCATGCCCGGCACTTGGACTGTGACTGTTTCTCTGTTGTAGAGAATATTCATTTATTCTCTACATTTGCAAGGTTGAGCTTTTTTGAAATGGGTCAATGTAATCAGTCTGCCATTAATATGCCATTACAGGCTGTTTTCTTTTATGTTGGATTGGCAATACTATGCCAAAGAAAGAGTCAATGAATCTAAAGGTGATTTTTCTCTTAAGTGGCATGGTTTTAGTGAACTGCTGCTTCATTACAACTTCATATTAGAGGTAGAGAAATTACATAGGCCGCCATAGAAACCTTCATTTCATTTTTCCTACACTGCATGACATGTAGGAACAGATGGAATCACAGTTGTGTCATGAATTTGAAGCTGCATTCACACCAGACACGAGAAAAGTAATCACGTTGCTTTAATTTCTGGTAACACGTCGTCATTTTCACTTGAGCTGTCCCCCACGCCCCCACTCACACCTTTGAGAAGATTTCAAGCCTCAGTCTCAAGAGGCTTGAAATCTTTTGCGCAAGTTCTTTTGCGCAAGTTCGGGCCGATCTGGGCGAAATAGTTGAATATTTCTTGTTCTATAATCTTAATTTATGTCTCGTTCCATTAGATCCAATAGAGCAGAAAGGCATTGAATACTACATTTGAATTGTATTTAGCTTTTTTGGGGGGCATTTTAATTATTTATTTTAAAATATATACGTATATCTCTATCTATACCATAGACTGTAAAAAATATGGACAAAGCGTTCGCCGGGTCTAACATGGACGTAAAATGAAGCCTGTTATTCCTGTACTGTAAGTCGCCATCTTTCTAGATCCGTTTGGTACCAGCTGGCCATTGGCTGGCTCCGTTTTGGACCAGCTGGCCATTGGCTGCCCAGACAACGAGGCGGGACTTCCCCCCTTCTTCTCCGTTGGTTTTTATTTTGACTCGAGTGGGAGGGGAATCCCGATCATAGACTGTAACGGTAGCCACGCCCCTCAGAACATACGCGATGTTTTTTTTTCCTTTATGGTCATTTTTTTAATTAATGGGACCATAATTTTCCAAAAAGAATATTATGACATTAGAAATGAGACTTTAAACTAGTGACTGGAAGAAGAAAGTATTCATGACCATGTTTATTAACCCATTCTGACCTGAGATCAGATTCATACGAGGTTTCCACTGGACACACACTGGTCTGATTAACCCATTCTGACCTGAGATCAGATTCATACGAGGTTTCCACAGGACACACACTGGTCTGATCAACCCATTCTGACCCTAGATCAGATTCTAAAAATGTCAGTCGTTCTTAGATTTTTCAAAAAATAGCAGACCTACACCAAAATGGGTTCCCGTTCAGAATGGGTTAAAGTAATACAGTCTAGGTGAAGTTGGGCCAAAATACATGGGCCTCTATGGAGCTATGGGGCTTTTTGGGTCCAGTCCAGCGCCACAACAGGCCATTATATGAAATACCGATTTCAAATGAGGCTTCACGAAATATCTGGCTGACTGCCCCCCTGATCTATACATAATTTATTATGATATTACTAATCTATCTGTCCCAGAAATATATACTGTATGTATGTATGTGTGTGTGTGTGTGTGTATATATATATATATATATATATAAATACATTTATTAAAAAAAGAAAAAAATATAGAGTTGGGAAGAACAGTCAGACAAAAAAGCAATGCAATAAAACTGAAGAAGGGAACCGAAAGTGAGCAAACAAAAACTTCATGGGGATTATTTAACGTCTTTTATTAGTTTTTATTTACCGGTGTGTGTGTGTATATATATATATAGCCCTATATTGTTTTATGTGGGTCATTTAAAGTTTTTCTTTATTCTTGATTTATTTGTATTCATATAAATATTGCATTGTAAAATATATGTCTTATCTTTTTATATATTGCACGTACAGTTGAGTATAGTAGTACAGTATACATGACGCATTCTGAAGCTGTGGATTTACTGATACTAATGGACGACGTGTTCCTTCCATGCAGGGCTGACGGCTGTGGGTGGTCTGTCCCTGATGGGAGGAGCCTACACCCCAGAGACCACTGCCCAGACACTGGCTGTTCTCGCTGCCTTCATCTCCTCCGTCAACATTGCTGGTGAGACACACACACACACACACACACACACACACACACATGCACACGCACACGCAGACAGACACCCTTTGCCAATTACAGCAACTTTCAGCCAATACAATTTCAACCGTTAGCCGAAGATTGAAGTGGTTTTTTTAATCAATTATACAATAACATGCTTTCGAACCAAAACGCTGCAGCTGTCCCCCTTTATTCTACTCACCTGCTTAAACCAGAGTCTGTGGCTTTGGCTTTAGACCACACATACACACACGCACGCACACACACGTGCACAGTGCACACACACATTCATCCCCGCTATTACCCTTAATAATTCTCATTAGAATGACAAAGTGTTCCAGTAGCTATTAGAATACTCATCACTTCATAACCGTCCTCTGGAACACTTGACTGTACCTCCAGGGCAGGGCTGTGAACCGCTTCTCGGTTCACAACAGCAATGTCCCGATCTGCAAGCTCTTGAACTTGCAGATCGGCTATTTCCGGGCAGCGCGACGACAGCGGCATGAATCGAGACTTGACGAGGAGACTTTGATGCAGACGTTTTGGGAAGGCTATACGAGACACACGTTGCATTCTTTCAAAGACGTTTTCATCCAGACATCTGAGGCCACTTTGGTTCCAAGGTGTCGGTCCATTTGGGCCGCGTGCGTCAAAGAGTTCTGAGGAGCTTGTCGTCCGCGCGAGATCCCCAGGACGCACCCAGGGGTCAGGGGTCGCGGCGAGGATGTGAATCCCGCCACGGTTCCTATGGCAACGACCGTTAAAACCACTTATTAGTCCCTCAGATCTACCTTTTAAGTTTTCCCTCCAACAAAAGCGTGCCAGAAATACCACAACATTTATAGAAATATCTACTCTCTTTTTTTTGTTTTTTTAAGCACCAGTTGTTTAATTTCAATTTTTTTTCTTCTTCTTTATGTTCACTCGGTGGCTCGATTCCACATCATGCACAACTCTAAGCGGTCTACCACACTACCCATAAACGCCTTAGGGGAACAGAATAACGAACATTCCTCGGTGAGGTCTGGGAAGAGCCCCCCCCCCACACACACACACACACACACACACACACACACACACATATACACACACCACACCAACCCCTCACCGAACAAGCACCTACATACCCCTCTCCGATCCGATCCTTTTTACTGTGCCACAAACATAACACTGAAGTTCACTTTCAATAAACCCAGCGTCTGAAGTGTATAGTCTTTCAGACGCCCGCCTCCCCCCCCCCTTCCCCTGTGTCTCCACTGTGTTCAGCGGTAGAAAAGGGCAATGGAAAACTCCTGTATGGATGAAGTGCCGTTTTTTATTCAGTTGAATCTGAGCATGAATCGGGAATCTCTGTTCGCTCCACATTTTCATTTGGTCTTCTTTCTTCCTTCCTATTTGACTCACTGTGGGGCAGTGGAATTAGGAATATGTTGTATATTATTGACTCACTGTGGGGCAGTGGAATTAGGAATATGTTGTATATTATTGTATTTGACTCACTGTGGGGCAGTGGATTTAGGAATATGTTGTATATTATTGTATTTGACTCACTGTGGGGCAGTGGAATTAGGAATATGTTGTATATTATTGACTCACTGTGGGGCAGTGGACTTAGGAATATGTTGTATATTATTGTATTTGACTCACTGTGGGGCAGTGGATTTAGGAATATGTTGTATATTATTGACTCACTGTGGGGCAGTGGAATTAGGAATATGTTGTATATTATTGACTCACTGTGGGGCAGTGGAATTAGGAATATGTTGTATATTATTGACTCACTGTGGGGCAGTGGAATTAGGAATATGTTGTATATTATTGTATTTGACTCACTGTGGGGCAGTGGAATTAGGAATATGTTGTATATTATTGACTCACTGTGGGGCAGTGGAATTAGGAATATGTTGTATATTATTGTATTTGACTCACTGTGGGGCAGTGGAATTAGGAATATGTTGTATATTATTGACAGTTACAGTAGCCCTGAGTGAACACCCTGAGCGGCAAGGACAGAGTTCTCCGTTCAATCAATTGGTAACGCCGAGCGCTCAGGACGGAGATTGATTAAAAAGGGGCAGAGATTATTGATATCAAAACCAATCGCATCGCTCCACAGGCTGGCAGCGTCTATTGCGCATCATTCAATGTTATTTTCCGGTGGGACGTCATCGTCCCATTTTAGTGGGTGAGATCTAAAATCTTAAAACGTGAATAACTCTTGATCTAAATCACTCCGTCCAATTCTAAGAAAAGATTATGTTTTAGACGGCCCACAGGGCTTAAAGTTCTCAGTCTTGGGGACGGATTTCAGTCCTGAGGATTTCATAGGGGTCATTTAATGAGATCAGTGCAGATTTGCAAAAAATCTTTTTCAATCTTGGGAATTTGTTTGGCTTTAAGTCCTGGGCCCATCGAGGAGCCGTCGCTAGTTGCGTTAGAATTAATCATACCTCCCATTGTTGTCGATCGCCTCGGGAGTGTTTTGGCTACATCAAGCTACTTCAGCTACATCTGGGATAGCATCCGGTCTGTCGCTAAATGTGCTCTGCTGCTATAAATTGCTGGGCACTCTGATTTAATGTATTAAATAACCCCGGGCGTTCAGGTGGGTTGCCAATCCCACTGTATATAAAGAGCCCATTTATCAGCTTCAGTTTTATAGAGTTCAACTTCCAATTTTTCTCTTGATATATATCATATATCATATATATCTTGTTTCATACATTCCAATTCCGTATGTTTATCCTGTTCCCGGAGTGTTTCCTGGTTGGATGAAATAACCTTTTTAACCCATTCAGTACGGGAACCCTTTTTGGTGTATTAAAGCATTATGTCATACTATTGAAAAAATAGCAGATCTACAAGCTCATAGCGCGGCAAAGAGTGCCGCGCTACAAGCTTGTAGATCAGTTATTTTTTTAAACTCGTGAAAATGTGGCGCAAAACTTTGAATTTATATTCTTTCAGAGCAAATGTTTTTAACTCAAATCTTTGCTTCTGGGGGCACGGTGGCACAGTTGGTAGTGCTGTCGCCTCACAGCTAGAAGGTCCTGGGTTCGATTCCCGCTGGGGACGCTGTGGGCACTGGCGGCGTGTTCCCTCCTCCGCGTCATCAGTGCCCATACCCGAGGCGGGGGTTGGCGAAAGGGCCTTTCTGTGTGGAGTTTGCATGTTCTCCCCGTGTCCCTAGGGTAGATACCCTCACAAAAACATGCCGTAATCCTGGTCTCTAAAACTACCTCCCCCTGGCCAGCCGGGCGCCTGATGGAGGGGAAAGGAACTGGTCGGAATAACGTGTCCCTTCCACGCGCTACGTCTGGCCGGGGAAATTCCCCTCTGTCAGGTAAAAAGAAGCAGCTTGGACTCCTCATGCATAGAAGGAGGCATGAGGTCAGTCCGCTGCCCCCCCAGGTTGGCAGAGGAAGTGTAGCGCCCAGGATTACATTAGACAATTGGCACTCGATGAAAAGAAAACTGGGTTACAAAATCGTGGGATATAAAAAAAATAAAAATAATGTTTGCTTCTGGGGGGGTGCCTGGAACAACATATTTTCAGAGGGAGTCTGCGGCCAGATAGATAATTCTGGGGGTCCTTGACATGAAATAGTTTGAGCACCACTGACACAGAAACATCGTTTTTTTTCTTGAATCGTTTGGTCTCCTCCTACGTACCCGTCACATTTAGACGTGCAAGTGTCTTGCTTTTTATTGTACCAAGGACTGCGCAAGTGTTCACATTATTGTGTCGCCATAATAACTCATTTTGCTGGGGTCCCCCTGCTACCCCTCCCAAGGACCCCTGAGGATCCATGGACCCCACTTTGAGAAGCAATGCTTCGCAGGCTTTGCGTTCAGGCTGCCAGTGATAACTAGTAGTCTTATTCTTCAAAACGATTTAAATATAGCTCCCGAGAAATGCCTTATAAATAATGTATAAAAGAAAAGCTCCCTGGCTTCTTGCTCTTGTTCAAATTTCCGTCCTGCACATTCCTCCATCCTTAATATATTGACTCAGATCGTACTGAAGTAATAATAGTCAGACTGTTATTACTGCTGTGTTTTAACTGGGGGAGGACTGAGCTCTAAATTTAGATGAGCAGCTGGAGAGAGACAGGTAGGAGCGTACGTGTGTGTGCGTGCGTGATGTGTGAGGGGGGGGGGGGGGGGGGGGTGAGAAGCCGTAATGTGATCGTCCCTTTACTTACTAAAGAATAATGTCTGGTCTTGGTTTGATACTTTCGGTGGTTTCTCGTTAAAATATTTACACTGCCATGAAGCACTCTCTGATTAACCACATTTTCAACCTGCCGTCCCTATTTTGGGCAAACATTTCCAAAGTATTCAGTTTAAAGTATTTCAACGCCAGGGGGGGGGGGGGGGGGGGGTAGAGATTTCATTTGGCAGTAGAGATTCAGGTAGCAGGTGCGCCAGCCCGCTTGTTGTTTTGGTTGAAAGTGAAACTAATCGAGCCCCCTGCTCTACCGAGGCCTATAGCGCCCGATCATGCCCATTTCATCGCATTATGAGCCATAATGTCACTAAAGACGACGTGCGTGCATGCGTGCACGTGGGGATTTGGCTGTTTTTTACGTGGACTTTTTTTTTTAAACACTCTATTAATGCCAATTAATCAAATCTCGTTCTCTCGGGCATGGCGACCTGACAAAGGTAGATTAATGTCATTATCTCGGGCATGGAGTTGAAACGGTGGGAAAATGTTCAGTACATGTACAGTAGGGCTTAAGTGGTTTGATTCCTAACATTGGGATTGGGTGTCATCCATTGGTCTACAAACGCCTGTCGACTTGAAAGGAATCCCTTTTTTTTGTATCACTCAACCACTACCACCCTGTCTCTCACCCTGTCTTTCCAACCTCACAATCACCAACCTCCATCACCATCACAATTTATTCAATTTGAGCATTTAGCAGTCGCAGACACTTTGGATCCAGAGAGTGATTCACATTCAAGTTACCGTAATACATCAAATGCATCATAGAGATGGTAATCTAGGATCACAGGGAAACCAAGAACCTGTCATCAGTCTACTCTAAACATTATAAGAACACATAACAATAATAAATACTAATCTGTACATTGAACACTATAGGATACCAGCAGGTCAACATGATGAACCCTGCATCTCCCGGCTTCCAATGTCGACCGATAATCACCAATACCGTATGTTCCTTATCACCAAATATGGACATGTCCTACAATGCTGCCTACCGCCAGTAGACGACTAGGAAAAGCGGAAGTGAAATTACTCACTATACTAATTACTACTTAAAAACGTTGTTTACTTACGCGGCCGGTTAAGACTGGGGTTAGGGTTAGATTTAGGGTTAGTAATAGAGTTAGTAGTCGGACAACGGGACCTCGGACAGTAGCTGACAACGACGTCAATAAAGGGTATGCGCATGACATCATCATCATCATACCCGGAAGTTATGCAGGAACGCCCACTGAGTGGCGAAAAGCTACTTTCTGGCCTTTATGACAGCCCATACATCCAAACATAAAAGTCCTATCTGTGACCAGTGCCAACAAAACATGCCTCATGTCGCCAGAATGAACATGCCTTAAATCAATAAATAAACTCGTTTTTTTTTTTTATGTGATTTTCTTTTTTTTTCATATTTATACAGTTTGAATGTTGAAGAAGGTTTTCATTCAAACAGATTGTTCATTTGGGCAAATGAAATGTATACATTTATACGTCAAAGTGGGCTTGTTTTTTAACAAGTTTCTGGGGCAGAAGAGCGCAGTTCCGAGATTTGCATGTTGTTTACAATTGGTCCTGGAATCTCTTTGTCCTCAGGTTTCACGCTCTGATCACCGCCCATTAGCGTGCTTGTGTTTGTAAACACAGAAGTATTCTACATGGCTATAGTATAGTATGGAGGAGCATTTGGGTTAGACTTTACAGAAAATAAACAAAACCACGTATAGCTACTCGCTGAAATACACTTCCCAGCTTGGAGTCTTTCACCAACAAACAACAGGCTAGAAGCTAGCTAGCCTAGTTAGCTAGCCGTCTGTGTGTTAAAGAGCAAAGAGATCACACGTCTTTTCTTTTAATCACAACTCGCTCATTTCTTGCTCATTTAAAAAAAGGTTATATACTATGTAAACTATGAAATGCAGGCTTTCATTTGGTATATAGAACGTTTGTGTAGGCCCTCTCTACGAAACGGTATCAAGTGAAAAGGAAATGTCGGAAATCGGTTTATTGTGTAAAAGATTGGATACGTCTTTTCAAATACGGCCGTTAGTACTGTTAATTCAACATCCGGTGAGGGGAGGATACGGATCGTGTATGTATTGTGTATATAAATCAGCGCAGACAGTGGGTGGCCTTTAGACCGGATGTAACCCTTGCACACTAAATAGACACCAGGCATTGTGACTGCATGTGGACAGATCTGTTTATTAAAATAGCAAATCTACAAGCGCACAACATCATAGCCTGATGCGTCGATTTTATTTATTTAAAATACTGGGTCAATTGTCTGACTTTGATTGCTTAAAGTAGACCTGCATAAAATGGTGTACTGCAGCTATTTACAACCAGGTAGTGTATAAGTTAAATTGAACACTTAACTTAATATTTAATACTTGAATACTTATACTTAGTATTTAATACTTAGTACTTTCAAAAGGGTTTATTGGGGCACCTTACAAATTGCATTGTTTGTTCTACTGGCTTAAACATGTCAGTGTTTCTAGTGTTGCACTGTTGACAGCTAAAACGTCCTATTGTCTCTTGTCCCTCCCATTGTCACACCCACTTCTGTCCAGCTCTAAGGTGATAAAATGTTGTGAATATTGAAAAGGGCTTTTCTCAGCTTTGGGTGAAAGGCCCCAGTCATTTTAAAATGGTTATATCTCCTTCAATTATTGTCCAATTTCATTGAATGATACATCATATGAAAGCTTACATTCTGTACTTTAATAATCTGTAAAAATCTGAAAAATGGAAAAGGCGACATGAGGCATGTTTTGTTGGCACTGGTCACATTCTGATTGTATTATACGACGTTAAACGACGTTAAAATCACTTTGCCACTCGATTTGCCATAGACTTTATGCATGCGCATACCCTCTATATGTAGGAAATGTCCATACTGGCTCCATTGCATGGTCTTGATAATGGCTGATGACGGCTATTAAATGGTCTGATGACATCCAAAACAGTTAATCTGTCTAATTACATGTAAATGACACTCTCCTCTCCCTCTCCGTGACCCAGGTGGTTTCCTGGTAACCCAGAAGATGCTGGACATGTTCAAACGGCCCACCGATCCTCCCGAGTACAACTACCTCTACCTGCTTCCCACCGGCGTCTTCGTCGGAGGCTACGGCGCCGCCCTGCAGGCCGGATACAACATTGAACAGGTGTGACTTGACAGTGTGGTGGGTTTACTATACAATGGGGCTGTGACCCCTGGCACCTTTTTACCTGGGGAAATAACTGTACTAACAAAAAACTTTACAGATTGAAAGAGGATAATTCAAGCTTTCCGTACAGCTGCAATGTTGGTGAGTTTGACGTTGTTCAAGTAGATAGGACTTTTCTGTTTGGATGAATGGGCTGCCAATGGGAAGTTGCACCTAGTTAGCACCTTGCTGGCAAGATGGCCGCGGTGTGCATAAGGTCAATGGCTCCCCATGTCAGGCTCAAGATGACTGCGGTGTGCATAAGGTCAATGGCTCCCCATGTCAGGCTCAAGATGACTGCGGTGTGCATAAGGTCAATGGCTCCCCATGTCAGGCTCAAGATGACTGCGGTGTGCATAAGGTCAATGGCTCCCCATGTCAGGCTCAAGATGACTGCGGTGTGCATAAGGTCAATGGCTCCCCATGTCAGGCTCAAGATGACTGCGGTGTGCATAAGGTCAATGGCTCCCCATGTCAGGCTCAAGATGACTGCGGTGTGCATAAGGTCAATGGCTCCCCATGTCAGGCTCTTGCTCGCAGTGTTGTTTTTGTCGAAAAATGTTCGTCGACTACCTTTTTTTCACTGCCGAAAACTAAATGTAAACTAAATGAAAACTAAGCTATGATGACTAAAACTGAGACTAAATGTATTGACAATTTTGTCAACTAACGATACAAACTAGACTAAAATGCTAGGAAGGGACTAGTGGACAAGAGATCCAGTCATTTTATAATTGGGTGCATGCTGAAAATAGCAGATCTACAAGCACACAACGCGTCGTGCTGTGACGCGTTGTGTGCTTGTAGATCTACTATTTTCAGCAAGTGTAAAATCAGTCATTACGACGGCATCAAGACCTGCCAAAATACATTTTAGTCGACTAAATCTTGTGATATTTAGTAGACTAAAACTAGACTAACACTAAAACATTCCAGGTGACTAAAACGACATGAAAACTATTCAAGAGACTTTGACTATGGAATATGGAAATCATATTTACAATATGGAAACCATGCATCTGTCACTTATACAATGTAGGCTACACACTTTGGAATTAGTTAAACATGGAACCTGCAGCATTAGGTGAGTCATTCATTGTATAATGTGTTGGACGTTTGTAGCGGTTGTGCCAACAATAAACGACTGCTAAAGGGGTCCTCCTGCTGCTTAATGCTACAAATACACTGTGTAGCTTTGTAGCTTCCCGTGTGAACGTTGTGGCAGAATAGGAAGGATGAATGAATAAATGAATAATACATGGATGGTGGGAAGTACTTCCATGCTGTCCATTGAACCTGACCTGGTGTCATTATAATTCTAGCTGGTAGCCTCTGCTCTAAAATCCCTTAGTAAACATGTGCTGGCCTTTTAGGCCCCGTTCCAGTCATTCCACATCCTTACCCTTCATCATGCCGTTCTTTCCTTTTAGATGATGTACCTTGGTTCAGGCCTGTGCTGTGTGGGAGCCCTGGCAGGTCTGTCCAACCAGAAGACGGCCCGTCTGGGGAACACCCTGGGTATGATGGGCGTGGCAGGGGGCATCGCCGCTACCCTGGGTGCCCTGAAACCCTGTCCCGAGCTCATGGCACAGATGGGCTTGGCCATGGCCATGGGTGGCACAGTCGGTGAGTGTTTGTGTGTGTTTTTTGTATGCGTCGACTCGTGACTGGGTTTTGTGACTTTTCTTCTCTCGTTTGCCTACATTAGCTTGTGTGAGTAATTGATACAACGGCGACCGAGTAGCTCCGTTCTACAAGCTCAAAACACGTCACAAGCTTGTAGACCGTCTGTTGCAGTGGTTTTCAACCCTTTTCATATCAAGGCCCATTATTTATTGGGTATTTGAGTCACGGACCACCGTTTGATAAGATTTAGCCTCTAAGACACAAAACTGAAGAATATTTTGTTATCGTTGGCTAAGATTTTGTCCACAATTCAATATGCTGTTGGCAAACGTTAAATTCTTCTACATTCTGTAATTGTGTAGACTTCTTGTAAGTAATGCAGATGTTTAACAATAAAGTAACTCTTGAGAGCGTAAAATGAAACCCAAATGGAATGGACCCGTAAAGATCTATAAGGGTCCTCCATTTGGTTACCAACTCTCCATCATTTAGCCGGGGACGACCTGGAACCCCCTCAAGGACCACTGGTGGTCCCCGGTAGGGTGGTTAAGTGCACAAGGTTTTTTTTTGCGTGATGTCTGTTTGTCTGGTCTTAGCTCGGGCCATATGGAGCAACACAGGTGTTCTGCGTTCAGAGCCATTCTGTGATGTTTACATCAACCACAACGTGACTAACCTCGCTCTGGGCAGATGCTGGAGCTTTGTGGGAATGGTCAGCATCGTGTCTGAGTCACTCTCTCTCTCATTTCAATTTGAATGCTAATTGTTCCAGTAACAAAGCCTAAACCCAGACTAAACTCTACAATCAGACCAACGGTGCATTTCCAGATGCCCCGCGTTAACCTTGCAAGGCCCCCAGCGATCCACCCCCCCCCCCCCACACACACACACACACACACGCACAGACAACACAAATATACACCGATTGGAGGCCTACTCACAAACACGGAATTCCACCAAATTAGCCCACATCGGCAACACCTGGTTCCACAGAGCGAGCGACCTGTTTCCCAGCACCACCGCATTGTGTGCGCGCGCAGCTGCGCATGCATTGTGGGTGACTGAATGGTTGTCATTGTATCTGCACACAAACCTTATTTTTTGTGGGGCCTTTTTGTTCCTTGCTAGGTTCCATCTGACCAATATAGGACTTTTAGGTAGTTCTAAAAAGTGTGTGCTTAAAACACCTGTTGGTGTTTTAAGCATTATGTTATACTTTAGCTATTTTTTTAAAATCGTGAAAATGAATATATATATATTATTTCAGAGTGAACGTTTTTTAACTCGTATATTTGCTTCTGGGGGGTCCCTGGAACAACATATTTTCAAATGGGGGTTGGCGGCCAATTACATATATTTATGGGGGTCCTTTCTGTATCTGTCCTCTCTCTCTCAAGGCCTGGGTATTGCTAAGAAGATCCAGATCACAGATCTTCCTCAGCTGGTCGCTGCCTTCCACAGCTTGGTTGGACTGGCCGCCGTGCTGACCTGCGTGGCGGAATACATGATCGAGTTCCCCCACTTTGCCACGGACCCTGCTGCCAACCTGACCAAGATCATCGCTTACTTTGGCACTTTCATCGGCGGGGTCACGTTCAGTGGCTCCTTGGTTGCGTATGGCAAACTGCAAGGTGAGTGCCTGTGGAAACGTGTGTGTGTGTGTGTGTGTGTGTGTGTGTGTGTGTGTGTGTGTGTGTGTGTGTGTGTGTGTGTGTGTGTGTGTGTGTGTGTGTGTGTGTGTGTGTGTGTGTGTGTGTGTGTGTGTGTGTGTGTGTGTGTGTGTGTGTGTGTGTGTGTGTGTGTGTGTGTGTGTGTGTGTGTGTGTGTGCGCGCACGATTCATGCACAGCTAAACTTAGTTACTTTTTTTTTTTTTAAGATATGTTTTTGCGGCTTACGCCTTTTATTGATTTTTGAAGGGACAGACAGTAGGCTGACAGGAAACGGGAGAGAGATGGGGGGATGACATGCAGTAAAGGCCGTGTCGGGTCCGGGAGTCGAACCCGCGGCACACTGCGACTGGATTACCAGTCCGGTGAGAATTCCATACTAAAAGGCTTTCTTACCTTTCTTTGTAGTTGTTACGTCCCCACCAAAGAGGTCCAGGTGTTTTTTTGTGCAAAAGCTCCTTATCGGCTATTTCCCCTACCATAAGCCCTAAATGAATTGCATTGAATTGAATGGGAATTGAATGGGGCTATGGGGTGTTGTGCTAATTCGCTTATTTCCATCGACTCAAAATTATAATTTCTTTGTATATATCCTCTCTTCATAATGTAAATAATATCCCAAGCGGCACAGTTTACTACTTCTTTCGATGGAAATAAGCGAACTAGCAGTTTTTGCACAAAAAAACACCTGGACCTCTTTGGTGGGGACGTAACAACTACAAAGAAAGGTAAGAAAGATAAGAAAGCATTCTAGCATGGAATTATCCTTTAACACTTTGTGCTCCCAACACGTCCTTAGAATTACCCCCGTAGGAAGCCCATGACATCTTGGCCATGCCTTCTTCAGCGATCCTACACATGTTTTGCGCACGCGCACTGCCGTTCACGACTAAACTGTCTCTTTACTCTAAATCTACGGCGCTCTCCATGGTTTTGATCAAACGACAATGTTCTGTCTTCATGTCTGACTCGTTTGGAATATAACCGCTTCTAGAAAGAGAGATGAGATGTGACAGCGCGAGGTAGGTAGTAACGGAAGATTATGCCTTCCCGGTTTTGGGGCGTATTTATGTTTGAAAAATCCCGGCGCACTGGAAGTGTTAACACGCAGCTGTAGACTAGAGCAGTGGTTCTCAACCTGTGGGCTCCCCCACATCATTTCTAATTGTTTGTCGAAATAATTATGAATTGCATTTTTATAGCGCCAAGTGCTCAAAACACTTTACAGTCGAACCGCCGACACAGGGATCATTGGACGACCTGCTCTACCTCCTGAGCCACAGCCGCCCTGAAGTGTTTTGCTTCAACTCCTACAATTCCAAGTGCTTGAGTTCTTGTCGGAGTGGGGGTACCCCCCCCCCCCCCCCAGTTTATTGGGGGTGGGGGTTGCAGCCTTAAAAAGGTTGACAACCACTGGACTAGATAACATAAGGTTGCTGGTTAAATCCCCTTGGACCCGACAGGGAGAAATTGCTCCTCCACACAGTTCACTTCACAGTAACCACAGTGATAAAGTGTTCAAGGCTGATACTAATTGAACATCATGGTTCTGAGGAAACCTCACCTGCAATTCATTACAGCACAAGGACAAAACCACACTGTGGAGCAACATGGTGGTGGTCGCTATTAATGGAGAACAGAAGATTTGTCATGCAATTCCCATAAACAGGTTTTGAAATGTGCCGCTTCATTCTACAGTACGCTTAAACCACTTTAAATGTTGTGCATGTCATGGTGGACAATGACCGTTTAAAAAATGTTTTGATAATTTATGTGTGATACGATGACATATACAGTATATTGTGCTTAAATGGGTGGTTATAGTTCAGTCAATGGGTATACACTTTGTGATCCCACGCAAAACTTTCAAAAAATCACTTTCACCTAGAAACTACATTCACACTTTTTATAATTCAGCTGACTGTGGAGACACATGCTGGAACTTTTTACTTTAAAATGTTTTATAGTTTCTGAGTTATTTAACTTAAACGCCCAATGCATTCTCAATGGCAATAACACAAACTTTGGCACCACGCTGTTAACGTACATAATAAAGAATCCCACAGACGTCTTGGGCACAGCACGCAAGGTAATACCAAAGACGTCCACGTTCCAGCAGTGAAACTGCTCATGACAGAACGTTCTGTCATATAAGCTTTATTATTGATATCAAACCGGGTTGCTTGGCCTTTCCTTCTTCAGCGATCCTAGACAGGTTTTGCACGCACGCACTGCCGTTCACTTCTTGTATACAGGCGGACTAAAAAGCTGAAAAACTCTAAATCTACGGAGCTCTCCATGGTTTTGTCGTGCGAAACGTATTGATATCAATAATAAAGCTTATCTGGCGGAGAATTCCGACAGGAGCGGAAGGTTATTACATTCCTTATGGCGGAGCATTCCACCAAAAGTAGGGATTGTGTTAAGTGTGGGGCCCCCAGCCCGCGCCAGTTGCCCATGTATGGTCTAATTTATTTGTCTCTTCTTCCTCTGTCTCCGTCCTACATTATATCGTGTTTTGCAGGCGTTCTGAGCAGCTCTCCCTTGATGCTGCCTGGTCGTCATGTTCTGAACGCCAGCCTGATGGCAGCCAGCATTGGAGGGATCATTCCATACATGATGGATCCCAGCTACACCATGGGCATCACTTGTCTCGGATCAGTCTCTGCCCTCTCTGCTGTCATGGTATACTGCGCACGTGTGTGTGCATGTTTGTGGTGTGCGTGTGTGTGCATGCAGACTTTAATGTCTGCATGCGCTAAAGTTCTCAGTCGCCACAACTGATTTCAGTCATTTGGATTCCATAGAATGCCAGAATGCCGTGTTGCACACACAGCCCGTCTACAAGCTGTTTTTGGTTATTTAAATCAAATACCACCACAGTGGAAAAAAAGCGGCACTCCAAAATATAGGCTGCAAGACTTTTAAATCTCCTCCGAGGAAGGCTGAGGCCGAAACGCCAAAGCGTTTCCTTTAGTTTGGAGTGCCGCTTTGGCCACTTGGGTTTTATTTGATTTAAGTTCTAATTGTAGCTGAGCACCCACTGCCTAAACTAAAAAGATTTAAGTTCTATTTGTAGCTGAGCACCCACTGCCTAAACTAAAAAGATTTAAGTTCTATTTGTAGCTGAGCACCTACTGCCTAAACTAAAAAGAATTCAGTTATATTTGTAGCTGAGCACCTACTGCCTAAACTAAAAAGATTTAAGTTATATTTGTAGCTGAGCACCTACTGCCTAAAGTTTAGGCAGTAGGTGCTCAGCTACAAATATAACTTAAATCTTTTTAGTTTAGGCAGTAGGTGCTCAGCTACAAATATAACTGAATTCTTTTTAGTTTAGGCAGTAGGTGCTCAGCTACAAATAGAACTTAAATCTTTTTAGTTTAGGCAGTGGGTGCTCAGCTACAAATAGAACTTAAATCTTTTTAGTTTAGGCAGTAGGTGCTCAGCTACAAATATAACTTAAATCTTTTTAGTTTAGGCCCTAAACTAAAAAGATTTAAGTTATATTTGTAGCTGAGCACCTACTGCCTAAACTAAAAAGATTTAAGTTATATTTGTAGCTGAGCACCCACTGCCTAAACTAAAAAGATTTAAGTTATATTTGTAGCTGAGCACCTACTGCCTAAACTAAAAAGATTTAAGTTGTATTTGTAGCTGAGCACCTACTGCCTAAACTAAAAAGATTTAAGTTGTATTTGTAGCTGAGCACCTACTGCCTAAACTAAAAAGATGTAAGTTCTATTTGTAGCTGAGCACCTACTGCCTAAACTAAAAAGATTTAAGTTATATTTGTAGCTGAGCACCTACTGCCTAAACTAAAAAGATTTAAGTTATATTTGTAGCTGAGCACCTACTGCCTAAACTAAAAAGATTTAAGTTATATTTGTAGCTGAGCACCTACTGCCTAAACTAAAAAGATTTAAGTTATATTTGTAGCTGAGCACCTACTGCCTAAACTAAAAAGATTTAAGTTATATTTGTAGCTGAGCACCTACTGCCTAAACTAAAAAGATTTAAGTTCTATTTGTAGCTGAGCACCTACTGCCTAAACTAAAAAGATGTAAGTTCTATTTGTAGCTGAGCACCTACTGCCTAAACTAAAAAGATTTAAGTTATATTTGTAGCTGAGCACCTACTGCCTAAACTAAAAAGATTTAAGTTATATTTGTAGCTGAGCACCTACTGCCTAAACTAAAAAGATTTAAGTTATATTTGTAGCTGAGCACCTACTGCCTAAACTAAAAAGATTTAAGTTCTATTTGTAGCTGAGCACCTACTGCCTAAACTAAAAAGATGTAAGTTCTATTTGTAGCTGAGCACCTACTGCCTAAACTAAAAAGATGTAAGTTATATTTGTAGCTGAGCACCTACTGCCTAAACTAAAAAGATTTAAGTTATATTTGTAGCTGAGCACCTACTGCCTAAACTAAAAAGATTTAAGTTATATTTGTAGCTGAGCACCTACTGCCTAAACTAAAAAGATTTAAGTTATATTTGTAGCTGAGCACCCACTGCCTAAACTAAAAAGATGTAAGTTCTATTTGTAGCTGAGCACCTACTGCCTAAACTAAAAAGATTTCAGTTCTATTTGTAGCTGAGCACCTACTGCCTAAACTAAAAAGATTTAAGTTCTATTTGTAGCTGAGCACCCACTGCCTAAACTAAACAAGATTTTCTTGTCTTACCTGTTTTTGGTTTCTAGTGGTCAAACTAGCATTTTCCATGAGATCTAAATAGTCTCGGATATGTCATACTTTTGTATGAAAGCAAAGGTTGAAGTCTCTCTGTGACTTCTTCACCTGCAGCTTGGCAGTATGTGGAACAGCAGGAACAGTATTACTAAAACATCATAATGTAACATATTTTGTGGTGTGCGCGGGGCTCCTTTTCATAGTGGTGCACAGATCGCACATTAGGACTTTGTCATAGGACATTTTGTCTGTGAGTGAGTGATCGGGGATATAGTTGAGGTCCTGGTAAAGAGTTCACCAGTCTTATTGTTAGCACCAATTCAACACAAAGTGCTTCTGGGAAGTACGGAAATGGAGATCATTACAAAGAATGAATGCAGACCCTTTATTTTTTTCCTTCACTGCTTCGGCGCCAGCTGGTAGTTTGCATTGGCTTGAGGACGTCGCCCAGCGATGTAACTTTTATGTGTGCCACTGCTGAGAGGCATATGGTATAACAGCTATTGTTACTGAACTTGGTTTGGAATGGGTCAAAAGTGCTGAGACGTTGAACTGCAGCATCCCTATTCACAAAAAAGAAAATCCAATCTACAATCTCGCAATACCGTTGTGAGCTGGTAGACTGCCTAAAAAAGAGTGGGCCATGTACAATGTCATCCCCAGTCAACCAAGTATTAATTCACTAAGTAGGCCTATAGAGGTTTTAACCACTTAAACCCTATATGGTTGACCGGAGTCCACCAGTGTGTGCGTGCGTGCGTGGCGTGGCATGGCGTGCGTGGCGTGCGTGCGTGCGTTCGTGTGCGCGCATACACTGTTAAAATCGTATTCAAATCAATTGGTTTCACAGGCAGTTTGCCAATACCCAAGCCTTACTCTCAATGGAAAACACAAGTGGAGGCGCATACTGCTTACCCTACAAACAAATGTTTAACAAAAGAGAAAGGAAAGAGGGGGAGTAACAGAAAGAAGGCGTAGAACAAGGAAGAGATGGGAGAGAGATAAAGGGAGTGAAATATGACTGGGCTGCTTGGTGTTAGGGGCTGTGTGGTTCCAGTTAGCCCGTTTTTTCAAAACGACCCTCTCACATGCACATGGGGATATTACATGGGTATTTTATTACATTTTCATTTTAGTTCAGGTTATTTGTTATTTAGTTTTAGATGAATGTTTTCGATAGCTGACCAGTCTTAGAAGTGCAGTATTATTGGCGTAGCAGGCCCACGTGCGTGAGTACAGTATGTGTGTCTGCCTGCACGAAGAGGATGCTACAGTACGTTGCACTAGCATTTAAAGGTCGGTTTTCTACTTTTTTAATTTATCCCACGATTTTGCAACCCATTTTCTTTCACCCAGTGTCAATTATCTAATGTAATCCTGGGCGCTACACTTCCTCTGCCAACCTGGGGGGGGGGGGGCAGCGGACTGACCTCATGCTTCCTTATATGCATGAGGAGTCCAAGCTGCTTCTTTTCACCTGACAGGGGACGGGGGCTTCCCCGGCCGGACGCACGTGGAAGGAACACGTTGTTCCAACCAGTTCCTTTCCCCTCCATCAGGCGCCCCGGCTGGGCCAGGGGAAGGCAGTGTAGAGTGTACTGCATTTTTTTTGTAAGGGTACCTACCCTAGGGGACACGGGAAGAACATGCAAACTCCACACAGAAAGGCCATTTCGCCAACCCCGCCTCGGGTATATGGGCACTGATGACGCGGAGGAGAGAACACGGCCCCCAGCTTCCCCAACGGGAATCGAACCCAGGACCTTCTAGCTGTGAGGCGACAGCACTACCGACCGTGCCACAGTGCCCCCCAGGCCGGTTTAGACTTGGTTGTGCGATGGTGTTATGTACTGAACCTAACCGATCCATAAGCCCAAAGCATTGTGGCCTCATCGATTGTGTCGGTCTGTGACGCTGTTGTACGGACGAACGGAGCATAAATTACATATCGCTCTGTCTTCTTCCTCATAATGGACGATGGTGGATAGATTATTTAAGCAATATTACACGAGAGGGTGTGGGTTAACGTGATTATTGCCACGACAGGGATGTCAGGAACGAGACGATGTAGAGTTCCGCAAGCATCACTGAAGTGGTAATAAATCACGTTAAACCACACCCTCGAGTGTAATATTGCAATTCTACAACAGTTACCCTTAAAACTAAGAAAATCGCTGAAAGAATATATTTTTTTAATGACAGATGTAGTCACTACGACCACAAATGTCCCAAGAAACTAGCTAGCCTAGCCACCGAGTTTGCTAGCGCTCTGGGAGAACAGAGCAGCTGAATTCTTTGTTTTGATTAGGTGGTGAATGGTGCTGGTTTAACCCACGACTAGAAGGCTGTTTCAACCAATTAGATTGCTTCCTCGAAACGACCTGTGGTAGAATATTAATTAGTAGGGTGAAAACCTCAGTAACGTCAGGAAATTCAAACTTTTTTAGAAAAGGCAAAATTGTGAAGGGGAAAACGGTTCTGAGTTTATTGACATACATGGAAGCCGTTTCAGAAGCAGTTGTTAATGAATCTATGACAACTTGCTGCTGCTGATGCCAGAGGTGGACGGTGAACCTCTTGGGAGTTCCCCTGAGACCTGCGCTGTTGAAAACCCACTGACAGGCCTTCCTCTTTGATGGACGACCCAAGTTGTTGCACGATCCAGCGGCCTAATTGTACGGGAGTCGCTGGGTTCGCAGAAGCTATGGTGGACGGCTCCCACATTCACACGACTAAAAAGAAAATGGAGACAAAGACATGAAACTCCCAATTTCTGGGGTCATTGAAATGGTCATTTTCCACCTGGTGTACTGAGGTTGTTCTGCTGCAAGGTGAACCGTCCTCGGCACGGTGCTCCATCTGAGAATTATGGGAGCGTTTTTTAAAGGTAAGGCGGCAGAGACTTCGCTGCTGTGACCCCTGCAGTCGCTGTTGCCGTCCATGGTGTATTTTAACGCGAGACCTGATATTCTTCAAGCCTCGTCCTTCTTGGTTTGTTTGATCAAGTGTATCATGACTTAATGGGAAGTATCTGGCTCTGCTTAGCCTTACTCCCTGTGTGTGCGCGCGTGTGTGCGTGTGTGGGTGTCTGTGTGGCCGTGTGTACTTGTGTGTGCACGGCACGCCGCACATTGGCCTGTAATGAGCTCATGACACCGATCCTCTGCTTTTCTTCACGGTGTTCTAGTCAGCCGAGGTCTAATCAGTCAGACGCTACTAGGCTATAGCTCCATCCGTCCATCCACAATTGAGGTCTAACGATGCCTTAAACACTGGCTAATATGCGTTCATCTGATATGGCACACAAGACGAGGGCGCGTGTTTCAGAAGGTCGGCAGAGGGAGTGCATGTGTGTAGGCTGGGGTATAAAATATGGGCAATCCAGTAGGCCAATATTGGCATTGGAACATCTACATCTTCTTTTAGGGCCGCTAGCCCCATCCTATGTCCAGATTTGAGGTTTTGTGTGATCAGGGCCCTCCATGCAAGTGGAGGGCCCTTCCTCACTCATGAGGAAGGTCTGCTATTTTTGGAAAATAGTGAAAATGTGTCGCAAATGTGGGGGGAGGGTCCCTGGAACAACATATTTTCAGATGGGGGGGGGGGGGGGGTCTGCGGGCAATTACATATATTTTTGGGGATCCTTGACATGAAATAGTTTGAGAACGACTGACACAGAACACAGAACATGAGGTTTTTCAGAAAACTGTCAGGATTTAGAAGACATTTTGTAGAATCTGGTGTCGGGTCTAAATGGGTTAATGTGTCTCCTTCAGGGAGTGACGCTGACGGCAGCCATCGGAGGGGCCGACATGCCCGTGGTCATCACGGTGCTCAACAGCTACTCGGGCTGGGCGCTGTGCGCCGAGGGCTTCCTGCTGCATAACAACCTGCTCACCATCGTGGGAGCTCTGATCGGATCGTCCGGAGCCATCCTCTCCTACATCATGTGTGTGGTGAGTCTCAACAGCAGTGCTTCTTTTTTTTTGGTTAAAAGTGTATATATAAATCAACATGAATCCAACAAACGCTACACAATGATCGTGTTTTATTAGTAGGGGGCCCTGCTTCATCTCTCTCTCTCTCTGCTAAGGATGTATTTTCATTTATTTATTTATTCTTCATTTTTCTTTTAGGTTTTATGACCTCAATTACACCCAAACAACCTGAACTTTTGAACATTCAGTGGATGTTCTGTGGTCTGGGGTTTTCTCTGTGTGTTCTGAAGCCTTTTGAGCTGCAATGAAAACAGGCCGTAACAGTGACATCTGCTGGCAAATTGTAATGTCATATATGGGATTTGTGGACTCTTACCTCCCAGTCCGCAGGCGAAAACCTCCAGACCACAGAAAATCTGCTTAATGAAGTTCTGGGTTTTTTTGGGGGTGCAATTGAGCTCAGAAAACCTAAAAGAAATTGAGAAAAATTACAATTACAATTCATGTGATTCGTTCCTGCACTCCGCTCTGTGTTGTCCTGACTCCTGACAAACAAGTCAAAGCCATACCAGTTCAACAATAAACAGAAAGCAGAAATGCGTGATACTATTATGTTGGTGGAGGGGGGAAAAAAAAGACACTTCTGACAACCTGTTCAAGTTGAGCTCGTCTCTACAAATACTGTATTAAGTGTATTTCACTCCAGTGTTTCATTGTGGAGTCAATTCAGCAGCATTCTCTGACTGCAGTTCTTCTCCTGTCCACTAGGGGGGACTCTAACTGTACTGTCTTAACCAGTGCCACTCCAACTCAGAGAGAAGCATCATGTCACTGATGAGTTTTTTTGTGCTCTTGTTCTTTTCCTTTTTATTTGGAGTTTCAGTGTGACACTTTTCCTGATGGATTCCCAATAAACAGATTTAAAAAGGAATTGGCACATAAATCACAACAATGCATCCTCTGTCCGCTTGTCCCCTGATTGGGAGAGGCCAGCTCATCCCCATCAGGGGTATAATTTGGGGTCCCTGGGGATGGCATTAGCCACCCCCCCTAGAGTTCACATTTTCACCCAAAAATGCAGTTATTTCATGCATTATGTTCTATAACAATCAGATTATTAGATTGGGATCTGCTGTCTGCTATTTTCAGATCTCTGTAAAGCGCCTTGTTGAACCCATTTTGGGGCGGGAACCCCTTTTGGTGTTTTTTAAACATTGTTATAATTTAGCTATTGAAAAATAGCAGATCTACAAGCTCGTAGCGCGCCACTCGGTGCTATATAAATGCACCATTTTACCATGTATTTCTCTACCGTTCTCTCCCCCCCGGGCCAGGCCATGAACCGCTCCCTGGCCAACGTGATCCTGGGCGGCTTCGGAACGTCGTCCACGGGCACCGGGAAGCCCATGGAGATCGTGGGCAGCGTGACGGAGGTCAACGTGGACCAGACGGTGGAGATGATCAACGACGCCCACAATGTCATCATCGTCCCAGGTATAGCACCCACGCACGCACACAGACACACACACACACACTTCTTGAGTAACTTGAATTATTGTGTGCGTGTGGTAAATGGTGCATTTTTATATAGCGTCGTATAGATTGTGCATTACATTCACCCATTCACACACACAAACATTCACACACCGATGGCGGAGCAAACCCTGCAAGGCACCAACAATTAGTGCGATTAGGGGTTCAGAGCCTGTGTGTGTGTGTGTGTGTGTGTGTGTGTGTGTGTGTGTGTGTGTGTGTGTGTGTGTGTGTGTGTGTGTGTGTGTGTGTGTGTGTGTGTGTGTGTGTGTGTGTGTGTGTGTGTGTGTGTGTGTGTGTGTGTGTGTGTGTGTGTGCACTTCTGACTCGCACACCAACATTTTGAACAAAGTCATACCTACCCAAGGGCACTGGGCAGCTTAATCTACATTCTATGCACGCGAGCACACACACGCGCGGTCACGCGCCAGAGGTCTTGCGCGTCACGTGTACGCCGAGAAGCACTGACTTTGTCACATCTTTTCGGCGTTACTTAAAGTGTGCTCTGTTTATTTAACCTGGGCTTGACCCCTGGTTACATCACCGTCTTGGCTATAGGCTAATTAGCTAGCGCTGGTGCAGAGGCGGCGGTCATACACAAACATGAGGCTCTGCAGACCTGTGTGGTCCGATCAGCCCCTCAGCCCGACGCTCTACAGTATCTGATACGTGCAAGGTCGAGCCAAAAACTAGAAACAAGGCCTTATTTTGATGAATATAATATGGGTGGCATTTTGGGTCACTTGTTTTTTTTTCTGTTTTCAGGGTCGATTGTAGCCTTCGCCCGTCAACAAGAATCGTACATGTTCATTACGGTTACTGTGTAGTAATGTTTACTGTGTAGTAACATGGTTTATGAATAGAAATAATATTATATATAATATAATGATTACAAAGAAAGAAACTAAACATTCAATAGAATGTTCTGGTTTTAATTGTAACTTCTGATCTTAAAGGACATTATTTCAAAGACAAATAAAATGGAGCAGAAGGTAAAAAAATACGTAAAAGTATCTCCTAAAACATTTTGCTTTGTTACAGCCTCATTTCAAAAGGGATTAAATTATTATTTTTTCCTCATCAATCTACACACTCATACCCCATAATAATGATGAAGTGAATATTTTGTTAATTTAGGCTGTAACAAAGCAAAATGTGGTAAAAGTGAAGGAGTGTGAATACGTACTTTCCGGATGCACTGTAGGCCTATATATATTTTTTTTAAGATATTTTTTGGGGGGCTTTTTGCCTTTATTGATATATTGACAGTGGTGTTACAGGAAAAAGGGAGAGAGATGGGGGGGGGGGAGAGACACGCACCAAAGGTCGTCGGGATCGGTACTCGAATCCACGACACGCTGTCAGGCTGGATTACCAGCCTAGGTGCCTGGACCGCTCGGCCGGCCCAGGCCATGGTCATATAGTTTTACACCAAAAATCATGAATACCGCTATTATTGTGATTTGCATACTGTGGTACCATCAAAGTAATGAGGATTGGCCTTGAACTTTATCCATAATCGTGCAGCCCTTCTAAAAGCAGATCATGTTGGCTCGTTAGGTGTAAGATGGCATAGTTAGTTATACTTTTATCATCACATGAGCTCCACCACAACTCCTTACAGACTCCTTGTTTAGAGAGAAAATACATATTTTTATTTGATCAAATGTATGTCAGTGAAAGCACTTGGAAGTATCCTTACAAGTAATATATTCACTTGAGTTGTTTTGATCAAATATGTTTCTTTGTACTATATGGTCTACATACTGTACAAGCTCACATGCATTGTGACCTTGTACAGTACATATGCTCTTTTGGGCACTTGACAGTCTGGCGCACACCCAATTATACTGTACATTATCATACTATAATTCTAACAATGAATGAATGAATGAATGTCAGAAACACCGGCGTATCTCCTCATTGCCTGCACCAATCGCTCCCACTTTTCACACAGGCATTGACCATAATAATATGGAGGTCTTAATGAAGCCCTTTTTTCGATTTGACACATTAATGATTAATAATGAATTTATTAGTGAATTAACCTCGCACCCTCACACACCTCCGCCCCTTGGCGACACCTGCATCACAGGCCACCGTTCTCACCGTTACCCCACTGGCATGCTTCCTCTAGCTACCGCCGCAACACAACAAATAGTGCCCTATACAATTTGGCGCCGCTGACTGTGTGTGTGTGTTGCATCCTTTGGCCGTCTTCTCCTACCAAAATACACAATTTGCACACATCTCACCATGCACTGTACAGCAACAGCTTGCCTGTCCACACATCAACCACTACTTTGCATTCATATTCATGTCATATTTACAGTACTACGGCCTTCACAGTGACCGGGATATTGTGTGTGTGTGTGTGTGTGTGTGTGTGTGTGTGTGTGTGTGTGTGTGTGTGTGTGTGTGTGTGTGTGCGCGCGCGCGTGTGAGAGGGACGATAAACAGTCAGCAACACGTTAAATTTCTACTTCTACTAAAGAAAGAGGCAGCGATGGAGCCATAAGTCCATATCCATAAATTCGGGGACATAAATTGCGCAAAATACTGTTAAACATGACGGCAGCAGCCTGCTGCATCCTCCTAGCTGTTGTGTGCTAAGCTAATTATCATACGGAACCACAACAGTCAACACGGCTCTGACCAGGGTTGCCACATTGACTGAGAGGAAAACAAGCAACCAGGTCTATGAAAATGTTAACAGGCCAGATCAAGTCAGAAAATCTGAAAATAATAATAATAATAAATAAATCTAGAATAAGAAACAATATTGCTGACTGTAAAACATCATTGTCCAATGTTATTTTAGAGCAGTGGTTCTCAAACATTTTCATGTCATGGACCACTAATATTCTATATATATATATATTATATAGTGTATATATATTATATATAATATATATATTTACTATATATATATATATATATACACCGGTATATATATATACAGTATAATACACACACCGTATATCTAGGTGTGCCCCGAGATTTTTAGGCTATGAAAAGTGTGCCCTGGGACAAAAAAGGTTGAGAAACACTGCTCCAACGCACCTACCCTTTTTCACACCGCCCCCAGGCAGGCATCTGAAACAATTCCCCACACTGAACATAATTTGCTGTTCATATATTCAGAACGGGTAAGGACTAGTACTGTAAATTAAGCATTATACAGTAGGTAGACTAATGCATGTCAAACTGAGGGTCCTGAGAGCCGTAAAAACCTTCTCTTATGGGGGTCGCTGGCATATCTTTTCAAATGGTTGTCCTCGACGTGAAAAAGTTTGGGAACCACAACGACATACAGTACTGAAGCGATACTTGAAACCTCTATAAAGTAAATGTACTTGCGTTGTGAAATCCTAGAAGCACTGGGAACCTCATATTGCCGTTCATATTTTGAACCACTTGCCAGCTGTTCAACGCCACTTCAATAGAAAGCCCCGCATGGCGTTGCATATATTCATAAGACGGGATGACAAGTGCAACTCTGTGTTCAAAATATGATAAAGCATCACATAAAATGGTATTTTCCTAACCCTGCACCCAATATCGCATTCCTAACGCATACCAGCCAGCCCCGGGTATACTATACATCTGTCCTCGTGACGCACTAGCCAGTAGTAGGGTTATAGCATCGTTACGAAACCCCCGGCCTTTCAATCACTCCCCTTGTTTCCATTTTGACCATTTCTCCCTAATTGGAGCCGTCACAGTCACTTTGCTTGATTGACATCTGTGGAAACAGTTAAGACTTGGCCTGATAAACACAAGCGTTTCCCTGGCCTCGTCGCGGCTTTGTCTGCGTCGGCTTGTTTTCCTTTAGAGGAGAAACACTTGCGAGAGAGAGAGAGAGAGAGAGAGAGAGATATCACAGGATCGGTACGTGGAAAACCATTAAGTTGTTGTGCTGGACTGCAGACAGTCAGCCCTGTTGCCCACTGAGTTTGAAACCTTGTCGTCTGATTGGTTGTTGTGACAAGAGACAATGCATGATTGGCTGTTGTGACAAGGCCAGTAAACATAAGTTTGTGTGTTTGTGCGTGTGTGTGTGTGTGTGTGTGTGGTCGGTCTACATGCGTCTGGGACGTATCGCTCCACTGAGTGTTTGCTCTGATGCCGCCTCTCTCAAGGGCATTGGGAAGCTTTTTACTGTATTGGTTTAGCCCTCCGTGTCGGGGAGAGGTTATGGAAATAAGTGGAATTGAGGTACACACACACATGCAGACATTACACACATGCATCCACACATACTGTACATACAAATGTATCGGGTTATCGAGAGCACTTTCCTGTTTGCTGTTCAGTTTAATCACCATCGACCGGGGTCAACGTTCACTGTGTGTGCGCGTGTGTGCGTGCGCACGGCGGCAACAGTTTTATTTGTTTTAGATTTTTCCATGATATCAACACATTAATAAGAAGATTGTGATAGGTATGTTGCTGTTAACCGTTTCCGCGCCATTGCCGTAGATCTACGTCAATTGAAGCCTAGTATTTAATACTACACTTACCGCCATTGCCGTTGATCAATGGCAATTGCACTTTTATAGCGATTTCGATCGATCAAGCCATAATGCTACTTGCGTACTCGGGTAGCTACCTGTTGTTGTCATGACAATGGATCGCCCATCTTAGGTCGTCCTCGCCATAATAATCCAGTCTATCTGTTTCTTTCAATCGCCTGTGTCTCCTGTTCCTTGTCCCCGATGGCATTTTTGGTCAAAACAAAGTTTATTTGACGGCACAGAGCCGACGATGTGGACCTCTCCAGTGCCCCGGCATAGACCCCTCTTGTAAACAAGGCCTGTCCAGGACCTGCTCTACTTACTAGGATATGTTCACTGCCGGTAGTCTGGAAATGTGGCTTTTCAAAATAAGAGCTCTGCTGGGAAAAATGCTGGCGTGAATTAGATCCTAATTTTTCAATAAATGTTTGTTTAAAAAAAAGTGTTAACAAATCTCATAATCCCAAAACCTTATTCACTACAATACATTCTGTCATGCATCCAATTTGGACATGTCCTCTGCTAATTGTGAATCCGCAAAGTCAAGGACATCAGAGTCAGACCCCCCCCCCCCCCCCCTCCTTTTGTCAAGCGGCACCCAGCATCCTCTCAATTATTAACAGCTGGCCACTGGCACCGATCCAACCTGCTTTAAGCAGTGGTTCGATCCCTCCTCCAAAAACCCAACACGATCCGTTCCTGATCCTATTATTTTATTTGTATCCGTTCATGTCATTAAAAGACACGACATCTAATTCCCCTGATCTGCCAACGACACACAGCTTTGTCTTCCCGCTGAAACCAAGTCCAAACCTTTTTTATTTTTTTAAAGATCTGGGCTTTTCTGCCTTTGTCCAAGTGAAGATGGACAGGAAAGAGAGTCGGGGAGGGGGGGGGGGGGACGCGCATCAAAGGTCGTCATGAACGGGACTCGAACCACAGCCTATAATGTGGCATGCGCCTGGACCACTAGGCCAGCGGTCTCCCCCGACCAGTCCAAACCGGTGAGCCTCATGAACTGCCCTGAGGACATGCGTACGGTGAAGGGTTGGATGGCACAAATTGTCCTACAGTTGAATGAGCACGCACACGTTTAACATTAACCTACTGCCCCTCCTGACTCCATCACACAGATAAACGCTCTTGGCAACCTGTCCGACCCGTTTCTTCTTCTTTCTTCTTTTTCACGGCTTTGTACCATCGCCCAAAATCAAGCCTCTCTTCCTCTCTTGTCCAAGACCTTGAGGAAGTCATCCAAGCCCCTCATAATATCGTCCCGTTTTGGAGTACTGCAATTCCAAGTTTCCAAATTTCCAAGTACCCTGACGGGTACTTGGAAGAGATCATTATTACCCCTATCCGACCTGTCCTCTCCCCGCTGGCTGCCAGTATGGTTTTACAATATGTTCTTTAGATGATTCTCCTGATGGTTCATCTGTTGGTATACCCTCTCATATCGCCAACCTTTTAACCTCCTATCTCCAGGTCCCTCAGATCCCCACCGCAGTATCTCTGAGAACCCCCTAGGGCTCCTGGACCCCCCTGTTGAAGACCCCTGCCCTAAACTGTGGAACAGCGTTCCCCTTACTTTCAGTGCTACCTTTGAGCTGTATGCCTCGTTGTCCATGGCTATAGTTTGTGTCTTTGTGATGTAGCTTATCTCCTGGTCCGTACAGTGAGTTGATGTGTCTTTGTGATGGACAGGTAGCTATCTCCTGGTCCGTACGGTGAGTCGATGTGTGGCGGGACATCCTGCTATTCTTGAACGCTTTGGATCAATCTTGAATGTGTGATCAACAACTACTGATTTAGGCATTTTGTAGAATCGGCCTCGAGTCCTGACACATTCAGGACGGGAAGTGTTTTAAGCATTATGTTATACGTTAGCTGTTGAAAAGTCGCAGATCTACAAGCTCGTATAGCGCGGCAATCTGCTATTTTTGACAAATCATGAAAAATTGGCGCAAATCTTTTAATATATATTCTTTCAGAGCAAACGTTTTTAACTAAAATCTTTGCTTCTTGGGGGTCCCCTGGAACAACACATTTTCAGATGGGGGTTGGCGGCCAATTACATTTTTTGGGGTCCATGACATGGAATTTTTTTTTCAACGTCGGGCCTAAATGGGTTAATGCGTGAAAGCAGCAGAGGCACACACAGGAGCACTTCAGACATCACCTTACATAGCCAGTACAACACACACACACACACACACACACACACACAGTGGAGTCGTTATACAGGGCGTCACAGGACCTCACCCCTGATGAAGGACGGGGTGCAGAAAGCAGAGCCCACATCCAATCCAACAGGCGCGTATTAGTAGTTATTTCCGGTTTATATTTGGATTATTTTCAAGCTGCCAGGGTGCAACGGTGCAAAGTATGTGTGGCGCGCGCCGCGCACGCATTCCCCACTTTATTCCCACGTGCATAATGTGTACTCCGGAGTCCCATAAATCCATATCCAAGTTAACGGTAGGAATCCAGGGGGGGATTTAGGGGAGTTGGATTTGGTATTTAAACATGCCACTCTGATCAGGTTGTTTTTCCTCAAAGACCTGCCAATGGTACATAGTCAGACTAACCTGGTTTTAGGCAACAGACACAGACATACCTTTTTAAGTGGTCAACTTGACCAGACTTTCACATTACTGCGTGGGTGCGTGCGTGCGTGCGTGCGTGCAGCGCTGACGGGGGAATTTCCATTTATACTGTTTGATTTCCCATGTTATGTTGCTTGAAGAGATCCTGCCATGAGCACATCTGTCAAATAACACCCACGTATACGTGTAATAAAGACCACTCGAGACAGTTCTTTTGTCATTACTATTCCCATTTCTATTACCATTTCCACCACGGTGTTCCCTTACCAAAATGTTTGGTAAGTTGTGACCTTGTAGATCTACTGTTTTAATGTATAACATATTAACTATTTGTCTGAGCTCAAGGGGTTCTTTTTTTGTGTTCCATTGTAATATATTCTTGCTGCCAGATTAATCAATTCAATTCAATTAGCCTTTATTTTCTCTGAGGAGAACTTTGTCTTGGGCACCAAGAGACAGCGTTATGCATTACATACCCGTACATACATACACACATATACATACTTTTTTTAACCAAATACATACATACAGTACGTACATACATACACACAGTTCATAGTACAAAAAAGTATTATCCTACCCACAGTTCTACCAATACCATTATATACATGTAGCACTGGCTTGTTATTGTGGTAGTTGTCCATATCCACTCCAACTATGTTCTGTTTTTCTCCTCCTAATTCTACCCCAGGTTATGGACTCTGTGCTGCCAAGGCCCAGTACCCCATTGCTGAATTGGTGAAGATACTTACTGAAGCCGGCAAGAATGTCAGGTAACTAAACTACCATGACCATTGGTGGTCATTTAATATGGATAGACTTGATCAGAGATTAATAACAATTTACACCATTAATTAATAGCTTTGTCCCCAAACTCATGTGAGATCCATGGGAAAGGGCATATTAATGTAATACTGTAAGTGTTAGACAGGCCTAGTGAAATACACTCCTCTGGACTCCAAAAAGAAAGACTAATGTATAGGATATAAACGATTAATTAAAATGTGTAAATTATTATTGTTCCCCCATAGTTTCAAAAATGTTACTGTTCGTAGCAAGGTCCCCTCTTTCTTTCTGCGCCACATTCCTTAGCAGAAAACTACCGATCAACATTTGCACAACCTGACGCGCTGTGTTCTTCTGTTGTCTGCAAATGTCCGCCTGTTATGACATGCACAAACAATTAGACGTGTGGTGGTTATGGTAGATATTGACAGGAGAATGAATGAATGCATGAATGAATGAATGAATGAAAGGACAACATAAAATGGAGGAGGGGGGGGGGGGGGCAGAGCGGAAGCTTCAGTAATTGTCCTGCCTTGGTTGTTTGATCCTGCTTACTGCAGCTGCTGCTACTTAGAGCATTCGTAGTTGATTAGAGGCAAGTGGGTGGTCAGACGAAAAGAGAGGAACCCCCTTCACCCTCTCCTCTCTCTCTCTCTCTCTCTCTCTCTCTCTCTTTTCTCATTTCTTCTTCCCATCTTCCTTGCACACCATCATGCGTTCTCTCCTTTAGATTCTCTATCTTTATTTTCCTTCCTCTAAGTCGGTGGTTCAGAAAATGTGCTGTCCCCCCGCGACCCAAACAAGCTCACAACGCGTTGCGACGTGTCACATTGTGAGCTATTTGCACTACTTATTAAAAGTGTTTTTATTTTTGCGGAATCTAGTATTTCTCGTCAGTGTGTTGGTTGGTTGTTCACCCCAGGCAAGCCCCCTGGTGTTCACCGTGACATCACGTGACATCAGCCCACATATGGTGCCCAGGTCATTGTGACATCACGTGACATCATCAGGGATGGATATATGATGTCAATAGTAAATGCGACTTTGCTGTCGCAGTTAAGCCCATATATGGAGATCCCAGCAACTCTACATCTGACCTCAAACCCTTAGATCTCCATATATGGATATATGTCAGAAGAACCTGTTCTGCCCCAAAGTTACACTAGAGTTCTCAACAGGCCCGAAACTTTAGGCCCGACCCTCATCAAACCCTGTACACTCAAGAGAATGTCCCCGCTACCACCCTTAGATCTCCATATACTGTATGGAGCTGACCTGTTTGACCTGACCTGACTTTCCATATGTTGATCTGACCTCATCAAACCCTGTACACTCAAGACCTGTTCCTTATATGGCCAGTACAGAATTCATTCCATGTTGATCTGCTCCCCCATGCCAAAGCGCCAGCGCTCACCCAGCAGGATGGGTGCACGCGACCTCGCCCCTCAGGCGTCTTACTGGTATGTTCATGGAATATGTTAGATTTTCTTATGAAGATCTTTTGGGAAAAAAATTGTTTTTCTGGCTTTTGGGATTTTTTGAGTGGTGCAACCACTCCTACAACCAGCAATGTCCGTAGGAAACAAAAAAGATGAAGAAAAAGCGATAATTGCTCATGACATGAGAAATGTGTCCGCAAACCACAAATGGGTACCGCAAATGGCCTACCACAAGGCGTCTGCTCTCGTCCCTTCCTCCTCAGTGGAATAATAATGGTGATCTGTATCGATACTATCGTCTGTTCTCGTCCCTTCCGCGTGCTCCGAAAACCTACAGGGGTTCCATTTGATTTAATTTATACACTCTCAGAGTTTACAGACCTGTTGCAGTCACTCAGGGCTGTCTCTTTATGTCTTTCTGGTAATATTTGTACGTCTGTGGAAAAAGGTCCTTTAGCTGGCTGCTAGATTAGGTGTGTGTTCTTCTATTACTATTCTTTGAAGACCAAACAAGTATAGTTTATCATAGCTTTATTGTTGGGTTACCGTAGCTTGAAAGGAAAGGTGGGGGATGACGCGCAGCAAAGGTCGTCGGGCTCGGGACGTGAACCCGCAACACGCTGTCAGGCTGGATTCCCGGCCTAGATGCCTGGACCGCTCAGCCGCGGCCCAGGCCAAGTATAGTACAGTTTGAGAAAGAGACATTGTGAGGTCAAATATGATGGTGGTGTGATGGTAAAAAAAATATATATATATATATATATTATTTAGAGATGCATGTATATTTAGAAAAAGATTCAGGACAGGTTAGTATTAGATTAGACAATCCCGAGGTTATTTTCTTTTATTTTGTTTTTATTTTCAGCTGTTGCAATAGCAATGCTGTCCTAAAAGTTTGATGCGCTCACAAGTATAGTATTACTAACCTGAGTGCGCGTGTGTGTGCGCGTGTGTGCGCGTGTGTGTGTGATGATCAAGGCTGCAGTACATCATAGGCAGGGCTGAGTCACCTCGGGCAATGTTAGCCGAGTACCACCGCTCTGATCTTTGCCGTCGCTCTGTGATCGTAAACCTGGTCTAGTGTGCATCCTCCAATCTCTTCACCCCCTTCTCTTCTTCTCTCCTTCAACATATCGGTGTTGTTTTTGGCAGCAAATTTCTATTTTAGTTGTAGTCAGTCTCTTGAATAGGTTTCACTTAGTTTTAGTCACATTTTAGTCACCCGGAATGTTAGTCTAGTTTCAGTCGACTAAAATGTATTTTGACAGGCCTTGATGCCATCGATCTACAAGCTCACAACGTGTCGCGACGCGTTGTGAGCTTGTAGATCGGCTATTTTCAGCATGCAACCAATTGTATAATGACTTATACTGGATCTCTTGTCACTAGTCCCTTCCTAACATTTTAGTCTAGTTTTTATTTGACGAAATTGTCAATATATTTAGTATTAGTTTTTGTCATCATAACTTAGTTTCCTTTTAGTTTTCGTCAGTGAAAAAGGTAGTCGACGAACATTTTTCGCCTTAGTTTTAGTCGACGAAATCAACACTGCAACATATCTCCTTGGATTTATTTTATTTAATTTTTTGGCACCCGCCGCCATCGTTGACATTGTCACGTCTCTTTTGTCATCGCCCTCTCTCCCGTCGCCTTTCATTCAGCTCTTCTTCATCGCACGCATGCACGTACGCACACTCACACGCACACACCCTTCCCCTTCCTCCTTCTCATCCTCTTGTCATTTCCCGTCTTTTCAAGCTGTTTTTATGAGCCCTGTCCCCAGGTCATTAAAGTCCCTCATCCTTTCTGCTCCAGAAGCACTTGCTGACGGCAAGGCTATGAATGGCCTTCCAATTTACTGCCACATTAATGGGGTTTTTTGGGGCCACGGACCGGTCCCCCATGAGAAAATGTTTCATGCCAGCTAGGAACCCCATATGAGGTTCACGTTGTAACATTCGTTTTGATATATATTTTTTGAAAATCACAATGCGCACCATGGTAGGTCTTAGTTTCCGTCAGTGAAAAGAGGTAGTCGGCCGACATTTTTCGTCCTATAGTTTTAGTGGAAATCCACAGTGTTTTCAGCTGGTATGTGTTTTGTGTTGCAGGTTTGGAATCCACCCAGTGGCCGGCCGTATGCCTGGCCAGCTCAACGTCCTGCTGGCGGAGGCCGGTGTTCCCTACGACATCGTCCTGGAGATGGACGAGATCAACGACGACTTCAAGGGTAATGCCTGTCCCTTCTCTGTCCTCTGGACCAGGGGTTCTCTGTCCTCAGGGGTTCTCTGTCCTCTGGACCAGGGGTTCTCTGTCCTCTGGACCAGGGGTTCTCTGTCCTCTGGACCAGGGGTTCTCTGTCCTCAGGGGTTCTCTGTCCTCTGGACCAGGGGTTCTCTGTCCTCTGGACCAGGGGTTCTCTGTCCTCTGGACCAGGGTTCCTGGTCCTTCTCTGTCCTCTGGACCAGGGGTTCTCTGTCCTCTGGACCAGGGGTTCTCTGTCCTCTGGACCAGGGTTCCTGGTCCTTCTCTGTCCTCTGGACCAGGGGTTCTCTGTCCTCTGGACCAGGGGTTCTCTGTCCTCTGGACCAGGGGTTCTCTGTCCTCTGGACCAGGGGTTCTCTGTCCTCTGGACCAGGGGTTCCTGGTCCTTCTCTGTCCTCTGGACCAGGGGTTCTCTGTCCTCTGGACCAGGGGTTCTCTGTCCTCTGGACCAGGGGTTCTCTGTCCTCTGGACCAGAGGTTCCTGGTCCTTCTCTGTCCTCTGGACCAGGGGTTCTCTGTCCTCTGGACCAGGGGTTCTCTGTCCTCTGGACCAGGGGTTCTCTGTCCTCTGGACCAGGGTTCCTGGTCCTTCTCTGTCCTCTGGACCAGGGGTTCTCTGTCCTCTGGACCAGGGGTTCTCTGTCCTCTGGACCAGGGGTTCCTGGTCCTTCTCTGTCCTCTGGACCAGGGGTTCTCTGTCCTCTGGACCAGGGGTTCTCTGTCCTCTGGACCAGGGGTTCTCTGTCCTCTGGACCAGAGGTTCCTGGTCCTTCTCTGTCCTCTGGACCAGGGGTTCTCTGTCCTCTGGACCAGGGGTTCTCTGTCCTCTGGACCAGGGGTTCTCTGTCCTCTGGACCAGGGGTTCTCTGTCCTCTGGACCAGGGGTTCTCTGTCCTCTGGACCAGGGGTCCTCTGGACCAGGGGTTCTCTGTCCTCTGGACCAGAGGTTCCTGGTCCTTCTCTGTCCTCTGGACCAGGGGTTCTCTGTCCTCTGGACCAGGGGTTCTCTGTCCTCTGGACCAGGGGTTCTCTGTCCTCTGGACCAGAGGTTCCTGGTCCTTCTCTGTCCTCTGGACCAGGGGTTCTCTGTCCTCTGGACCAGGGGTTCTCTGTCCTCTGGACCAGGGGTTCTCTGTCCTCTGGACCAGGGGTTCTCTGTCCTCTGGACCAGGGGTCCTCTGGACCAGGGGTTCTCTGTCCTCTGGACCAGGGGTCCTCTGGACCAGGGGTTCTCTGTCCTCTGGACCAGGGGTTCTCTGTCCTCTGGACCAGGGGTCCTCTGGACCAGGGGTTCTCTGTCCTCTGGACCAGAGGTTCCTGGTCCTTCTCTGTCCTCTGGACCAGGGGTTCTCTGTCCTCTGGACCAGGGGTTCTCTGTCCTCTGGACCAGGGGTTCCTGGTCCTTCTCTGTCCTCTGGACCAGGGGTTCTCTGTCCTCTGGACCAGGGGTTCTCTGTCCTCTGGACCAGGGGTTCTCTGTCCTCTGGACCAGGGGTTCTCTGTCCTCTGGACCAGAGGTTCCTGGTCCTTCTCTGTCCTCTGGACCAGGGGTTCTCTGTCCTCTGGACCAGGGGTTCTCTGTCCTCTGGACCAGGGGTTCTCTGTCCTCTGGACCAGAGGTTCCTGGTCCTTCTCTGTCCTCTGGACCAGGGGTTCTCTGTCCTCTGGACCAGGGGTTCTCTGTCCTCTGGACCAGGGGTTCCTGGTCCTTCTCTGTCCTCTGGACCAGGGGTTCTCTGTCCTCTGGACCAGGGGTTCTCTGTCCTCTGGACCAGGGGTTCTCTGTCCTCTGGACCAGGGGTTCTCTGTCCTCTGGACCAGAGGTTCCTGGTCCTTCTCTGTCCTCTGGACCAGGGGTTCTCTGTCCTCTGGACCAGGGGTTCTCTGTCCTCTGGACCAGGGGTTCTCTGTCCTCTGGACCAGAGGTTCCTGGTCCTTCTCTGTCCTCTGGACCAGGGGTTCTCTGTCCTCTGGACCAGGGGTTCTCTGTCCTCTGGACCAGGGGTTCTCTGTCCTCTGGACCAGGGGTCCTCTGGACCAGGGGTTCTCTGTCCTCTGGACCAGGGGTCCTCTGGACCAGGGGTTCTCTGTCCTCTGGACCAGGGGTTCTCTGTCCTCTGGACCAGGGGTCCTCTGGACCAGGGGTTCTCTGTCCTCTGGACCAGAGGTTCCTGGTCCTTCTCTGTCCTCTGGACCAGGGGTTCTCTGTCCTCTGGACCAGGGGTTCTCTGTCCTCTGGACCAGGGGTTCTCTGTCCTCTGGACCAGGGGTTCCTGGTCCTGGTTCCCCTTCTCTGTCCTCTGGACCAGGGGTTCCTGCGGACCCCCATTTAACCCATTTTGACCTGAGATCAGAAACCGAAGAAAGTTCCATAATATTAAATAGGCCTTAAGTGTTAAATTATATTTGTGTAAGTTTGGTTCTCGTCCGCCTTGGTTCGGGAAACGCTGATCTACTGTAGATGGATGTTCTAATAACCACATAAACCCTTCATTGACCGGAGATCCCCCAGGCTTCTATACGTGATCCCCCCCACACACTTTTATCTACATCAAAAGTCTTTGCTGGGAATATCCCAGGTCACAACACGTCAGCTTGTAGGACTGATATTTTTGCCAATTGTTTGGCCTAGAGCCAACAGGTCCAAGAGAACTGGTATATTGCTTTTTATATAAAAATCACACCCGTGTGAACTGAGTGGTGCAATTCCCCCCCCCCCACCCCCACCCCTCTCTCTCTCTCTCTCTCTCTCTCTCTCTCTCTCTCTCTCTCTCTCTCTCTCTCATTAGCAGGCAGCAGGCACAGCACTATGCCTCTCTCTGTTTCTGGCGCCCCCTACTGGTACTAATAAGTCACATACTCGTGCTCATGACCACTGATACATAGATACATACATAGATACGCACGGACATTGCTGGTACCACTCAAAAAGAAAAAAAAAGAACTGGTATATTGTTTTTTATATAAAAAGAACAAAAAAAGAACTGGTATATTGCTTGTATAACTGGCAATGGCATGGCTATATTTCACTTTGACGCCATCTCAAATTGTTCCAAAGGTCTGCAGAACATCTGCTTGATCAGAGTCAATTCAAGCTTTTTATTGGTATCTGTTGCATTGCACAACCCACACAGCGCTGTCCGTGGGAGACCATTAGCCCATATTGGGCGGGTGTTAGCATTATGCTATGCTTTAGATATTGAAAAATAGCAGATCTACAAGCTCATAGCGTGCCACCGAGAACGACATAGAAACGACATAGAAACATAGCTTTTTGTCAGGATGTAGAAGACATTTTTAGAATCTGATCTCAGGTCAAAATGGGTTAGAATAATAGGAGGGAGAGGATAAAGTCCCTCAGCTGGCTGCTGGTCTCTGAGCCGCCGGAACCACCACCACGGCTCCTGAAACACTAGGCCTGACCACTGGTTCACCACCTGTGGCTCGTTGGGATCAGTGTTGTTTTTGGCAGCACGTTTTAGTTTTTAGTCATAGTATCTTGAATAGTTTTCGTTTAGTCACCCGGAATGTTTTAGTGTGTGGCGGGCCTTGATGCCGTCGTAATGTTTTTACACCTGCTGAAACAAATAGCGTTGTGTGCTTGTATATCGGCTATTTTCAGCATGCAACCGATTGTAAAATGACTTATACTGGATCTCTTGTCCACTAGTCCCTTCCTAACATTTTAGTCTAGTTTTTTATTTGTTGACAATTGTCAATGTATTTAGTCTTAGTTTTAGTCATAGCTTAGTTTTCATTTAGTTTCCATTTAGTTTTCGTCAGTGGAAAAAGGTAGTCGACGAACGTTTTTCGTCTTGGGCCCCCAAATAACTGGCAAAACATGAAAACACAAAGGTTTTCAAAGTGCACTACATTAGTTCCATTGATGCAAGCCGGAACACGATCCATTTGATTGATCTCGTCTACCATTTGTTACATCTGCGTATGTGCATTTGGGGGAAAAAACACATCTCTGCTGACGCAAAATGTTAAAAGAAAATCACACCCGTGTGAAATGATGAGCGCTCTTGTCATCGTACAACAATTTATGTAGGCGGACATTTGACATTGCTACTTAAGGTACATAAGGTGGTCCCTTATTGGCCAAGCGCTCCCACCACCATGTGATTGGTTAGCCGATTTGCTCGTTTACATATGCCGTAAGTTTTCCTTTCAATGTCAATGGTTTAATTTACATCATAGTTAGTAGAATTCTTTTTTTTTTTAAGATTTATTTATTGATAATGCAGACATCATCATTTACAACAATGAATTACATAGTTAGCAGAATTCTGACGTAATTTCTCCGGTCATTGTCAATGGCAAATCTTGATATGTGTGGGGACAGAAGCTGTTTATAGAAGGCCAAGGGGCTAGCGACTAGCGCCCCTTATAAATCACACTTGTGTGAAGTGAGGGGCGCCTGGTAATTACATTAAGGTGTAAGGTGCTCTAAACAAACATTAAAAGTCCATAGACTTTGCTGCCCTATGACGTAATTCCGAAAGCCAGACGTCGAGGAGGGGCTATAGCGCCCCTCCAAAAGAAGACCTCATTCTAAGAAAGGAATCTTTTCCAATTGGGGACCGGTGGGACATTTTAGTGACGAGGTACTTATTGTGCGCCCGTTTTGTTAACGATATTATCCACAGCTTTGTCTTTTATGTTCCTCCAACCAGATACTGACCTGGTTCTGGTGATCGGTGCCAATGACACGGTCAACTCAGCCTCTCAGGAGGATCCCAACTCCATCATTGCTGGAATGCCTGTCCTCGAGGTGTGGAAGTCCAAGCAGGTAAAAGACATATTTATGTAAAATCACCTGGCCATGTAATATTGTAATATTAGGACTGCAACCCCTCCATATCCATATGCATTATCCTTTTTTATTTTTTAAATTTATAAAATGTCACTGTAATATTTTTTCTCTTCATATTATCGTCAAATGAGCACCAAAAAAACAAGTATTGTTTACCTAAATCGACTAAATCCATTAGTCTGAGCTCGCACAACGCATCACATAAGTGACGAAAATCATCATCAAATCACCAAATCATCATCGAAATCATTTTATAAAGAAATATATACACATTGTGAGTTCAACCGATTCCTTTGATTAACTGTTGCACGATACTGTTAGAACTCCTGAAGTTAAATAGTATGCGCCCCATATAGAGGGGGGGGGGCTCTATAGGGCCACACATACTGTACACACCCTTGGACCACACATACGCAACACCTGAAAACACGCGCGCGTGCATACATACACACACGCAGGCGCGCACACACACACACACACACACACACAACAGGGACGTACACAGCGTGTATACATACACCCAAAGACACGGATTCCTCCGGTCCCAGGTGCAGTCCCATGCTGCTCCCATTAGTGGTGACTCTGTCACTGTGGAATGATGACATTTTGGAGCGTCCCACTGGCAACCCTCCGAGGTCTGGGATTCATACAGCGCTCCAAACACACATCATCCCCCCCTGGGGAAATCACTGGGATCTGACTACCTAACTACACACACACAGGCGTGCACGCGCACACACACACACACACACACACACACACACAGAGTCAAGTCAGACAGACAGACAGACAGACAGACACGCATGCACACACACATGCACACACGCGGCCACACACAAATACACACACACATACACACACCCACACACACACACACACACACACACCTGTCGCCACCATGGGAAATGTTTTCATCCCAGACTGTCGGTGTGAAGGTTGTAATGGTCGTTTTGACTCGTGCATGCACGCGCACACACTGGGAGTTTGTCTTTATAACTGTATACCTCACGGTTTGCCCCATTGTTAATGCATTCGACAGTTAGTGGTCCCACATTTCCAGCATAAAAATGTCACATCATCTGGTCTCAGTTTTTGTACAAAACACTGACATACAGTTACAGTATAATGAGTCGAGTCACATTTATTTATAAAACGTAAAAACAAAAAAACCTATTGTTGACCAAAGTGCTGCATAAACCAGGAGGTTAATGAATCGCATGTACAAAATGACGCACAGCTCAGAAGCACAAATTAAACCCTGAGCAACAAAAACGGTAAGGACACACGTAAACAATTTATTGATTTGTCAGTAAAGACAATAAAAAGAAACGGCCCTAAATATCAGCCTGGAGGCTCAGTTTGGAAGATTCAACGGAGCGGAGGGGGGGGGGGGCAGATCTGATGGTATTAAAGGGGAATTCTGTTCCACAGTCTTAGGGGGCTGTCCTGTCACAGCGAAGCCACCCCTGAGCAATGTGAACATAAAAGTCTAGATCTCGGGAGGGACAACTAGTAGCCCCGAGCCAGAGCTGACCCCAGGGACCCCCGGGCCGGAGGTAGTATCTAGGAGGAGAGGTGAAAAGGTCCGTTTCAACGGTCCGGAGGATCTTAAAATTTGACTCTACGACGTACCGGCAACCAAGAGGGGAGAGAGAGGACAGGAGGGCCCGGGGCTCTTGACGGGTACTAGGAAAAGGGACCGTAATTCCTCTTCCTAGTAACCGACAGACAGACGGACGGACAGGGAGGTCTGACTGATTCCCAGGGAGTCTCAGAGATTTCAGACGAGCTGAGGCAACGAGGGCAAGACCATGTTTTTATCTGTGTGTGTGTGTGTGATGGAGTCTTTGTGCCGTCCATCACTTGATGTCCTCGAGGCGGTTCACGGGGCTGACAGGTTTGGACGGGTTATTTGGTCCCAGGGATTGATTATAAACGGTGTGTTCCTCGGCATGACAGTGGAACGACATTTCACATGTTTGAATGTTGTGCCATCCAACACTTCATGTCCTCAATGCAGTTCACGGGGCTGACAGGTTTGGACGGCTGGTCGTTTGGGTCTGGTCTCCGGGGGGAGATGGATGTGTGTGTCCTCGGCACAACAATGGAATTAATGTCGTGTATTTGAATGATTTGGCCGAGGGGAGCCTTATTTAGACGTATTAACGTCTATTAACTAGACATATTAATGTCTAAATAACCATTTCCAGACGGCAGGGCTTGCAGCTGATGGTGTGAACGCGCTGGGAAGTTAACTAAAGTTTTCTGAACCAAAATTACTCCAACCCCGACCACTGCCAAAAAGGGAAACTAAGGACATTTCTTCTGTAGCTGTAGGCTTTCAACATATGTGTGTGAGATTTCAATTTGTTTTCTCTCCAAGAGTTTCAAGATGTATTTGTCACGCTCATATGAGTGTGTGTGTGTGTGTGTGTGTGTGTGTGTGTGTGTGTGTGTGTGTGTGTGTGTGTGTGTGTGTGTGTGTGTGTGTGTGTGTGTGTGTGTGTGTGTGCGCGCGCGCACATTCACACGTTTTTGCGTGTGAAATGTTGGCATGGCACGCTCTGTGTGTAATATAACGAAAACAAAGCGAGCCATAATACAAAGAAGAAGGTAAAAGATAGCACGAGTAAAACCTTGGCAGCATTGAGTAACAACGTGACGACGTGTAAAGTTTATCAGATCTGCAAAGTGTATGTCAGAAAATTCTTAATCGACAATAAAATAAATGCAGTATAACGCCGTATACCAGTGGTTTAAGGTTTTAGCCCGTAACCCTGGCTCCACCAGGCACCATGCTGGTTTAGCGTAGCCAAGAAGCTACAGCTATGCTAGCGTAGCGTCTGAAGCCTGGCTGGCTTGGCCAGCCTCATGGCATGGATTCACTGAAGCTTCCTGAATCCACACTATGAGTATAACGTAGGCTGGCCAAGCCTACGTTACGTATAGCCTACACTAGCAAACTTTACTTTCACATGAAAACAGCTGGTTATGGAGTCTGGAAGAATCGTGGTTCCCGCTAGGCATCTCTCTCTCCCAGCAGCTCGAGTCGGTACACGGACCACCCAGCTGCCTCTCACACAGATGGCTAGTGGAAAGCATGGAGACGTGGCTACTCCATGTCCCACACAGATGGCTAGTGGGAAGACAGACAGCTGTCACCTGGCTTCTGTCTTCACCATAGGGTCTTCAGACTCTTCTCTTGACTACTCTTTATCATTATTTTCTTGTGATTCGAGCTGGTGGCTGCATTTGTTGTGTCCGCCATGTTGTGAACAAGACATGCACGTGCACACGCTCTACAGTGGGGGAACGCGCAACAAGCCAACCAAGGCCTGCCCCCGCTCGATCATGATTGGAGGATGATTGGAGGATTTTTTGGACCCCAGGGCCTCACTGGTGATGGGGAGGAACTCCTTATATGGTCCCCTATAGTAAGGGGTATTAAGCACTTTTTATTATTATTATTAATGAATTAAGTGAAATCACTGAATATTCCTTTAACGCCGGATTCCCACTGGCAGATATTTCTACAGCTGTGTTTTTCTTATCCTCCAATCATTCGATTAATCGCTTCACCCCAAATGCATATGGAACGCAGTAAACGAGTAAACGCACTTTGTTGTAAGGCTGTCTCTGCCTGTCCTGAATTAGACCTGTTCCACTTCTGGTGATGCTGATTGCCTAATAAGATTGTACCTTAAATTTCACCCTTGTCCCAAATGGAACCATGTGCCCCATCATGCATTATGGATGAGAAAGTGGAGAGGTTGAGAGAGCACATGACGGGAGAGAGAGAGGAGAGTGGAGCGAAGGAGGCCCTAGAGAGTAGATTTGCCATACTGATATTCGGAAGCCTGGGCCATGTGCATAAACTGACCACGAGTGGTCTAAGAATAGCTGGAATGACTGACTAAGAGCAAAGCCAAACAACTTTCCAATTCCAAATACTGTTCTGTTTCGGCTGTTATAGGCAGTTTGTCTGTGTGGAGGAGGAGGTGCCATGTGTATCCTTAAGTGAACAACCCTGTTACAACTCTGTGTCAACCCTGTTACATTTGTTCCCTTGTAAAAATAAAAATGTATTGTGCGCGCGTGTGCGTGTGTCTCCCTCCAGGTGGTGGTGATGAAGCGCTCCCTGGGCGTGGGCTACGCGGCCGTGGACAACCCCATCTTCTACAAGCCCAACACGGCCATGTTGCTGGGCGACGCCAAGAAGACGTGCGACGCGCTGCAGGCCAAGGTCCGAGAGTCCCAGGAGGGGAACTAAACATGACATGAATGGATGCTGTAAGCCCAGGAGCGCCCCACTCCAAGAGCCACGACGGGGGAAGGTTAGAGGACAAAGGTGGTGGTTCCGTTTTCACAAAACACAACAAAAAAAACTATCTCGTCGTTAAAAAGCGTCTTCGACTAATTGTATCCGAGGCATAAGGAAGAAACAAAAAATGCCAAGAATGCTGTTGGGGGGGGGGGGACCCATATGTCCATGATCTATAAACGAAAGAAATTACGTGACAAAAACATCACATCACAAGATATGATGTTTTGTCATAGATGAGTTTTTATGTTGATTATACCAGCGCCACTGCAGCAGTGTTCTTTTTATGAGACATGCTTGCCATTTCTTTAGTTTATACATCATTCAGAGGGAGAGTGTGTTCTATGCTCTTAGCAAGATGGCATTGAGTGTCAACTTCATTTCAGTCGTGTATAGTTATTTTAATCAATCGAAAATCTATAGGTGTGTGAAGAAAATAGATCTGAAATTCTGATGTAAATCAATAAATCGTTAGTGAATAGAAGATGGCAAAATATTACCGTAGCTGATTGGAATTGAAGGAGCAAATTTAAGCACAAACAAGAAGTTGACTTTTATTTATTTAAATACTAATCAATAGGGCTAATTCATACTTTGTCATGCAACCATGTCGCTTGGTGAGAATACTGAAGACTGAATACTAAGACTGGCTCCAATAACGCCGTGGATCTCATCAGTCGTCTTTTGATGTCGGTTAATCTATGACATTATAGCAAGGAAATATTTAAGAAAAGATAAAACTGTGGAAAAATTACAGGATTTTTTTCCCCTCCATGGCCCACAGGCAGCGTTCACAAGACATTTGGCATCGATTGGCGCAGTGGTTTGTGATATTAGCCACAGACAGACAGACAGACGGACATTTTGTCAGTTGAAAAGTGCTATCAAAGGGAAGCTTGCAAGCCGATGATGTGATTCATTGATCATTTTTGCAACGTCAAACGTCAACACGTCGGGAGAAACATTTCCCTTTTTAAGTTATTTTTGCTGAGCGACATGGCCATACACAGATAACTTAGCCTTTTAGAGTGAATGTGGAGAGAAGATCAAGGCCCATCAAGCGACTTGTTAGACTCGCTGCAGCCATTAATGTTTTGTCCACTGTGTAAAGATTGCTCCCCTGATGTCCTCTACCGTATGCTATTATTATTACAGTGTACATGTTGCCTCTTTCATGGATCTATATTTGCATAACGAAGGCTATTGTCACACCGTGACAATAACAAGGTACATTCTGTTTCAAGTAATATAAATCACTTTTGTATTCTGCCACTACTGCCGCTGATATTTCCAGTTTTATAATGAGAAAAAATTTCTATTTTGGCCTAATAATAATAATAATTATAATAATAATAATAATTCATAATCCTATTGGTTTGTGGTCAGGTATGACATTAGTTGTTGGTAAAGCCACAGTCACCAACAATTTCCAGTCATGCTTTTAGCATGAAACCCCACCCGCCCCCTAAGCCATTTTGTTTATTAATCTATTAGATATCACACATGGATCATAAATTGAAGCGAAGGCCATGTGCAATTCAATGCCAAAACCAGACATGCAACAACTCGTCACTGTCTGGTGGGAGACCTTGCATGTCCAAGAATGTTATTTACTGTACCAGGAAATGTTGGGGGGAAAAACCGTGTTCCAATAATGGATCCAATGTAGATGTAGATCTACAAGCTTGCATCGTAACATGTTACAACGCAAGTCATGTTGTGAGCTTGTAGGTTGCATATTTTTTGCTACTGTGCAATAATGTCATACGACAAAGCATGAACAGTACATTCGTTTATTTTTTTTAAAGGGAGGGAAAAACAAAGATGAAATATGGACACAAGGTTTCCTACATACAAGTGATGAAAGCGCTATACTGTATGCTATTGTGCCAGATTGGTTGATTGATTGATTAGGTTTTCAGTTTTTGACCTCCGGTGAATTCTGTGTGTGTGTGTGTGTGTGTGTGTGTGTGTGTGTGTGTGTGTGTGTGTGTGTGTGTGTGTGTGTGTGTGTGTGTGTGTGTGTGTGTGTGTGTGTGTGTGTGTGTGTGTGTGTGTGTGTGTGTGTGTGTGTGTGTGTGTGTGTGTGTGTGTGTGTGTGAAGAAATTAGCGGTAGCGTTGCAGATGTGATACAAAGCTTGAGGTATATGTGTGTGGCATCACGTTGCCCTCATCCGCTCTACCACGTTCTCATCACTTTACTACGAGGTTGTGAAGGTCCACTGCTGTGTACTGTAAACTGTACGTATATCTGACATTATGTATGATGATGATGATGACAGGACTCGTGGTGGTGTGCTCTCTATAAACAACACTTTTCATTGCTCTTAATTCCACGCCCACATAGGGGTGTCGTTTCGGAGTTCGCCTTTGTCTAATCTATTAGTTATGTTTCTCGCCGCGCACAGGCCCCCCCATACCACCACATTCGCCCCCAGAAATCTGTTCTAAATTGCCCCGTTGTGCGGGGCAATTTAGAATAGGTGTATTTGAATAATAGGTTCTAAGGCCCTTTATGGGTTGCACACTACATTCAGACTCTACTCTGTACAGGTCTGAGTAGGTTTAGAAGAGAGTTGATAGCAACTCTATAGCCATTATAGAGCATAGCAGTGGGCCTGGTTTTCTGGACCTGCTGAAAAATCGGATGGAAATAGGAAAATTAAGATATTTGTGAATAATAATAATCATGAAAGAATATATACTAGTCATGTCATACTGTATATACTGTAAATCTTCAACTCAAATTCAAAAATGTCATTCTTCTAACATTTCACAAATTTCACAAAATAGTGCAGCTACTTTTCTTTATTTCTTAAAAGAAAAAAAAAAATACATTTCACAATTTGGGCACCGTAAGATGCTAATTAAGATGTGGCATGTGTGGCAAGTCCACACGATATAACTATACCCTACCTCGGAGTAGTAGTGCATACAATATGAAATGACCAATAGAATCTGTTAGAACCCTCACCTGACCAATCAACATGCCACAAACTGACCACACCTGACCAATCAACACGCCACAAGCTGACCAGTCTCATTCCGTGAATTCTTGAACTCTTACTTCCAAGGTTAACCGATACCTGATTCCAATTCCATTTCCCAATGTGTTGCCATTCTGTTCTGTACCATCAGACCTCATTTTATTTTTGGCTGGCTGCCTTCGTTATCGAACGTTTTACTTTGTGTTTGTTTTGGTAGCTTAGAGGAGCACGCCGTTTTAAAAACCTCATGAAGGCATTATTGTTACTACGTGCCAACAGGCCACCTAGACCTTTTTCTTTGCCGTTTCCTGAATTTCCCTCTTTGGGGATCAATGAAGGATTATCTTTACAGAATCTTACAAAATGCCATATTTGTATGCTGTTGCCATTTTGCTGAGATAATTAAGAGAGATGGAGGTGGGGAAACAATCTTTGTTTGATAATTGCCCTGACTTTTTGTGCCCTTTGATTTTAATTCCCCACAAGGTATTTTTGTATAGAGACAGCCCTTTATTATGTGCTAGAGAGAGACAAATGCTTCTACAGTAGGGCTGTGCAGTTTGTGTGACGTTTCAATGCACCACGGTTCGTGTTTTAGGAAGATTAATGAAGTGTACTGTGAATGTTTATTTTTTTGTTCTCCAGTTTATCATGGATAAACATTGTCATCCCTTAAATAAACATGGATTTACACCTCTGAAACGCCTTGTACTGTCTTTGCATGGTAATTTACTCTCCAGCCTTGTGAAAATGACCAATGCAGATTGGCTTTCTTTCTTTAAACATGGGTATCTACTGTAGAAATACCATGTCTTTGCTGTCGGGCAGAAATATCCCAAATATATATATATATATATATTTAGAACATCACGATATACTGCCTGTCTGTCCTCATCAAAGTCGGTACGGGGACTTTACATATTGTTCGATACTTGAATGTGTCCTCATAGTTTCATACTTTTCTTTTCTTTTTTTTAAACAATTTTACACATGAGATATAATATGAATCAAATGATTATTATGACACCAAAACTACAATCGGGAGATTGTAGTTGGGAGAGAATTGCTGGCAACGGAAAACCGCGCGGGCCACCTCTGTTACCTCCGAGAGTTCCAGTGTTATAAAACAGGATTGCATGAGTTTGCCATGAGGGCTGTGATAATCCCCCCCACCCCCCCAAAAAAAGTTAATATCACTTCCTATGACAAACAGGACCTGATTGCTTTTCATCATTGGGGGGGACTGAATGGGAGGTACTTAGAGGGGGGGAGTGTTACAGTACCTATCTATCTAGATAGAGTAGATAGATAGTGGATAGATTTATCTTTGAGGGATTGCATGCGTGTAGCGATGAGGGTGGCTTCATCCTGTAACAAATGGCACTCGGATGGTCTCTTATCTCCAGCCAGCCTTGAAGAGATCTGACGAGAACTGTCACTCCACCAGGAGAGGTGAGATGTAAGAGATAGGACGGCCCGAAACACTGCTGCTGTTGTGTGTGTGTGTGTGTGTGTGTGTGTGTGTGTGTGTGTGTGTGTGTGTGCGTGTGCGTAGATGTTGACTGGGTGTGTGCGTGTGTACTTGTATTACTATACTTGTGAGGTCTGATGTCCCCACAAGTAGGCCTATGGTAGAATGAAATCAAATGGGTGCGAACGTGTGTGTGTGTGTGTGTGTGTGTGTGTGTGTGTGTGTGTGTGTGTGTGTGTGTGTGTGTGTGTGTGTGTGTGTGTGTGTGTGTGTGTGTGTGTGTGTTAACAGGGATCTGGTGTGTGATAAACACTGAGGTGACATTCTGCTCAGCTGAAGCTGGTCTATTGTCACAGCACCAGTATTTATCCTGAAGGATAAGCCAGCATTCTCTCCAGGCAACAATCACGGCCCCCATCCATCCGTCCCTCCCCTCCTGGGCTGCGCTCTCCTCCATAGCGACTCCCTGAAAAGACCCGTGATTTGTTTTGCCTGCCGTTTGCATGCGATTTGGCGAGGCAGGTATTTTAATTATTTATGGCGTGTGTTTGATGATTACAAGAAAATAAATGTTTTGGAGGGTTAGGCATGCTATGGAGATTCCATACTCGATAAGCTGTCTGTCTGTCTGGCTGTGTGTGTACATGCGTCGCAACACTTGAGAGTATCTATTAGGCATGTAACGATTCACTCAACTCACGATACGATTTTTCACGATATTAAAAAATATATTTTTTATATGTATAAGAAAAATTACTGTTTATTTTATTTTATATAATTTATCTTCCCCCCCCCCTGAGATTTTTTATTTAACTACATTGCAAAACAAAAGAAGTAGCATTACTTTTGACAGTGCAGAAACATAATTGCCTTCCTTGATGAGCATCGACGACCATCATCACCTGGGCACAGTCACAGACACGCACCCCTCTAAAGTGCTCTACTTGACTATCAGTTCTCTCCATATGATGGAATATGACTAAAGCTTTTTTTTTTTTGTTTTATAAAAAAAAATTCAATGAATCGATTCATATCGTTGGGATTAATATCGATATATATCGATATACGATATATCGTTGCATGCCTATAGTATCTATTCTTGGACTCAAGTATCCGTCAGTAGTGCTGCAGATGTAGCATTGCGCAGAAGTGGGGATTGAACCCGGGGCTCCCCCTCGCCAAACCAACTGCCCGATTTGCAGGGCTGTTGCGGGCGGGGTCTACAATCCCCCCCCCCCCCAGTCTTTGAAGCGCTGCCTCGTGCTTCTCACTCTCACAACACGGATCGCCGCACACGATGTTGTCCCTCACGGGAGGATATCATATATGGCTTCACTCTGCATGGGTTCATTTACTACACACGCATGGAAGGTGCACATTCTCTGTCATTCTGTCACGACTGGAAACTGTTTCACTTCTTTATGTTTTTGCGCATGACTTCACAGGAAGATCATGCTGTTATGGCAGTGAGGCCTGTCGAGGTCCTATAGTTTTGTGTACTGTGTTGTATGAGGCCTGTCGAGGTCCTATAGTTTCGTGTACTTATATGAGGCCTGTCGAGGTCCTATAGTTTTGTGTACTGTGTTGTATGAGGCCTGTCGAGGTCCTATAGTTTCGTGTACTTATATGAGGCCTGTCGAGGTCCTATAGTTTTATGTACTTATATGAGGCCTGTCGAGGTCCTATAGTTTCGTGTACTTATATGAGGCCTGTCGAGGTCCTATAGTTTTATGTACTTATATGAGGCCTGTCGAGGTCCTATAGTTTTATGTACTTATATGAGGCCTGTCGAGGTCCTATAGTTTCGTGTACTTATATGAGGCCTGTCGAGGTCCTATAGTTTTGTGTACTGTGTATGAGGCCTGTCGAGGTCCTATAGTTTTATGTACTTATATGAGGCCTGTCGAGGTCCTATAGTTTTATGTACTTATATGAGGCCTGTCGAGGTCCTATAGTTTCGTGTACTTATATGAGGCCTGTCGAGGTCCTATAGTTTTGTGTACTGTGTATGAGGCCTGTCGAGGTCCTATAGTTTTATGTACTTATATGAGGCCTGTCGAGGTCCTATAGTTTTATGTACTTATATGAGGCCTGTCGAGGTCCTATAGTTTCGTGTACTTATATGAGGCCTGTCGAGGTCCTATAGTTTCGTGTACTGTGTACGAGTGGTGCTGAAGACTTGATTCCTGGGTGCCCAGGCCGGTGTTAACCTGTTGCACGCGTGTCCATCTTTGTTTTCTACTGACTTTGTCCAACCTGCACACTCCCACTAACGACACCCACCATTTTGTAGAAGCAGGAAATTAATTATAAAGACTGCGGGGGAAAATACTGAAAAGAATTACGCAGATTCAAGGCAGCGTTTGGGAGTGCCTGTGAGGCTGTGACCCCTCTAAATTGAGCGGAACATGCAGTACGAAGAGGGATTATTATTGTTCCTGTAGTCCTGAATATTTGGCAGCCATTCTTTCTGGCGTTGTCGTATAGCCCTGGCCACGGACTGTCTTGTCTGTCCGTCGGGTCAATGTCGTTCATTCCAATGTGAGTGTTTTCCAAGTGTAGTGCGTGTGTAATGGAATACCTTTCAGGAAAACGCTCCACTGCTTCGCCACTCTGCTGTTCTAAAGTAGCGAATGATTAAAGTGAGCTGGTCAGTGTGAGTGACATCTGGCGTAGAGGAAACCATGACGGAAAATTATTTCGCACTCTTCCTTTTCGCTCTGTTCTCTTTCTCTGTCTGTTATGCTATCAGAACAGGGACAGCATTTATGTTTTCTGGTGAACCCTCATGCTCTGACATGCGATTTGGGACTTTTTCTTTTTTCCAATCTCCTTTTCCAGACATAAAAAGCTGTCTCTTTGTTGGAAAATAACTTCTAACAATAGACAGACCCAGTCTAGTCGATGGGGAACAAGTCAACCTTTCCTTAAAATGCATGTCGCCATTTCCCATTCACCTGTTAAAGTGGCCTTTGGTTAGAACCCTGATGTTCCACACATTCCAAAACACTCTGAAAAGTAGGCAATATTTGGCTTTGCTTTCTTAATCCATTCAGGACGGGAACCCCTTTTTGGTGTTTTAAGCATTATGTTATGCTTTAGCTGTTGGAAAAATAGCAGATCTACAAGCTCATAGCGCGGCACCGACCCCCCCAGAGGTCCTTGAGGGAGTTCCAGGGGGTCCCCAGCTAAATGATAGTTAGGAACCAAATGGACCCTAACTTGGTTCCATTCATATACTCTGAGTTAAATTTTCATTGATTTTACAATATAAATTGGACCCCCAATTTATATTGTAAAATCAATGAAAATTTAGAGATAGATGGCTGCCCACCCTAGAGTCTGACACGGTCGAGGAAGATGGCCGCCCACGCCCACCCTAGAGTCTGACACGGTCGAGGAAGATGGCCGCCCACGCCCACCCTAGAGTCGGCTTCTGCTTGACGTGTCTTTTCGTTACCACTGTCGCAATATTGCTTGCTCTGGGTGGGATCTCTGTCCGTTTCCTGCTCTATATGTAAAGTGTCTTGAGACAACTTGTTTTTGACACTTTCATAAAATTGAATTGAATTGAATCTACAAGCTCACATCGCGTCGACACGTCGTGACTCGTGAGATGGATTTGAATTAATTTCCACCCAGCCTGCCGGCATGGTGCGTGCGTGCGTGCGTGCGTGCGTGCGTGCGTGCGTGCGTACGTGCGTGCGTGCGTGCGTGTGTGCGTGCGTGTGTGCGTGTGTGCGTGCGTGCGTGCGTGCGTGCGCAACCAAAATCAGCCTGGAGACTACAGCAGTGTTCCCTAAACTACATGGCCTCAATATGCTCCTACAATCTTTACTGTAGGTTGTTTGAACCTGTCTGACCGATACGGATACATACTCCTATGGTTTGTTCTATGATCAATCATTTCTATATGAATGTATTGATTCGTGCTATATTCGGAGCTCTGACACGTTCATTGAATATGGCCATAGATGGCCATATGATGAGGTTTTTTCTATGTGAAATTGTGCCTTCTGAAATATGGCCCTGGGCCACTTCTTTAATAGGCCCCCCCCGAGGAATAACTCACAGTATAATCCGATGTAGCATCCAAGTCAAATAAAAAATTAACGTATGTTAAATAAAAGATGCGTTTTACAGCCCCTATCTCTCGTGGTTCAACCGGTCGGCTGGAAGTTGTCTGTTGACTTGAATAATTAGCTGTTCTGTGAATCCAGAGTAAGCATGGCGAGGGTCTTGTTTGAAGGGAAACCTTTTCATCGTGCCCCTGTGTGTCCCGTCTCTCTGCCCCCTCGTCATCGGGCACCTCGTCTGATCCGACATGATGAGTTGGACTAACTGATGAACCATCACCAACCCTTTATAGCAGTGGTTCCCAAAGTGGGGTCCGGGGACCCCCTAGGGGTCCTTGAGACTGTTCCAGGGGGTCCCCCCAGCTAAATGATAGTTAGGAACCAAATGGACCCTTATGGGTCTGCAACTCGGAGAGTGTACAAATGGAACCAGATGGTCCCCAACGGGTTCATTTGGTTCCATTTGTACACTCAGAGTTAAATTAACTTAGATTTACAATATAAATCGGGGGTCCCAGAGATTAGAAATGTCATTAAATGGGGGACCGTAGAGTAATGCATGTCAAACTGGGGGTCCTTGAAATTAAAATGGTTGAAATTCACCGCTAGGGCGGTAAACATCTTCTCTTATGGGGGGTCCCTGGCATATCTTTTCAAATGGGGGTCCGCGGGGCTAATGATTATCATTTTGGGGGTCCTTGACATGAAAAAAGTTTGGGAACCACTGCTTTGTAGCATCCCTATTCTGGGCATGTTTGAGAAGCACTGATATAAAATAAGCATAAGTATAACATAATGCTTTAAAAAACACAAAGGGGTTCCTGCCCATAATGGGTTAAATCCCAGCACCCATTAAAAAAAAAAAAAAAAAAACCTTTACAGAAAATAGTAGATGGTCAATTTTGCAGCGAAGATATTTCATGTATAGAGCGAAAACATAAATGACACCGGTACGGAGCCCTGAGGAACTCCGGTTTAAGTGGTTATAGAGAGTAAGAGTGCTATAGTCGGGATCTCACAGAGAGGCCGGAGTCATCTCTTTCATTCACCCAGCTGTGTCTTATAGCCATTCTCTCTCTGCCTTCATATCCAAAGGACACTATCTGATCTTCCCAACAGCTTGTTTAGAGAAACTGTGTTATTGAGGGGCGTCTTAAAAGCCCCGAGATCTAGGATTCTTGGAGACATTGTTCCATGGACGCATGCACAGGCACGCACCCGCGCGCACACACACACAGACACACACACACACACACACACACACACACACACACACACACACACACACACACACACACACACACACACACACACACAGTACACACACCTTAAACTGTCCCAAAGTAGTTTTGACTGCGTGGGCTAGCTAGAGATGAATGTAGCCATACTAACCTGGCCAGTGAGCAGCATCACTGGCCTCTTTACAGAGCTGGCTAACATAAACATGGTGGGAGTGGATCCTTTTAAGATGCTTTTATTGTCCAGCTGCTTCTAAAACTCTGGATGTAAATTGTGGAGAGAGAGAGAGAGAGAGAGAGAGAGAGAGAGAGAGAGAGAGAGAGAGAGAGAGAGGGAGGGAGCGCAACCGACCTGTTCTTTGGCCTTGTTTTTGCGAGTTTGAGAGAGAGAGAGAGAGAGAGAGAGAGAGCGCAACACAGAGGTGAGGTGAAGGGGCTGCTTAATGTAGCGAAGAGAAAAGAGGGAGCCGAGGTTTCCTCTGAAGTAAGACAGGAACGGTTTAGAGCGGCGTGTGTGTGTGTGTGTCATTAAGGCAGAAGAAGCATCACAGAGTGCTGAGGGGGGGGGGGGGGGGGGGGCGGGAGACAATGTTTATTGAAAAATCTTCAAAGACCCTGCAGTCCACCCCCCAAAAAGACCATTTAACATCAGTTTGTTATTGTCTTGTGGCTGGGTGAGAGTCGTAGGGGCAAAAAGGAAGCACAAATTGCTTTTACACGGAATAGTTAGGAAACCCACCCAAAACATACAAGGGTGTGCGCGTGTGTGTGCGTGCGTGCGTGCGTGCGTGCGTGCGTGCGTGCGTGCGTGCGTGTGTGTGTGTGAGTGAGTGTTCTTGTGAGGGGCTTAATGTCCCCCACAGTACAATCTGAGAAAAATACATTGTGAAGAGTGAAGACTATTTTTCCCTGGTCGTCTCAAGAGAGATGTTTGTTTTATGGTTAAGAATATTTGGTTAAGTTAATTAGGAAAATATTCAGGTTAGGGTCACAATGAAGCATTTTAGATTTTCGAGGTTATAGGGTTAGCCTGATTTACATGCTGTTCCGGTGTAGCACACCTAAGATTGCCATTCTGCTCAGCTCACAACTATACTACATACAGGTAGCTTTGCTATGTTGGGTGTGTGACACCAGCACGCTACTAAGTACAACTCAAGCTTCAGGGTTATAGGGTTAAAATGGCTCCAAAAATGTCTTTTATTAAATGTATGTCCTAAAAATGTTTTTGTGTGATGATTATCATGTCTGTCACAAGACAGTGGCCTTGTGGTTAGAGTGTCCGCCCTGAGACTGGGAGGTCAGGGGTTCGATCCCCGGCCGGGTCATACCAAAGACTGTAAAAATGGGACCCAATGCCTCCCTGCTTGGCTTGGATTGGGGGGTCAAATCAACTAATGATTCCCGAGCGCGGCGCACTCAGTGCGCTCACCGCTCCAAGAGATGGGTCAAATGCGGAGAACAAATTTCACTGCGGTAACGTGTGTGACTAATCGTACGACTTTGACTTTGACTTTGAAGGAACCCTTTGTTTCCATTCTGGTCCTCTGTGTATTGAATTCATCAAGACATTTAAAGACATACAATAGTAATGCAACGAGCACTTAACGCACCTACTTACAGTACTGTTTGTTTGCTGCTCTGCTACTGTACATTCTAGCGTATTTTCTAGGTTTGTCCGTCTGTAAGTCGCAACATTATCGGTAAGTTAGAGATAGTTAGATTTTCGGTAATGGGTTCGCCGTCGTGGCTAAAGTCAGCTAGGGTGAAGATGTGGGAGGGCACACCTTCCAGTAAATAGAAGTAAATAGAAATGTCAGTTCCTGGTCACGGTTCGTTTGTTCAGTCTGAAGGCAGCTTCAAACCCTCACTGGCTCTGCCAACTCCCCCCATTGTCTGAGCTTCATGGTCCAAGCTGGTTGTAAAATGGGTCATCTATGAGGTGGGAGTTTGTGACCTAGAAGAGCTCCTAGTGTGTGTGTGTGGTGTGTAAAACCTTTTCACAATCCCCCTTTGTGCGTTTGTTACACGGCCCATATCTCATGGTGTGTTTGGATGTTTAATGGTCCTAAGTGATCTGACGCCGGGGCTCACTATGACCACATATCACAGCTATGGGAAACACACACACACACACACACACACACACACACACACACACACACACACACACACACACACCCGGGCTAACGTGTGGCACATATCGCAGAGTCAGCAGCTTTTGGGAGCTGGGATAGTGCCATCCTCCACGCTTGTCCACAAATGACCTCAATCTGCGCACCCTCGCGAGTTCTTAAAAAGATCCGTTTAGAGGCTCTGATGATGCCTTTTATGGGCATTTTTCTCTCTGGCTGCGGATTAAATCTAATCCTATAGCTTTAGTATATATTTAGGTCTTGGCTTCATCTAGGCTTGATAAACAGATTGCTTTTACGTTCTTTGCACCGCCGCGCATGCAGCAGAATCCAGGAGTCAGACGTTTGGTCCAACAAGGAGCAACAAAAGCCTTTTCAACTCTTCCAACGATTGGGTTGATTTTGGTAGTTGTTTTTTTGTTTTGAGTTCTGGATCAGTGGAAATAATAATTATGAGCTGTTCTGTGCAGTAAACTGTAAAGGGTTTTAGATGTAGCATGTTAGTACAGATACCTGGTGTTATGCTATAGTTTCAATGTATAGACTATGGTTTTGACAGAATATTGTTCAGACTAATTTGGTAGGTTTCTGGTTCTGCTGAGGCACTAATCACCAGTATAGGTTAGTTATCAAGACGATCTTATCGACCTACTGCACATGCTGGGAGCCTAAACGACAACCCGCCTCATACCCTAACCCAGTGGGGTCCGGGGACCCCCAGGGGTCCTTGAGGGAGTTTCAGGGTGTCCCTGCAGCTAAATGATAGTTTGGAACCAAATTGACCCATTATGGGTCTGTAAATGGACCCTGACGGGTCCATTGGACCCTGACCCTGACCCTGCAAACTCTCAGAGTTAAATTAACATTGATTTTACAATATAAATTGGGGGTCCCAGAGATGGAAATGCCATTAATTATGCTGTTTTCATAAGCTTTTATACGTTGGAGATAGGCTAATTATGATAACTTGTGAAAGCGGGACATTGTGCACAATGAGTACTTGAAGTATATGTTGACGCCAATACTTTTGTACTTTTACTCAAGAACCGTTTTAACAGTGGTTACATTGCCGTATTGATACTTTTACTTGAGTAAAAACAAATGAGAGTATAGGCTACTTTTCCCCCCACTGCTTGAATTCAACCCAAGAGATGTCTGTCTGGATGATTGTGTTATACAGTAGGCTCATGTCTGAATGATTGTGTTATACAGTAGGCTCATGTCTGAATGATTGTGTTATACAGTAGGCTCAGTGGAGCGTGAACGGTAACTCCCTCACAGTAGTGGGGATACACACATCACGCACGCACACACACATTATTTTCTTTACCACCAACATTATCCATATTCATTTGTCTCATAATAATTTCATAGTATATACGTATTCAGGGAAATCATGACAGGCATGTTAAGCCTCCATACTATTCCTGCTTGTAACAATCATGTTCACATTACCAGATGACAGCATTGGGGAAGAGCCAGGTCTTATCAAATAAACCATGGGATTATTTTATGAAACATTTTTTGGGTGGCGTTGAGTTTCTGAATACGAGTGTTTGGAATTGGATTACCGTGAAAGAGGTTGAATGAACTTTAGTGCTGGTCTGATCTCGTATGACATGATCGTAAAAATATGGCAAACAGTTAAAAACCTTCTATCACGTTCAGAGTTTAGAATAAAACCATTATGTGGACATTCCTATCTCCTCAAGAGCCTATAATAAAGCTTATTAATAATGTTGTATACGGTGAATTAGCTGCATATATACATTTTGTGAGAACCAAAAGTCAGAATGGTACGCATTCTACCTTTCTACTGTAAAGGTGCCTTTTTGCCTCTTCTCTCCTGAGCAGTGCGATTCATTTGTATGAAATAATCACTCCCGGGAGGCCGACGGGTCCTGGGACCATCCAATGGAGCCACAGTATGTTGACCTCAGTCCCTATAGAGCGTCGCAGTCCCTCCCCCTTTCAGAACAACGAGTGGCCCAGGGAATGAATCCCAATGCATTTTTCCCATAGGCATTTCAAAGCGTATTTATTTAAAGACCTTTCAAGCGTCGTACGAAGCCAACTCTTGTCGTGACAAATCATGACAACACACACAATATTTCGGGCCAAACAAAGAGAAAAACGGCAGGTTACAACACTTTTTTTGTTGTTTTTCTTCTTTGTAATTATTTGTTTGGTCCAGAATATTGTGTGTGTTGTCATGATTTGTCACGACAAGAGTTGGCTTTGTACGACGCTTAAAAGGTCTTTACATTTTTGAAATGTCTATGAAATGCATTGGGATTAATTTCCTGGGCCACTCGTTGTTCTGAAAGGGGGCGGGACTGCAACGCTCTATACGCTCGTTCTGTAGCTCCGAGAGATACAGGGCACACGCAGGGCTACGTTATATCGTCATATTATTATATTAATTACGTTATTATACAGGCAATCAACAACACAGCATAGTTTTTCTGTCGGGGGAGAAAGTAGAGAGGAAGTGAAGTCATACGGATGTAGTTGTCCTGGGATAAGTTGAAACAAGGTAGTCCTCATTTACTCTCGTACTACACCATGCCATCCTCACGGCCATGTTATATGGCCAGCCATATTTTAAGGCCAGCCATATTTGTATTTTTGTACTGTAGTTATATTAATAATGTTATTTTGTAGTTCTGTGTGTATTTTGAGAGGTGGAGGAGGAGTAGGCCTGTGGTGGCCTATCATGTGAGAGTGTCTGCAGCTGCTGTGGGGAATAATTGGTCCTCTCCACTGATTGGCCGGCCCTGATGAGCCCTGTGACACAGGCAGTGCATTGGACGGCGCAGCCACACCCAATCTGCTATAAAGCTCACTCACAAACATTGGTGATCAGTGGACTGTCAGCATCGGGCAGCAGACAATCTCGTCCTCTGTCCTCTCACCCGTAACCAATTTGCCCGTAAACCCTTTAGCAGGCATATACTGTAATATACGCTAATATACAGGTGTGATGGTACAATTTGGGAGTTTACCGGAGTTTGTTGGAAAGTTTAACTGGAGTTTCCTGTAATATACACATCCATATTCCATGCTTTTTGCGCAGTGGATGGGGTTCCAGGTGGTCTCCAGCTAAATGGAGTTGCTATCCAAATGGGCCCGTATAGATCTTTAACTCTTGAGACCTTACGGGTCCATTTGGTTTCATTTTACGCTCTCAAGAGTTAAATTATTGTTACACATCTGCATTGCTTGATTTACAAGAAGTCAACACAATTCAACATTTGCCTGTTGTCTCTCCTAATGGTACCAACATCAATACAGAATGGAATAGTGGACATAATCTTGTCCACCGACAACAAAATATTCGTTATAGTTTTGAAAAGGGTTGAAAACCACTGTAGTAGAGGAATGTGCTTTGATAACTCCGAATATTGTCACTATGGGGCGGAAGCCTCGTATCTTCATATTTCAACTATTTCTTTGGTCATTTAATGTCCTACTTCATCACACAGGAGTGCTAAGCAAAAAGAAAGTAGCAAGCAGAAATAGCCGATCTATAAGCTCACAATCCGTTGCCACACTTTGAGCTTGGTGGACTGCATGTAGACCTGCCATTTCTTGAAAAGGAACGGTTCATTTGGACATAATGGTGTTTCCATGACGATATGCATTTATCTCTGTCTTGTCCTTGTTTCTGCCCTCTCTTCAACCCCTGTCTCTCCTTTGTTTTTCTTCTCGCTCTCCATCTACTGTGCTCTTTTCCCTCCCTCCCTCCCCCCACCCCTCCCTCCCTCCAGACAATGATGTAAGTGTTTTCTGACAGTTTCTGCTGTGATGTCTTTGCTGCTGTGTCACCTGTGTATCTATGTTAGGGTGACCGTGAGGTTGAGTTTGGCCCACGAACATAGTGAGTGCGTGCGTGCGTCCGTGCGCGCACACGAATGAGAGAGCTAGAGAGAGAGAATAGAGAGACTTCAGGAGTCAGGTTTAGGGGTTAGGGTTGGAGTTATGCCTAAATTATACTTGGCTGTGTGTGTACCCATGATGTCGCACACCTACAATCGCAGATCTACAAGCAAAACAAAAACATTCATTTGTAACAAAGTTTTGCCACATCTAACATGGAGAAGCCCTTTATTTGTACGACTTGTGGCAAAAGCTTCAAACTTGAACTTTTTCCCCCCACTGCCTTGATCCCCCTCCCCCTCTTCCCTTTCTTTTTGTATTCCTGGGAATGACGACACGATGGGAACTACGTACATATGCACGAAAACGAATTTCATCCACCCTTTTACTGTAGGCTACTTAAAACTGTAATGTGACAATAAAGATTATGATTCTCACAGTGTGACAACTAAGTATAACTCAGGGGTGTGTGTGTGTGTGTGTGTGTGTGTGTGTGTGTGTGTGTGTGTGTGTGTGTGTGTGAGTGCGTGCGTGTGTGTGTGTGTGTGTGTGTGTGTGTGTGTGTGTGAGTGCGTGCGCGTGTGCGTGCGAGAGAGAAAGAGACTTCAATAGGCGTCAGGTATCAAGTGGATAACCTCTTCAGTGTCAAAGGGGGCCTCATCAGCGACGCACACAAAAGAACAACTGACACTGAAAAAGAGAGAGAATGAAAGGGGGATGGGGTTTCACAAGAAAAAGGAAAACATCATATCTCTTAGCCTCTCCTTCTATCTCTTCCCTCTTGTCTGTCTCACTCACTTTCTGTCGCTTTCTTTGTGCTCGAAAAGGTACAAAGGAAAAACACCTGAGACCCTCATGTGGGCAGCGCTGTGTCAGTGAAGGAATGCACCACTTTGCGAGAGCATGTGTGTGTGTGTGTGTGCGCGTGCGTGCGTGTGTGTGTGTGTGTGTGTGTGTGTGTGTGTGCGCACGTGCGTGCGCACATCTGTTTGGCGCTTAATGCGAGAGGGTCACCACCACGGTATAGCCTGCACATACCTTGCACCCGCCGACCTACCTGCGAGCCTTTGAAGGCTCTCCAGGTGTATGGTGGCCCATTCAGCGATTAGTGCCTGTCGTGCCGTTTCGCTCAGATGTTGGAAGTGGGCATCCGATGAAACAAGTTGGGTGTTATGGCTAAAAGCTTGATTCATATACACGCCGCTGTGTGTGACGGTGTCGTGCGCCAAATATAACAGTTATATACAAGCACTGCAGAAACCTCTTATCTCCATATTTTGAACCTTTTGTGTGTTTACTTTTAGATATATAAATTTTTTTGGCTTTATGGGATAGATGAAAGTATGGCTGACAGGAAATGGGGGGGGGGGGGGTGACACGCAGATAAGGCCGTCGGGATCGGGAGTCGAACCCGCGGCACACTGCCAGACTGGATTACCAGCCATGGTTGCTCACCAAAACGTTTATTAAATGTTGGAAAATGTTTGGGCATTTTCAAAAAAAAATAGCAGACCAGATCTATTCACGTCTTGGTGCGACATGAGTATGAGATCATACTGTACAATTAAGTATAGAGAGAGGGTTAAGTTGGAGCTAAATCTTGAGAGCACCTTGTTCAAGATAAAGTGTCCTGGGGAAGAATCAGGAGTAGGGATACAGGATTTGTAGAACCATGAAATCAGATTTTCTAAAGGAGTTAGCAAGGCTAAATAAGTTTTTTATCTACCACAGGAAACGACCTCTTTCTTGTCCGAAAAAAGGCATACCACCGAGGGGCGCGCTACGAGCTTGTAGGTCTGCTATTTTTTTAAAGTCGTGAAAGTGTGGTGCAAATCTTTGAATATATATTTCAGAGCGAACATTTTAAACTAAAATATTGGCTTCTGGGGGGGTCCCTGGAACTACATATTTTGAGATGGGGGTCCGTGGCCCAATAGAGATAATTCTGGGGGTCCTTGACATGGAAAAAGCTTGAGCACCGCTGACATATAGAAACATGGGTTTTTCAGAAAAACTTTAGGATTTTGAACCCTTTTTTTTTAATCGACCTCGCCTATTTTGGGCGCATTATGTTATGCTTTAGCTATTGAAAAATAGCAGATCTACAAGCTCATAGCGAGTGGCGCGCTACGAGCTTGTAGGTCTGCTATTTTTTTTAAATCGAAGAACCACTGACATATAGAAACATAGCTTTTTCAGAAAACTGTCAGGATGTAGAAGACATTTTTAGAATCTGATCTCAGGTCAAAATGGGTTAAGTACAGTGCTTTAGTACATGTACTTGGTTGCGTTCCACCACTGACTGCATGTCTTATCGTGCTTATCTTCAGGTTGTACAGAGTCTCTGTAGGCAGCTGATGATGATGGCAGAGTGACAGGGAAACACTCTTAAGCCGCCCGCATCAACACACACAGAGAGTCTTATCGTTTCAACCACTTCAGTCATGTTGTCATCCATCCACCGGCCCCGTCTGGGCATAATATTATTACCACTGAAAATATAGCCCATCTGCAAGCTTATAGCTAAAACATGTGTCGCAAATTGAACGTGACGTGTGCGTTGTAAATTGGCTGTATTTAGGCAAACGGAGGTCTATGGAGGGAAGCAAAGAGTGCACCAAACCCCAGCCCACTAAATATTAGTTCATGAGTATAGAGGGTGTGTGTGTGTGTGTGTGTGTGTGTGTGTGTGTGTGTGTGTGTGTGTGTGTGTGTGTGTGTGTGTGTGTGTGTGTGTGTGTGTGTGTGTGTGTGTGTGTGTGTGTGTGTGTGTGTGTGTGTGTGTGTGTGTGTGTGTGTTGTTTTCATTTCCGTGTGTGAGGGATGGACAATAGGTGTTCCGTGCCGTGGAGGGCGGCAGGATGGGACAGAGAGAGAGAGGGGGGAGAGAGAGTATAGAGTTCCCCTGTCCTTGCATGAGCGTGCGAGGGGGATGAGGTCTTTCTGGAACACACAACAAAAGGAATGGCTCTGCCACCTCCCTCCCTGCAGAGGGGATTAATGCTCATGCGGTCGCTATCTCTCTCGCTCGCTCTCTCTCTCTCCACTTCACTCCATGCACACACACACACACACACGGCAGTGGCTCAGGGGTAGAGTGGCCGGTAGAGCAGCAGCATGGTAACCGCAAGGCTCACACAATAATAATAAACGATAGTTTCTGTCATTTTGTTCAAGGAAGGTCTATGACTGTTGTGTCCATGAGAAACGGTTTGTTCCGGTTCTTTTATTGAGGCACTTGAGATCCCCCAGAGTGATAAACAACAGTGACTCATTTGGGAACTCTGAGTCTATAAGAACCTGATAGAGGGAATGTTGACTTTTAAACATGGCAATGTGGTTTAGCAATCGTAACCCATTTTTTACCTGAGATCAGATTCTAAAAATGTCTTCTACATCCTGACAGTTTTCTGAAAAAGCTCTGTTTCTATGTCAGTGGTTCTTCGATTTTTCTAAAATAGCAGACCTGCAAGCTCGTAGATCTGCTATTTTTCAATAGCTAAAGCATAACATGATGCTATCAAGCTGCAGCGAATATAGTGTTCGAACTATACTTCCCTTTGGTTGGTGCAAAGTACGAAAAGCTAACTGTAACATCTTTAAAAAAATCCTTCATTCCTAATGCCATTAAAGGCACTAAAATGATACCAGGTCTCGCTATAGATTTGTTTTTAATGTATGTGGTCACTGTGGTCCCGCGGATAGAGAGGTTGTCTATACAGTAGGTGAGAACTTAACCAGGATGCTGGAATATCTGACAACACAACGATAAAATATCCTGTCTCGTATGGAAAGCTATATGAAGTCTCTCACGAGGAGCGTAGCCATTACTGCTTCTCCCTAAATCTCGTCTTTATATAGGGTCCAACTGGATGCGTGTCACAATGATACCCATACAGTATTATATGGGCCACTATAGATATCTCTGTTGTCTCCATATATGGCGCTCTATAGGTGAAAGTCTTCGTTCAGATTCCTGTACCAGAAGAAACGTTTCAGAACAAATCACACCTCTGTGATATGAGTGGTGCATCCACTCCACATGAAGTGAAACATGTGTACTTTTCCACTGGTATTATTTCAGAACCCTATAAAAGTCGGTTTGGAACTGGAAGCAAAGCATGGTTCTGTGAAAGCACCAAAGGTTCCAAGGATCTATAGGGGGAACCAGTTCTAGACTAGAACCAAAGTTATTTTGGTGGAAAGTACAGACCTGTACTGGTCCATTTGGTCCCACTTTGTACAAGCAATCTATACAAGCTCACAATGCAGCTGTGTAGATGGATGAATCAAAACATGACAATAAAGATCATGATGACTCACAAATAGACCAAAAAGACCCCCCCTCCCCCCCCTCCAAAAAAAGGGGGGCATAAATAGGGGAAGCCCTCATTAGTGTGATGATGGTTCAGTGACTCACCCTCTGGAACGGCCCTGGAAACTTCATTTGGATACATTTCTTTAGGTGTGTTTGCCCAGTCAGGCCACACACTGAAGTGCAGCTCGGTCTGCCAAGAAAACACTCCAGAATAGGAGTTATTAGGAGGACATGACCTTCCTGTGTGCGTACACATGCATGTGTGTGTGTGTGTGTGTGTGTGTGTGTGTGTGTGTGTGTGTGTGTGTGTGTGTGTGTGTGTGTTTGTGTGTGTGTGTGTGTGTGTGTGTGTGTGTGTGTGTGTGTGCGTGCGTGCGAGACAGAGAGAGAGACAGTGCCAGTGTTAGATGTTCCTCAGCTGTTGTGCAGGGTGGAGGAGTGTCTGTGGAGAGGTTTTGTCAGAATAATTCTAGACTATATGGTAAAGACAGGCCTGCCTCTGATGCCCCCCCACCCTACTACTAGTAAGAAGTATTAGGCACCTATACGCATTCTAATACAGCCTGGAAAACAATAATCTGCCAGCCAACTCGCTAATGGTCTAAGAGACTATGGGCTGTATTTAGCGTGTCTTAAGTACCAGGTCTTATTACTTAACTTAAGGCCATTTGGCCATTTGGCTATTCTGAGTGTCCAAAGAGCATTGACCACGCCTCCAGGTCTTAAGTTAAGTAATAAGACCTGGTACTTAAGACACGCAAAATACAGCCCTGGGTCTCAATCCCGCTGCCGCAGTGCTGTCTTGGGCCACCCTTATCCCTTATCCCTAAAACTAATTTTGCCATTTTTTACTATTTAAAAAAACCTTTTAAAATAGTTCAACTAGCCGATCTACATCGAGACATTGTGAGCTTGTAGATCGGCTATTTGAACTATTTTAAAAGGTTTGGCGCAAGATATAGCCCATAGTCTTTTAAATAGATTTAATTTAGTTTTAGTCACATTTTAGTCACCTGGAATGTTTTAGTGTTCTAATTTAGTTCTAATTTTAGTCGACTAAATATCATAAGATTTTAGTCAACTAAATCTACAGTTGATTTAGTCGAACAAAATGTATTTTGTCTGGCCTTGATGCCGTCGTAATGATGTAGTTCACCAGTAGTCAGTTGTTCACCAGTAGTTCACCAGTTGTTCATAAAGTGTTACAATTACAATAGTCTGGTTGCCATTTTAGGGCAACCAGACTAAATAGCCCATCTACAAGCACACAATGTTTCGAATCGTGACGCATTGTGAGCTTGTAGATCAGCTTTTTTCAAATGGCCGAAATATATAAGTTTGAAGTGGTTACTGTACGTTTTCTAATCAAAATTAAATCATTAAATCTCAACTATAGTAACTAAAGTTTTCAAATAATTGTAGTGGAGTAAAAGTATACAAAATGTTGGCTCTGAGCTGTATAGTGGAGTAGAAGTAAAAGTATTGGAAATTGGAAATACTCAGTACAGCACTAAGTACTAAGTATAAATATACTTAGTTATACCTTCCCACCACTGAATGTTATCACCCATACAATATACTCTGTACGGATGAAAGTCCTGCACCCCAAAGGCAGAGACAGCTCATAAAGCAGCCAAATGTTGGTCTTGATAATGTCATCAAGAAAGGGTTTTTGGACCTGCATGCAGCACTGACAGGGCGAAGGATATTATACTGTATATGTGGTCATAAAAGAGATCAACAGTCTATGAGCGCTGCCTGACAGAGCCAAAGTGTAATGAAGAAGACTGCACAAGCTCCAAGCTTTTAATACCGGTAAATGACTTTTTTCTCTACACGAAGAGAGAAACAGAAGAGAAGGTCTTAGTCATTCATTGGCTCTTATACGGGGCCTTAATTTTCCCCGACTAGTGCTATCGTTTATATAATATCACATTCATCTAAATGCGGCTATTAGTACTATCAATAAAGTACAGTCATTTGTAATGTTGCAAGACTGATGTTTATTTCTTGCTGCCAACTTTTTTTTCCTTTTTTTTCATCATCCCACAGTCATTCACGTTTATTCCAGTTCCCCACACACCTGATGTGTGTGTGTGTGTGTGTGTGTGTGTGTGTGTGTGTGTGTGTGTGTGTGTGTGTGTGTGTGTGTGTGTGTGTGTGTGTGTGTGTGTGTGTGTGTGTGTGTGTGTGTGTGTGTGTGTGTGTGTGTGTGTGTGTGTGTGTGTGTGTGTGTCCATATAAGGGTATTTTATCAGTGTTTGTGAGCAGAGTTGGCGTTGTGTTTTGAAACCTAATCCCTCACACCCAGTCTGCACATGGCTTGGTCCGTGGGCAATGCAGCCAGCCCATCACCAAACCAGGAGTGTGTGTGTGTGTGTGTGTGTGTGTGCGTGCATGCGTGCCTGTTTGCATGAATACTTCCAGTGTTCAGTGCCTTGCTCAAGGGTTCAGTTGTGGAAGCTATATATAGCTTGGTTTACACTAGGGGTTCCCAAAATGTGGTGTGTGTACCCCTTTGTGGGGCACGTCGAACACCCTCTAGGTCAGGGATTGCCCGCACGTTTTTGACTTGAGTGCTATACTTTCAACATGACCAGCTCAACAAGATCTACCCGCACCCAAAATAAAATTATCCTGCTTGACAGTAGCTTATAAAATGTACCTGAAGGGGCTTTGGAATTGCCGCAATGTCATTACATATACAGTACTATGTGTTTCATTTTATATGGTATTGCAATTGATTTTGATCATTTTCTTTTTGTGTTATCTATATGTGGTTTCCAGCTGAGTCTATTGTGATTCCCAAAAATGTGAGCGGAGGTTCGCGAAAGACACGGCCAAAGCATTTCCGGGGGTCCCCGCAGCCAAAAATGTTGAGAACCCCTGGTATAGAGTACAGCTGCGAGAGTATACTGTATACAGCAGCTGCATGTCTCTCAGTGCAGTGAGATTCTGTGATTATTTGCCATAATCATATTAGAAGAAATGAAAGATTTTCGGCCAAATACAACGAGACTGAGTGTTGGGGGGTTGGTGTCTCAGCTATAGGTCAGGAGGTAGCATGGGGTGAACGGCCAAAAGAGTTTGGGGCCCGCTGCTCTAAATGCTTGCTCACAATGCGGTGTGACCACCACAACGCGCTGGGAGCTTGTAGATTGGCTGTTTTGGCCACACAAGTCTGTCCGGATACGACCAAGTATATAGATCGCGTATAAATCGCGCGGCCCACCCACAACACCATGAGGGAGTCCAACAAACCATGTGCAACCCAGATTCGGCACAAACAAGGGACTAAATTATTTTCGTTCCTATATGCCACCGAAATGTGGAACGCTCTACCAACAGTTATTAAGACATGCAAATCCCTTGACTTCCTAACCGCTCTCTCTCCGTATATGTTTTTTTTTTTTTTTTTTTTCCTGTTTGTGGCTATTTAGAAGTGTATATTTGTACGTCTCTAAATGTTATGATGAATTGAGCACGGTAAACAAGTGTGATGCTTTATGGTGTCGTCCACAGACTAGTTAACAGTCTTGTATTGAGTTGTGCTTGACAACTGTAATTCTCCAATCTGTTAATTTCCCACAGGTTGAGCACCGCTGGGCTAAAGGAGCTTCTTGTCTGGAATCACAGTATTTACTCGTGTTTTTTTTTATTCGGGAAGGTTGACCGTTTTCGGGGGAGAACAGGATTGCGGACGCGCTAAGCGCTATCTGACGTGTGATTTAATACGTGAGATGTGATGATAGAGACATAGAGTTATGCTCAACATCTCACATAGGAAACTCTCAAGTATTTCACTAACGTCACAGTGCGTTACCACATGTTCTCCTCCTCCCATTAAGCTGTGTGCGTGTGCGCGTGCGTGCGTGCGTGTGTGTGTGTGTGTGTGTACTATATTTCCCTAACGGGCCACGCTCTAAAACAAACACTGCAGGAGGTCAGGGTTGCAGACAGGCCATGAGAGACACCACAGAGAGAGAGAGAGAGAGAGGGAGACACACACACACACACACGCACAAGCACACGCACTTACACACGCACACAGAGAGGCAGAGACATGGAGACGGAGAGACATGCATAGAAACCGAAAGAGAGATAGAGAGAGAGTGAGAGCGACGTCAAATAAACTCACCGACTTCAACATCTTGTTTAACTATCAGGGTTTACTGGTGACTCAACTCTTAATATATCTTGTATGTTTGTGAGAGTAAACGTATCTGTGCGTGCGTGTGCGCACGTGTGTGTGCGTGTGTGTGTGCGTGTGTCTCTCTCTCATATCTATGTGTATTTGTTGGATCCTCACAGTGGAAGCAGTGCTTTGTGTACGCGCTGCGTGTCTGTGGCCTAGCCTGTTGTGACCTAACTGCCAGGGCTGATGTATCGCCGCTGTCACCAAGAAACCTCGCATCTCCTTCGGCCTCCTTTCACGTCGTTCGGCGTTGCCGCGTATAACGTATGCGTATAGATCAATGCCCTGCACTTTGTCGTATACGAGAAGAGAGTGTAAGAGAGTGTTGTGTGTTGCCCTGCAGCGTCCAACTTGTAGATCGGCTATTGCTATTTGAAAGTGAACGTGGTTATAATTTGTATAGTCTGTCTGTGGGTTTCATACTGAACCCAGTGAAAAGTATTAACCCGTTTCAGGACGTGGAACCCCATCTACAAGATCTACCCCTCTACAAGCTCGTAGCTCTGCTATTTTTGAAAATTTGTGAAAATGTGGCGCAAATCTTTGAATATATATTCTTTCAGAGCGAACGTTTTGTACTCAAATCTTTGCTTCTGGGGGGGGGTCGGGGGTCTTTTCAGATGGGGGTCGGTGGCCAAATACTTATAATTCCCTGGGTCCTTGGCATGGAAAAGGTTGTGAACGACTGACATAGAAACAGCCTCAGGTCTAAATGGGTCAACAAGATCTCGTGTGACAAAAAATATGCTTCATTGGTTCTATTGGAACACACACACGCACACGCGCACACGCACACACACTTGACACTTCCTGAAAAGTGTTTTGGACATACGAGGTATCCGCCCGACAGCGACGATGTGTTTCAATGCGTATGTTTAGGTTTGTTTGCTTTCTCTCCTGCTACCGCATGCTCCCTCTTTGACATCGGGCTAATGAAGTACGTGTTGCTGATGCATTGTGGGTAAATAAGGTCATCAGCCCTCTCTCCGCTATAAGGAGATTAGCGGGGGTCAACGAGACTTCCACTCTCTGTCTAAATGACCGGCTTGTCTATTTATTTGAATTTCTGACCAGCGGTTTCCAAGTCCACTTATTATATAAGCGAATTTGGGCTTGTTTTTGTCCCTGCACAGTCGCATGTATACCGTATATTACTTTTATTCGCTGGTTGCGTTTTTTTGGGGGGTGGGGGGGTGTGGGCTTGTTTCTAAAGCAGTGGTTCCCAAACTATTTCATGTCAAGGACCCCCAAATTGACACTAATTAGCCCGCGGACCCCCATTTGAAAACATACTGTATGCCATGCAGGGACCCCCACTAAGAGAAGATTTTTATGGCAGTGATTCTCTAGCCTGGTTAATAAACCAGACCGAATCAGCCGTTGGCAAAAATAAATTGCCTAGTGATTCTCAACCCGTTTCATTTCAAAGACACCCATGTTTGGCATGCATGTTTCTCTTGAAAGATCTGGCAACACTGTTGCCAGATCTGACTGAGCTGATGTTCTCCATCTATGTCAGATGTTCTTTTTCATACTGTCCGTGTAGCGAGAATGGAGGACATGCAAATAAACACATTCATGATTACATTTACTGTATATATATTAGCACTCATGACACTCCGTGTCAGACAAGACATGCAAATCTCTGATCAAAATTATACACGAGTAGAAATAGATAATGTTCAGATTGAGATCCAGATTTTGGTCCACAACATCCTCTCACCTTCAGAGTGTGTGTGTGTGTGTGTGTGTGTGTGTGTGTGTGTGTGTGTGTGTGTGTGTGTGTGTGTGTGTGTGTGTGTGTGTGTGTGTGTGTGTGTGTGTGTGTGTGTGTGTGTGTGTGTGTGTGTGTGTGTGTGTGTGTGTGTGTGTGTGTGTGTGTGTGTGTGTGTGTGTGTGTGTGTGTGGATGGTCTTCTTTGAGGACCTCATCGTCCATGCTGTCAAAAACATGTTGTTTTGGGGGACATGCTGGGCCCGTCCCGAGCGTGGGCTCCCTCTATAAGAGGTACAGTGTTACTTTGGGGCGACTGTGTTAACAAAAGGGTGAATCATATATCCCAACCCTGGATTGGACCGTCTCCCCACCAGGGACTATATTGTAAATATTTGAGAAGAACTGTTGACATGAAGATAACACTGACTAATGGATCCACAGGCCTGGACTAACACGACTGATGGGTGTGTGGGAGTGATATAGAGGCGAGGGATGGGCAGAGAAATGGCCAAATGGAGGGAGGGTATAGCAGCAAGGTGGTGGGGTAGTGGAAAACGGAGAGGAAGATGGGTCGACGTTTACACTAAATCCAAGCGTTTAGGTTCCAAACACTTATTTGTAACACTTTTTAAACGTGTCACAGTGTTTAGATTAGGCCTATATACAGAAGAACATGTTTAGTCGCCGGTAACACATTTTAAACGCGTATAAATGTGTTTAGTTTTTACATATCAAACGTCAGTCATTTACGTGTTTCGAATTAGAACAGTATAGGTGTTCTCGTGAGGTGTTTGCGGTGACTCGTGTTCTATAAGTGTATTTTATATCCATAAATAAACATTTGGCATTAAATTGTTACACACTGGTGTTTGGGTTTTAAACGCGTCACATGTACCAGGGATTCACAGTGTAGGAGTGATGAGAAGAAGGAAAATAAATGGAGCCAGACAGGCAGGAATACCGTGGGAGTGTGCGTGCGTGCCTGCGTGCCTGTTGCGTGCATGCCAGTGTTGATTTTGACAGCAATTTTTTATTTTTGTTTTATTCTAGTCTCTTGAATAGTTTTCATTTAGTTTTAGTCACATTCTAGTCACCTGGAATGTCTTACTGTTTAGTTGACTAAATACCATAAGATTTTAGTCGACTAAATCTACAGTTAATTTAGTTGACTAAAATGTATTTTGTTTTTCGTTCCCAATCCGATCCCGATACCACCATTTCTGTGTTAGCCGATACAGATACCGAATACCGATACCAGAGAATAATATTTATAATAATAAAACAAGAATTGATGACCATCAATTAACTACCAGCTGCGTTATTATATCTGCAGAATTGTGCTATGAAATGTAAATATCTGTGTCTATCTGTATTTGGGTGTGTGTGGCTGCAATGCAATACTATCCCATTGGCTTAGAGGTTGGCTAGAGGCAAAAAGTGTCTGGTTGTCTATAGACCGATTCACAGAGGGGTGCCCTGGGCGCGGCCATTACTGAGGTGTAATCCATGGAGCAGGTGCTCCGTAGGCCAGGTGTAGCTAATCAGTGCTGCTGCACTCAATGGTACACCTCAGTAATGGCCGCACCCAGGAAACCCTCTGTGAATCGGTCTATAGAGACGAGGCAGCCAATGATAAAGATAGGTGACTACGGCAGCCAATGAAATGATAAGTTGCCACTACCAACCTGATAGATTGTAGCCCAGCCTGCTTCGCAGGTGGTAAAAAAGAAAATTACTTATTTGCCCCAACATTGTATTTACCTGCCATTATAGTGTCAACCCCTTACCCCTGTGTCGGATCGGTGGTTAGACTGGCATATATTCGCCGATACCGATATGGATGGAAGTCGGGGGAATTTACATCACAGCCATTGGGGTTTGTTTTGATATTATTATCGTTAAACAACAGTTTGTCACACTAGTTTCTGTGCATGGAATCTATCCTTACTATTGTGAGAACTGCATAGGCACATACAGGACTGCATTTACCGCTTTCCTCTGTGGTCTGGTGCACTAGTTACAAACACCAGTAATGAGTGCGTGCGTGCGTTCATGCGTGTGCGCGTGCGTGCGTGCGCGTGGAGAACCTAATTTATGCTCTGTCGTGCATGTGAGCATAAATTAGACAGGAGTGTGGTGATTATCGCTGTCTGGATAGACAGACACAGAAGGTCTCGGCAGTACAACGCCAGTAATGAGTATCAGACACAAAATAGGAAGCGTGTATTATTGGTTTGGTCAAAATACATTCTATATTCTCATTAATCTTGATAAGTTGTTGCAGACGACGAGGTGTTTTGTGATAAATTCGAAGGACGACTTCGAGCGGCGCATGGTGGAGGGTCAGTGGAGGTAATGGCTGTTAAAAAACAAACGGATGCTTTACTCATGGTGTTCCCGAGGAGAGGACATTATAAACATTTACAAAAGGCCCTTTATTTTGTTCCATCATTCTAGGAAAAGCACATTAACAGTTCTGTTTGATATGGGCCCGCACGAATATGTGAACTCTCCCTTTACATAATGGTGTACACACCCACAAACACACACGCACGCAAACGCACACACACACTCTGACTCTCTCTCTCTCTCTCCCCGTTTCCACACCTAAGCGGAAAACCGTTTTGCGCTGCGGACTGTTTCGGCTGTCGGCACCCGAAAAACCGGGTTTTTAGACAGCTGGTGAATGGGAAAAAAGCTCCACTTCCGCGGACGACTTCCGCGACGGCTTGCGGACAACCGCAGACTTCTTGCGCTCTCCTCAGCTTCCATCGTCGGCGGAGGTGGAGCTTAATTCCCATCCACCAGCTGTCTAAAAACAGCTGCGCACACGACGTCACAGCTTTTTCTGTCGGCAGCGCAAAATATTTTTCCGCTCAGGTGTGGAAACGGGGAATTTCTCTCTGTCTTACATCCACACACATACATGCACACAGGTACGCAACTACGCACATGTACACACACGGAGGGTCCTTCCTTCGTAGCAATTAGATGAGGCCTTTCCCCACGGTGCGGCAGATAGATATGTACATTATGGACAATGGTTGTGGCAGACCTGTGATTCCAAGTGGTTTACACTCGACGGCGTCTAGTGCTGCAGGATAAACACGAGCTCTTCCTTTTGCGCCGTCTTGTAAAACATTGTGAACAGATTTCTGTTAATTAACACAATGTCAGCGGGTACGGGAATATTGAACCAAGTATATTATAGTTGGCATCAACAATCTCTGTAAGTAAAGAAACATGCTTTGGTTTGTAACCAACGCACGTGCGTGTGTGCGCGTGCTTGTGTGTGTGCGCGAGCGCACCCACGTATGTGCGTGCATGCGCGAATGTGTGTGTGTGCGCGTGCGCCTAATTTACGCTCTGTCATACGACGGAGCATAAATTAGGCATGAGTGTGATTATGCTTGTCTCCCTACTTTGACTTTTCCCAAACTATTCCTGCTGTGTTGTGATTGAGTTAGTGCTTTTTGCACTCTGACTGTAGGGGTCAGAAAGTCAGCGCTTCTACACGAGCCAAACATACATCGTTACAACATTCTTTCCAAGACGTTCCTTCCCATACAAACCAGAACACATTTTCAATCAGTCTTCCATACTGTAACACTGCCACAATCATTAAGACTGATTTATCCGTAGTCGTGTGACGGTGTCCCGTTGCCAAAACCAGTGCAGGGCACCTTGCTATTTTCGGTGCGGGACACCGTCGTATGATGGAGTATAAATTGTCATCACTGGTCAGGTCTCTCTCTCTCTTGCGTGCGCGGGGGTCGTAACTAGACGTCAGTGGGCCCCAGTGGGTGCCCCCGACAGCTGGTGTGTGCTATAGCAGCAGCCACCACCAGGCTCCGCCAAACTTTGTTCAACTCACTCAACTACGATTGCATCTCTGTATGTATTTATAATTTTATTTTACCGACGGCACGGGTGGGTGGCCGTGTGCCCCCCTTGCCTCTGGGCCCCAACGCAACGTTACGTTGTCTGCGTAGCGCTAGTAATGCCCCTGGATGTACCAATAGTCAGACATACGTGGCCGGTTAACAGCTTCCCTGCGTAACACACTATTCCCGCTATTTGTTTTAATGTTTAATTCACCATTATCTGATTACTTAAAAGAAACACCGGCTTTGTCGTGGACATGGTGACGAAGCCGTCGTAACCGGAAATCGACCCATGCACTTGGCTGCAAGGGCTTCTGAGAAAATGAGATCAATGCAACTGAACAGGGTTTTACACTGGGATCCATGCGACATTACTGTTTGTTGTTCTTCCGCAGTGGATTATTTTCCGGCGCGGCAACAAACCATGTTTCAGGGGGGGATTTTCATTTCATTTCAAATACTTCAATGCTCCAAAGGTAATTAAACAATATCTGCAGTGACCGTGGCTTGTTATATTAGGCTATAACGCACGGAATTAAGACTCACCTGTGGCTTCGACATACGTGGCCGGTTAAGACTCACCCGTGGCATTAGCTGGGGTTGGGGTCGGACTGTTATTGACCTGTTTCCAGTGTCCCAGTGGCCTTTGCGTTTTGTGTGTGCATGTACTTCCTTACTTCCTGTTGCTGCTGTTGCCAGATTTGGAAAGGGAAACAAGTGGCCAGGTCTATATCAAAACAGGCACAGATGAAAATAGCAGATCTACAAGCTCACAGTGACACGTTGTGAGGTTGTTCATCTGTTATTTTCAAAATAGATTGAGAATAAATTGAAATATTAATCTATAAGCTGTCTTCAAGCTACACCAGGGCTTATGGAAGGCTTTCTTCTGTACTCAGTTAGCAACTGTTCTTAGTGTGGCAGTAGGGCTATGTATGCGATAGACTACAAGGTCCAGCATGCTTTGCATGTATCAGACTTCCGGTGACTAGTAAACAAGTGTTGTAAATTTGTAAAAGCTACTAGCTGTGTCCTGTCATTCAACATGGTGTCAGAAGAGGGATTCGAACCCATGCCTCCATTCGGACCTCCTGTGGTATCACAAGTCTCTCCCCCTTCATGAGAAGGTCACCTGCAAGATACAGGTCAGCCCTGACCTGAAAGTAGGGGGCAATATCTGGCCTCCTCAGTGAGTGTTTCTCTGGCCATTCTGTTAGACAATAGTGTGACACAGTTGTGCATATGTCATCTCTTTTCTGTGCCTGTTTTATTTATTCACACAGCGTTCACTAACACCTGGACCTCTTTTTCTAAGTCATCGGGTGATATCTTATCTGGCAGTGGAGCTCTAGACGGCGTGTCTGCAGTGATGAGGATTTTTCCCTGGGACAATATCATAATCATACCTCAGGAGTCTCTCTCAGCGCCCTGGGTGGCAGATGCAACCAAACCTCTGGTGCACAACAGTGGGTCATTCAACACTTAGTAGTGTCAACTGACAAAACACTCAAAGTAGAAATTTGCAAAGATTTATTTGTATTTATTTATTTATTTGTTTGTTTTCCCTGCATAATTTACAGCCACTGATAAGAAATACGAGATTTCTCACAGTGAGTGTGTGTGAATATTTTGTTTTGGCATCGAAAACAATGAAGCCTCATTGACTTGGCTATGGATATAAGTTTATTGAGTACCACTGGTTATGTTATTTATTAGTGAAGCTTAACTTGCTGATGTTACAGAAAACACATGCATTGCAAAATACAGAGGCCCCTTTTCCACCGGTTGGTTCCCAATGGGAACCGGTTCAGTTCTTTTTGGTTCTTAGTCCATGAGCCAGAGCTCCAAAATTGGAACGTTAATTATGAATTGAGTGGGCAAAACCATACCTATATTACATTGTTCATCACTGCATGAAACTTCCCCAATTGATTACTTATACAAGGACAATGATTTATTGTATTACAAATTTTACCTTTTTAAATATGCAAATCATGCATTATGTAGGAAAATATGCAAAACTAGACAAAGTGCCAATCGGCACAGGTCTCCACCAGGGCAGGTCAGGTTGTGGCCTCATGGTGGTGCTATAACAGGCTGTTGAGGAAGATTTGGGCCGGAGGTTCGTGTTGGAGGGATGCAGGTACAATGTTTTTCCATGTGTGCATACATAAGTTGTATACAGATCGATGCAGTTATAGCTAAAAACAGGAATTGGCCTGTTATAGCGCCACCGTGAGGCTGATTTTGAGGAAAAAATTGTGGCATGTCGTCCTCGGCCTAGTGAAAATGTGCGTGTATAATTTAACGGAAATTGCACACTGTGTTTGTGATTTGTGGTCTTTTTTCGAAATGGACGAATCGTGTGAGCTTTGGAAGCCAATCTTAGCCAATCAGGATGGAAGATGGGAAATGGTGGCGCTCCGTGTTGATCACATGACTATGGAGATAGTGTATACCGATTTGCGTGAAATTTGGATAAAATCTGAAGGAGTAATAATAGAAAATGTGTTTTACATATGTCGGCCTCCTGGTGGCGCTATAAAGAGCAGATGTGAAAAATTCCAGGCAAAGGTTTTTCCTTGGCCTCTAGGGAGTTGGCATACAAAGTTATCCACAGATCCGTGCAGTTAGAGGTAAAAACACTTTTCGGCCAGTTATAGCGCCACCTTGAGTCTGAGTTGAAATTGTTCATGTGGCATTTCGTCCTCGGCCTAGTGGGAATGTGGGTGCACAATTTCACGGAAATCACGCGATGTGTTCATGATTTGCAGCATTTTGTTTGAAACTGAGCACTCCTGTGAACTTTGGAAGCCAATCTTAACCAATCAGGATGGAGTCTGAGAAATCTGAAAGACCGGTTTCGTTGAATGGCTCTAGAGAGACTGTGTACCAATTTGCGTGATGTTTGGACAAAATCTGTAGGTGAACTGTGCAAAAACATACTCTCCCCACATGCCTTCGGCCTGGTGGAGACAATAATAGAAAATGTGAAAAAGCTACTATACAGTGGATATCATGTATTAATTTACGTGTATTGACCCTATATAAACAATTTAATATAGATTTTTTTTTCCCACCAATTTTGGAGCTCTGGCTCATGGACTAAGAACCAAAAAGAACTGAACCGGTTCCCATTGGGAACCAACCGGTGGAAAGGGGGTCTGAATGTCAGTTTAACTCTTGAGTACACCCTCAAAGTCAAGAGGTTTTGTTTCCGTATTGTATTTGATTATTTATTAGAATCTAGTTATGGGACCTTGCTTGTCGATACTGTATGGAGGAATGACATACCAAATCTAGATCCAGATTGGAGCTGGGATACAGTGTGGTCTAATGTTGTCCTGTCTTCTAGGAATCCTGATCATCAACAAATTCATCTAAATTTTGTTCATAGGACATACTTAACCCCCCGTAGATTGTGTGCTATGCGGATTTAAAATAATCACAACTGCACTTTCTGCACTTCAAACACCATAGGTACATTCTTTCATATGGTGTGGGAGTGTCCGAGTGTCCTCACATTTTGGAATTTGGTTGCTACTAACCTTTCGACTATTCTACAAGTTAACATCACATCTCACATCTCACATCCCCATCTCTATTCTTATTAAATGATGTATCCCAGTTGCCATTAAATAACACCCGTATTCGTGTCTTCTTTGCTGGCGTAACGGCCGCAAAGAAGATGGTTGCTTCGCACTGGAAAACCGCCTCATACATTGTCATTTCGCCAATGGGCTTTGACCTTTCTAGATATCATTTATCTAGAAATGTCTACAGCAAGATTGCATGGTGCAAAAGAGGAAAACATTGAGATTTGGTCTGGTATTGCAGATTTGGTTAAGGGCATGGTTTAATCATTATTATTATTATTATTATTATCATAATTATTTTATTTATTTTTTTGTTTCCATTGCACAGTAGTAGGAGTAATGACATTTTGTGGCATCTTTGGTCTCGGGGGGGAGGGGTGGGTGGGATTGTTTGTTTTTGTTTTTGTGTTCCTTGCTTTTGCTGTTATGTGTTGTTTTATATGTGTTTTGTTGTGATGAAAAACATGGTTTTCGAAACCATGAAAAACAACATACCGTATAACAGCCCTTACTCTAATAGCCGTCCACTACCTAATAACAGCCCAGGTTCTGACACCATTTTGCGTAATAACCGCCTCGTCCAAATAACCGTCCTTGTCCGTATAAACGCCCATGTGCCGCTATTTGCAAACATATTCAGCCTCTTTTATATATATATACACATATATATATACACAGCGTGTTGAGTTTGCAGATCTCCTATTTTCTGCGCGCCTCTCACCGTGGCCTCACCACCTCACAACAGCGCAACACCAAAGTCCTCCACATCCCCAAAATAATAATTCGTGCTATACTCAGCCTATTCACAACCGATTGTTTTAATTCAATGTGCTATATTTTCTGTGAAATGTTTATTGTCATTCCGTGTATCTACGTACAAGCTCAAAGTGTTGCGTCCACATGCAGCATGTTGTGAGCTTGCTCTTTTCGGTGCGCCACTCACCATGAATCCCAAGGAGAGGTCCTATAAGTCATGTTTTTTATATGCCTTTATCAAATGATATGGAGAGAGATATATTTCATGTGCATTGAGCATGGTGCTTGTTAGGCCTACACTCTCTCAATTAGTGATTTTCCCAATTTCAACCGTGTACAACCTTTATTCAAATAGTTGAAAATGAATTCATCAAAAATCTATTTTTGATCTCTAAGGCCAAATCTCATTTGAAAGAATATATTCAGAGTATATGACAGCCTTTTAAAATGTTTATAATATTGGAATTTTACACAGCTGTGCTACCAAACTAATTACATCATGCGTGAATGAGTGTTTGCGTGAATCTGGGTCAAATCAATTAAGCAGAAGGAGCTGCCTATAACAAGCTCGCCTATTCTCAATATTAAATCAAAAAGACAAAATATTTGACAAAATACTTGCTATGTATGTTTATCATACCTTTTAATTTTGCACTAATAACATGCTCGACAGTAACTGTAACCAAATAATGGCCCGGTGCAAAGTAAAATAACTGCCTACTAGGCCTACTAGCAGCCTATAGTTCCTTATAAACGCCCAGGCTCCAAATCGAGTTTGCATATTAACAGCCCGGGCTACTATTTGGAAAAATACGGGTAGATCAGAATAATAGAATAATACCAACGTACGTAAATACCTGGCATGTTTAAGCCCTATATATATATACTCAACTTCAAATGCCTAACTCATCAAACCCACCTGTGCCGCCAGACAAGTGGCGTGGCTGCCTCTGTCCTCATTGCCTCTCTACCGGGAGTCAGATCGGGCGTGCTCTGGTGGTAAGGTGAGCGACACCACACTAATTCTTTCAGAGAAACAATGACGATAATATGTGACCAAAACGCTAACGCGCGTTTCTCTCTTTTTTGGTCACCCGGCCGCCCCCGGTTCAAATGAAACCAACACATACCATGGCTCCCTGCGACGGGGAACGAAGTACCTGTCAGTGAGCCGGGGAGACTATGGGATTAATTAGAATAGACTTGCCGTAGAGAACCTGCTAGGGAGAAAAGCCTACTTACCTATAAGTACCTACCTCGATCCTCGGGTCCGGGGGTCCGACGACGACATCTTGTGTGTAAGGGAAAAGAGACTGGCACCTGCAAGGGAAAGAGACCATTTAAGTTAACATTCTGACATTTGTATTTGCACTCGCTAACCTCATTTCAAAGACCTACGGTCTTCACGGGTCCAATTTGAAGGACCTGCACCGTAAAAAAGAACCAGAGATAATGGAGCCGACCTCCGAATAGACCCGCTGCTATTATTAGAATTCTGGCTCCAAGCCAGAAAAGCACCGAGGGGTGTCGGAACCGCAGCCCGAAAAGCACCGAGGGTGTCGGACCCGCTGCCGGAAAATCACTGAGGGTGTCGGAAACCGCAGCCCGAAAAGCACCGAGGGTGTCGCAACCGCAGCCCGAAAAGCACCGAGGGTGTGACATCCGCAGCCCGAAAAGCCATAAAAAGCAAGCAAAGACCTCTACTACGGGTCTGTAACAATAAAAGCCCGGGTTGGCCAGACTGTGCGTCAGACTTGAACGTCTTGGTGTAACGTAGGGGCGGCGGTGGATCAGCGGTATGGCTGGATATAGTAACCGCAAAGTTGCCAGTTTGAACCTGGGCTCCCCCAAAGTTGGTGTCGAAGTGTCCTTGAGCAAGACACTGAAGCATGGTTTCCACTGCCATCAGTGTATGAATGTGTGCATGTGAATGTAACTAGAAAATTCGCAATTTAAAAAAATTGCAGAGTGTGGTTGCCGCAGTGGCTTACATATGCCCCTCCCACTAATATTGCCAGCCAATTACAATGTCGCGTCACCCCTCATCATGCGTAAGTAATTCGGAGGGGATTTAACCCCCAAAATTCATGTTTTTGCGACAAACGGTTACATTTCTCGCATTTGCGGCGCCCCCTATGGATGGCTTTTAGAACTTGGTTGATTGAACCACCACGGACATGTGATTCAAATTTGGGATGGATTGGACTTTCCGTTTGTGATTTATGGCATTTTTTGTGATATAGGCCCCTCCTACTAACTTCGGAAGACGATTACGGCCGAACGATACGCACTACAAACATTCTGCAGTTGGTGTTTTAATCGGATTGGTCCAGAGATCATGTGTGCCGATTTCTGTGATATTTGGACAAAATCTGTAGGAGGAAAAGCAAAAAGTGTGTTTTGGATAAAATTCAAAATGGCGGAAAATCTATCATGACGCAAATGGGCGTGGGCTGTTATAGCGCCACCATGAGGCCGACCTAAAGTCACAAAGTTAACTGTGAAAAATGGGACCTTTCTTCCATCGACTCTCACTATAAAGAAAGTTAAAAAAAGTTAAAAAAAGTTAAAAAGTATAAAAAGTATAAAAAGTATAAAACTTTGTAAAAATAAAAATACAAGCACACATCACTGCAAAGAGCTGAACAGTTTGAAGTTTGAACTAAATTCCTAGTGTAAAGTATGTGGAAGTTATAAGGTCGCAAAAAAAAGGGTGGAATATAGAAGAAGAAGCAGAACTAGAAAGCAGTTCCTGTAGAAACTGCGTGGGCTCGCGTAAAATGCTTTGTGTAAAGTTATTGCCGTGTCAAGTTTGAAACTCGGGGACCGGAGTAATGGTGTTACCATTGGTGTTCTAAATCCATAATCAAAATTTCGGGACTGTAGCATATTGTAAAGAAAAGTAGAAAATGCATTAAAGCTGAAGTAAAAGTAAAAAAAAGTATGAAAATGTGTAAAAACTATAGTTTAAGCAGAATAAAGTATGTGGAAGTTGTAGAAGTGTTTTTAAAGTTTTTCTTTAAATGTAAAAAAAAAAAAAAAGAAATCTAAAAAATTGAAGCTTTTTCTTTTTAAGTAAAAAAGAAAAAAAATAGTTTTTTATTTTTAAGTTTTCATTTTTTTCATTTTTTTCATTTTTTTCATTTTTTTCATTTTTTTCATTTTTTTCATTTCTTCATTTTTTTTAATTTTTTTAATTTTTTTTAATTTAATTTTTTTTTTTTATAAACGTGTGTGTGTGTTTCATTTTTTTCATTTTTTTCATTTCTTCATTTTTTTTAATTTTTTTAAATTTTTTTAATTTAATTTTTTTTTTTTTATAAACGTGTGTGTGCGTGCGTGCATGCGTGCGTGCGTGTGTGCGTGCGTGCACTTGCGAGAGCTGTGTAAAGGCCAGCCAATAGGAAGACAGGGTGTGTGTGTGCGTGCGTGCGTGCGTGCGTGCGTGCTTGCGCTTGCGAGAGCTTTGTAAAGGCCATCCAATTGCACAAATAGCAGACCTACAAGCCCACAAGGTATCGCAGAGCAACTCATTGAGATCTTGTAACTTTAATTTCAGCCCTGTAATTAAGCCCTTATATGTCTCAGCTGTGGAAGTGTAAAGAACTGCCAGCACTATGACTGGGAGTGACGCGGTGCGATATGAACTTGAAGATCGGCTATTTTACAATGATCCTGAATGGGGGGAAACTATGCCCGAACAAATTGCTCTATCGCAAAAAGTAAAAGTCGAATGCAAATAATTTTTTCGCTGTGAGTGGCCTGAGATATTGAGGTACACCATGTGCGATTGTGGTGTTGGTACGATCGAAAATGTGGTTATAAGAGCGAGTTAAGAATTGTCATCGCGATAATTTCCTCGTAAGGATTTCACAATTGAGGTCAATGAGCAGATTGACTGTATTTGTGTCACTTAAAAGGCCGTAGTTCACATTCTGTATGTCTCTGTGTTTTGGTGGTCACATTGTGTGAAAGAGGACATGTGTGGCTACAAAATGACCAAAGGACATGCGTGTAAAGTGAATATCTTGGCCGGGACGGCAATTTGTTTGGTACATTTTCAAGGAAAGATTTTCTGTTCACGCACTCTAGTGAAAGAAGCCCTGCACTCTAACTTGGCACTAATTAGGCGAAACGGCCTGCGATTGAACTGCGATTTCGGAAAAACCGTTTAACGTATTCGAATACGGTTTGAACCACGAAAAAGTCCAGAGTCGTGTGAGCTTTCTAAAGTTTAAATCACGTTTCTACGACAAAGTATGCCAGAGTAATGAGGCTGCAAAAGTGAGGTTGATTTAGAGATAAATCCCATACATTGTCAATGGGAGGAAAAAACTATAAATAAAGTTAAATATTTTAAAAAGTATAAACTTTTTCAAAACAACTTTTTCACCAATGAAAGTTCAAAGATAGATGAACATTATAAAGTTTGAATGAAGTTTCAAAGTGAAAGTATGACGGAGTAATAAGAGCTCAAAAAAGTTAACTGTGAAAAATGGGACCTTTCTTCCATCGACTCTCACTATAAAGAATGTAAAAAAAAGTTAAAAAGTATAAAAAGTATAAAAAGTATAAAACTTTGTAAAAAAAAACAAAACAAGCACACATCACTGCAAAGAGCTGAACAGTTTGAAGTTTGAACAAAATTTCTAGCATAAAGTATGTGGAAGTAGTTAGGTCGCAAAAAAAAGGGTGGAATAAAGAAGAAGAATAAATTTATAAATATAAACTGACAAGAACTATTGTGTGCTCGCTGTGGCGAGCCCACAATAAATATAAACTGGCAGTAACTATTGTGTGCTCGCTGAGGCGAGCCCACAATAAATATAAACTGACAAGAACTATTGTGTGCTCGCTGTGGCGAGCCCACAACTAGAAAGCAGTTCCCTGCAGAAACTGCGTGGGCTCGCCAAAAGACGCAATGTATATAATGTACAGTAGAAAATGTATTAAAGCTGAAGGAAAAGTTAAAAAAAGAATGTATAAAATTAAGCATAAATAACTGCATAAAGCGGAATAAAGTATGTGGAAGTAGTACGATGCCCAAAAAGTGGCAGAATAAAGTAAGTAAAGTATTACTGTCTACTAATGATTTGTAATGTATGAATAATGCTTTACAATGTATTCTTGATTAATTAAGAAAAGGTAAAAAAGAAAAAGAAAAAAAAGAGTCAATCAATGGAGTATACATATAAAAGCATTCATGAGCTTAACAGAAATTGTATTGAATAGCATACTAATAATAATGGTCTAAGATTTTTCTTTAAATGTAAAAAATAAATAAAAAATAAAAGTAATTTTTATTTTTTTTATTTTTATTTTTAAGTTTAAAAAAAGTTAGTTTTTAATTTTATTTTTTAAGGTTTTTATTTTATTTTAAAGTAAATTTAAAAAGAAAATGTTTTTATTTTCAATTTTCAAATTATTATTATTTTTTTTATAAACGTGCGTGCGTGCGTGCGCTTGCGAGAGCTGTGTAAAGGCCAGCCAATTGCACAAATAGCAGACCTACAAGCTCACAAGGTATCGCAGAGCAACTCATTGAGATCTTGTAACTTTAATTTCAGCCCTGTAATTAAGCCCTTATATGTCTCAGCTGTGGAAGTGTAAAAGACTGCCAGCACTATGACTGGGATATTTCAATGATCCTGAATGGGGGAAAACTATGCCCGAACAAATTGCTCTATCGCAAAAAGTAGAAGTCGAATGCAAATATTTTTTTCGCTGTGAGTGGCCTGAGATATTGAGGTACACCATGTGCGATTGTGGTGTTGGTACGATCGAAAATGTGGTTATAAGAGCGAGTTAAGAATTGTCATTGCGATAATTTCCTCGTAAGAATTATACAATGGAGGTCAATGAGCAGCTTGACTGTATTTGTGTCACTTAAAAGGCCGTAGTTCACATTCTGTATGACTCTGTGCTTTGGTGGTCACATTGTGTGAAAGAGGACATGTGTGGCTACAAAATGACCAAAGAACATGCGTGTAAAATGAATATTTTGGCCGGGACGACAATTTGTTTGGTACATTTTCAAGGAAAGAATTTCAGTTTCCGCACTCTAGTCAAAGAAGCCCCGCACTCTAAGTTGGCACTAATTAGGCGAAACGGCCTGCGATTGAAGTGCGATTTCGGAAAAACCGTTTAACGTATTCGAATATGGTTTGAACCACGAAAAGGTACAGAGTTGTGTGAGCTTTCTAAAGTTTAAATCACGTTTCTACGACAAAGTATGCCAGAGTAATGAGGCTGCAAAAGTGAGGTTGATTTAGAGATGAATCCCATACATTGTCAATGGGAGGAAAAACTATGAATAAAGTTAAATATTTTAAAATGTATAAACTTTTTCAAAACAACTTTTTCACCAATGAAAGTTCAAAGATAGATGAACATTATAAAGTTTAAACTAGAAAAAGTGCCCTTCTGGGCACAGGTCTCCACCAGGTTATCCACAGATCCGTGCAGTTAGAGGTAAAAACACTTTTGGGCCAGTTATAGCGCCACCTTGAGGCTGAGTTGAAATTGTTCATGTGGCATTTTGTCCTGGGCCTAGTGGGAATGTGGGTGCACAATTTCACGGAAATCACGCGATGTGTTCATGATTTGCAGCATTTTGTTTGAAACTGAGCACTCCTGTGAACTTTGGAAGCCAATCTTAACCAATCAGGATGGAGTCTGAGAAATCTGAAAGACAGGTTTGGTTGAATGGCTCTAGAGAGACTGTGTACCAATTTGCGTGATGTTTGGACAAAATCTGTAGGTGTACTGTGCAAAAACTTGTTTTGCACAAAGCGGCCTCCTGGTGGCGCTATAACAGGCCATTCTGGAAAGTTTGGGGCAGAGGTTCATCGTTGGCATCCAGGGAGTGTGTGTACCAATTTGCGTGATGTTTGGACAAAATCTGTAGGTGTACTGTGCAAAAACTTGTTTTGCACAAAGCGGCCTCCTGGTGGCGCTATAACAGGCCGTTCTGGAAAGTTTGGGGCAGAGATTCATCGTTGGCATCCAGGGAGTGTGTGTGCAAAATTTGCCATCGACCGGGTTAACGGTGGGCGAGATTAGCTGTTCACGGACACACGGACGGACACACAAACGGAGTGCAAAACATACTCTCCCCACATGCCTTCGGCCTGGTGGAGACAATGAAGTTTCAAAGTGAAAGTATGACGGAGTAATAAGAGCACAAAGAAGTTAACTGTGAAAAATGGGACCTTTTTTCCATCGACTCTCACTATAAAGAATGTAAAAAAAAGTTAAAAAGTTAAAAAGTATAAAACTTTGTCAAAATAAAAATACAAGCACACATCACTGCAAAGAGCTGAACAGTTTGAAGTTTGAACTAAATTTCTAGCATAAATTATGTGGAAGTAGTTAGGTCACAAAAAAAAGGGCGGAAATTGGAATAAGAATAATATAAACTGGCAATAACTATTGTGGGCTCGCCACAGCGAGCACACAATAAATATAAACTGACAATAACTAGTGTGTGCTCGCTGTGGCGAGCCCACAATTACTAGAGTTTGGGCAACCACACTAATTATGTAAAGCGCCTTGGATAAAGGTGCTATATAAATGCACCATTTACCATTTAACTCAGTGTCAACAATACACACACACACACACACACACACACACACACACACACACACACACACACACACACACACACACACACACACACACACACACACACACACACTATCTTTATTTCATGGAAATGCATTATTTTACAAATCATCAGCTCAAGTTCCTATTTAAAGAAAACTTTGGAACATATTGTATTTGACCATGAAATTTTAAATTTGATACACCTGCTTGATTTTATCATCCACCAAATTAGATTTAAATCAAAGCAATATTCTCTATAGTTCCCAATGACTCAGAGAGAGAGAGAGAGAGAGAGAGAGAGAGGGAAGGGGGGGGGGGGGGCACAGGGAGAGAGAGAGAGAGGGGGGGGGGGGCAGGGCCCGGGGGGAGAGAGAGAGAGAGAGAGAGATTGAGCAAGTGTGTCACTTGCAAATCTAATTGAATACAGCGAGTTTGAGCTGTTGCCCAGCCTGTTGTCAGTAAAACAGCCATGAGAGAGTGTGCATGTGTGCGTGTGCATGCTCGTGCGTGTGTGTGCGCGTGTTTGTTTGTGTGCATGTGTGTTGTGCATAGTTGTGTGTGTGTGCTAGTCCATGCATGCACAGCGTTTAGTGTTCCAGGAATCAAAGTGAAATGAAAGAAAAAAGGGGGAAAAAAAATGGAGCTCCAAAAAAGTACTTAACTATGCCCTGGAAGGCATGCACCCCCATGTCCCCACACACACACACACACACACACACACACACACACACACACACACACACACACACACACACACACACACAGCAGCAGCAGCATGCCCTGTAGCCCATTGGTGACCCCAGACAGCAGAGAGCAGCGTAAAGCAGCCAGCTGCCCATAAAGTAATATGCCACGCTGGGTTCACTGGTGATGAAAAAAACACACAACTTCCACCATAGACAAACCCCCCAAAAATGGTGTATTTGATCTTGCAACACAGAAACATAAAACATGTCTTACAAACCAATTTTAACTGTAATTTGTCTCTACTCGCGTGACTGTAGTATAAGGCCACACAAGCTGACTTAGGTCAAAAATACATTTTTTTCCTGCGATGTTATTGGCTACTGTCTCACCTTCTCCCCCCTCTGCCCCATCTCAAAATGGGGCAGTGTCACAGACACTCAGGTGTTAAATACTATTAATTAATAATAATAATTAATATAAGGCAGACATCATTGCCTCAGTGTCTCCTGTGAGTGTACAGTATATGAGCTTAGCCTAATGCAAGACATATTGTGCTCATGCACATTGTCTGTGGAGTACATAGCACTGGCCCATAGCACTTACCCTAACCCCTTAGATAGCATTTATGTTGGCTTAGATAGCATTTGACACAGACTTATAGCATGTTATGTAGACAGCACTATAATTGTATTGTATATAGTCATAGCACGCCATAGTACATATGTATAGCATAGTAGTGAATATGTATAGTTTATTATGTATAGTGTATGTATAGTTTCATCATATAGATATTCCGCTGTTACCTTCTTAGCTTACGCATGTTTCATGATAAATGCTTTTATGTGATGTATTCCCATGATTTTGTTCTTGCTTAAATGTAAGTCGCTCTGGATTAAGAGCGTCTGCTAAATGCCTAAATTGTAAATTGTACATTGGCTGTCAGATAATTGATTTTGACTATAATGGTATGAATGATGCACATGGCAATATCAGTGGTGGAAAAAGTACTCCCGTTTTTTGAGGGGCCCTATATACAGCTTTAATGTGTGTGTTGTCTGAAGAAACATTAAAAATGCCATCGACAATGAACGGAGAATTTACGTCCTATGTGTCTGAGAAAATCGGCATACGGTATGTATGTCGGTGGGAACCCTTGGCCAATGAGGGGCCACCATTGTTGATGATGATGATGTACGATGATTGAAGCGCCCCTCAGTCACTTCACACGGGTGTGATTTTTAACTTTGGTGCTGTCTATATGGAACTGGCCTATCAGCTCCTTCCTGCAGCAACGCAGGCGTGCCATTAATGAGGGTAAAGCACACCCTCTCGTGTAATATTGCACGAGAGGGTGGTACAGAGCACCCAGTCGACTGCGATGGGATGGGTGGTCATGTAGTAGGCTTCTCCTTTCAAGTTGCGACAAAGCTGCAGCTCTTCCACTAATGAGAAACAATCTCCAGTGGGGGTGTTTGGCCCAAGCTCTGTCCATGGCTGTTCGTCACCCCTGCTGCACCATAACTTGGTTGCATTCCGGGGTCATGCCCCGCATGCATGCAAGCTCAAAATGCAACACATTTTGAAATTGTCGGACGGGTATTTTTGGTGTATGAAGTGTAACTCATGCTATAGAAGGCTGCAGGGTTCGTCCATGACATGCAGAGAAAAAAGTACCGTGGCGATCGTGTTTTAATTATAGCATTATGTGTGTGTATAAGCATGCAGCAGTGCATGTGTGCATTTGTGAAAGTATGGTTGTTAAATACAACGTGCAGCAAAGTAAAGCAAGCTCAGTTAACATTTTGGTTCATATGATGTGTCCCTGTTCAATGCATGTGTGCCTGAGACTCTGTGTGTGTGTGTGTGTGTGTGTGTGTGTGTGTGTGTGTGCGTGTGTGCGTGTGCGCGTGTGTGCGTGCGTGCGTGCGTGCAGTGGCGTGCACAGATAGACACTAGGTGGTGCTGCCCTTTGCCCTCTGGAGAGCAATGTGCCCCTTTTTTGTAGGACAGGTATGTGGACCATGTGATCAATTTTTGATAAAAAGCTTCTAATATATTATTTATGCCCCAAAATCTATAAATCTCACACTATGAAGGCAACCGGCCGGTTCCACGTGCTGTACAGGGTGCCCTTTTTTTCACTTGAGCACCTGCCCCCTCTAAATGTCTGTGCACGCCACTGCATGCGTGTGCGTGTGCGTGTGTTCTGGTCAAGGTAGGTCTGTGTGTGAGTCATGCAGTGTACAGCTGCGGTCCAGATGAAGGAGGCCACCTGCTCCCTCCCTCTCCTTCATTTTCTCCTTCCCTCCATCATTTACACGTTCTCCCAGACATACAAACAACCTCCAATTAGGCCAACCTTGACTCGCTGTGTATACGCCTGCACTCTGCACACATGCACAGCCTATAGGTACACTGGTACAGACACACCACATGCACTGACACGCGCGCGCACGCACGCACACGCGTGCACACACATGCGCCAAAGGACAAACAGAGCAGACGGAAAAGCAAACCTATTAACTCCTTGGATACTGAGAACGAGATAAACTTACCTTTGCACATTTATCCAGGAAGAAATATATATAATTAATTAGCATTTTTTTGTATTTTTAGCTAATGACAGATAGCGTCTGCGTAAAAATGGCCAAAATCCCTGCGTGCACGCACGCACACCGCCCTTTATTTGCATTATGGCTCATAATGCGCTCAAAATGTGATATTCGTGGCTTGATTAGAGCAAATTACATATGACAAAAACTATGATCTGACGTAAAAACAACCTCCATGTGCCCATACCCGAGGCGGGGTTGGCGATAGGGCCTTTCTGTGTGGAGTTTGCATGTTCTCCCCGTGTCCCCTAGGGTAGATACCCTCACAAAAACATGCCGTAATCCTGGTCTCTAAAACTACCTCCCCCTGGCCAGCCGGGGCGCCTGATGGAGGGGAAAGGAACTGGTCGGAATAACGTGTCCCTTCCACGCGCTACGTCCGGCCGGAGAAATTCCCCTCTGTCAGGTGAAAAGAAGCAGCTTGGACTCCTCATGCATAGAAGGAGGCATGAGGTCAGTCCGCTGCCCCCCCCCCCCCCCAGGTTGGCAGAGGAAGTGTAGCGCCCAGGATTACATTAGATAATTGGCACTGGGTGAAAAGAAAACTGGGTTACAAAATCGTGGGATAAAAATTTAAATTTAAAAAACAACCTCCATAGCTCTGCTGTGCGATGGCAGACGTTTAGTTCAAACTGAAGTAAACATCCGCTAGCTTTTTCAGCTGCTCGCTCAAATTTGTCCTACAGTATCGGCGTTTAAGGAATTTTAAGAAGAATGTTCAGGAGAGACTACCAAAACACCGGAGCACTCGACTGGCTCCCCACATTCTAATAACATGCACGGGTGACTGACTTGTCTGACTTCCATCTTCCCTGGAATCAAACAGGACATTTCATTTGGATATAGTAATTGTCACGTTCCGTGACATGTTTTGTATTTTCTTGTGTTCCTTGGTTTTTAGTTACTGTATTCCTGTGATTTTGTAGTATCTTTTCCCTGTTTCTCAGTTGCAGTTTAGTTTTGTGTGCTTTAATTTTGTAGTATTGTTTTGTGCCTAAGTTCCTGTCCTGTCCCTAGTTCTCTATACCTGTCTTGTCAAACCTTGTGATTAGTCTAGTTTTCTCCACCTGTGTCTTGTGAGTCTTCCAGCCAATCCCTGTGTTGATTTGTCAGTTGTGTTCACCTGTGTCTAGTTAGTCCTTGTCTATTTATATGCCCTTGTGTTTTCAGTTCTCTGTTAATTCGTTACATGTAGTCACTGTGGTCTGTCCTGTTTTTGAGAACATATCTGAGTATTAGTTTCTTGTGTTTCCTCGTGCCTGTTCCCTGTTTCCCTGCGTTATTAATACAACCTGGATCTTGCATCTGAAACCTGCCTCCGCTTCTACTGTCTGCAGTAGAAGTAGGTCCTACACCTTCTCCGCCCTGCACCGTGACAGTAATTTATTTGGGACGGGTATAGTTTATTATAAGTGCTCAGGTATTTTTCTTACTATTGGTGTTGAGCACCGAGCCCTTCTTCTTTACCCACTGGCTAAAGCGTGTTGGACTTCTCTTTGATAAAACCTCAATCGTTACTCGTTTTCAGCACATTGTTGAGACAACATGTGTAGGCACAATGCAAGGAATAAATGCATTCGCCATGTATCCGAAGGAAGTCTGATCCAATCATTTTTAGATTTCTCCAGTTTAATCCTGAGTTTAAGTTTTTGTTGTGTTCAAGATCTGATTTTAGGCATGTTTAAGCCTCCAGGAAAATCCGTGTTGAGGTTCTTAATCCACTGTTTTTCATTAAAACGTCTTTGTCCTACTGTCCAGTTGGGATTGTGTTGAAGTCCAGCGCATTTTAGAGCTTCAATGCCGTGAGCCATGAAATGTTGCACAAACCTTGTGGTTGTCTTTTTTCCATTGTTAATATTGTATCTGTGTTGTCCCAGCCTTGTACCTATTGTTTTACCCGTTTCTCCGACATATTGTAAACCACATTTTTCACATGTGATTAGTAAATGCAGTTGCTGGTTCTGGTTGTTATTTGTTGTTTAATCTCTAACACACGTTTTGTAGTTCTATTTTTGACTAATTGTTTGGGTTTGAAGTATTCTGGTCCCTGGCGTGCTGGTGTGTTGAGTTCTTTTAGCTTGCTGTGTACTAGATAATCTTTAAGGTTTTTGTTTTTTCTGTAGGCCGATATAATTTTATAATCTTTTAAAAGATCATCCGTTCGGTTCTCAAAATTCCTTTTTATTCTGTTGTTGGCTAGTGTGCTCTGTGTTGAATAACTGGTTATCAGGGCCAATTTGGGACCTGGATCCTGCACTCTTATTTCTAAGAAGGTATTTTGAGCTTTCCGGAGGAATGTCCTAGTGTATCCTCTTAGTCTGAGGGCCTTAAATAGTGTTTTACAAGCTATTTTGAAATCACTTCTTTGCGTGCAAATCCTATGGAATCTTAGTAGTTGTGATTTGACTATCCCTGTGTAAGAGTGTGTCGGGTGGAATGACGTTTTGTGTAATAGGGCGTGGGTGTCTGTTTCTTTAAAGAATACTTTTAAGTCTAGTTTCCCATTTGTGTTAAAGTTTGGGCCCTTGAAGATTGTTACATCAAGAAAGTCAATCCTTTCAGTGTGTGTCACAAATTTTATCGTTATGGATCTATGATGGCTATTTAGAACATCAATAAATTCCTGGAATTCTTCCTTGCTATGTTCCCATATTCCAAATGTATCATCCAGAAACCTATAATAATGTGTTGGTTTAAGTCTGCATTTTTCTAGTGCTGTCTGCTCCCATATGCTCATGTAAATGTTTGCATAAGATGGTGCAAATCGTTTTCCCATGGCCGTCCCTTTGATTTGTAAATAAAACTTGTTAAAGGAAAAATCATTCTGGGTTAGATTTAAGTCTAGTAATTTGAGGTTAAAATGGTGGATGGATTATGGCTTGTGCCTAGTGTGCACGTTCACAGGGGCCCTGAGCCAATGGGGACCCTTGGGTTCACCGTACTCAAAATCACACATCCAACAAACTTTGATCAGAGGAGTTTGGACTTTCCGTTCCAGTGATAATGACCGAAACATCTTGAAAATGGTCACTTTAGCCTATTTTTTTAATCGTTTTGGCCATTATCACCAGTTTTTGAGTATATTCAGCTCGTCTTACACAAACATTACATTCCCATTGACAATGAATGGGGAATTTACGTGATATGTGGACGAGAAAATCGGCATGATACGTCATGATGATGTACGAACAGTACGATGATACGATAAGAGTGCCCCTCAATTCACACAGGTGTGATTTCTGAGGGGCGCTAGCCCCTCCTATATACAGATTTTGTCCCCACACGTCTCAATATTTGCCATTGACAATCAAAGGAGAAATTAGGTCAAATGTCAAATGCCAAATATGACTTAAATTTAACCAACCAATCACATGAATTCAGTTGTTCAGGAGATGATGTATGATGATGTATAATGATAAGCGTGCCCCTCACTTCATATGGGTGTGATTTTTCTTTAATAACTTTGACCCCTTTTCCACAGGTTGGTTCCCAATGGGAACCGGTTCAGTTATTTTTGGTTCACTGCAGCCCATGAGCCAGAGTTCCAAAATTGGAACGTTAATTATGAATTGGTGAGTGGGCAAAACACATGATGTGCATGTGCATATAAGCGTGTGTGTGCACATGAGCACGCATGTACGCATGTGTGCATGAGAGCATGCATAGTGTGCGCGTCCGTGTGTGACTGTATAGGGAGAATGAGAAAGCATCCATTTTTATGTGTGAATGCGTTCAATTTGTATGATCAGATTTTACTGAGTGGCTTCCCCCCCTTTGTCAATTCTATTAGTGGCACTCATACATGCAAAATGAAACTTTGACATTGACGTTTGCTCAGTCTATGCATGCGTGCGTGCGTGCGTGCGTGCGTGCGTGCGTGCGTGCGTGCGTGCGTGCGTGCTGTGTCTCCTTAATTCAGCCATGGTGGTCGTGGTTTGGACCACACCAGGTGTGTAATGTGTGTGCGAGTGTGTGAGAGAGAGTGTGTGGGTGTATGTTTGTACGAGCGAGTTTACGTGTATAGTTTATACATTCATTGTGTGTGTGTGTGTGTGTGTGTGTGTGTGTGTGTGAGGGTGTGTGTGTGTGTGTGTGTGTGTGTGTGTGTGTGTGTGTGTGTGTGTGTGTGTGTGTGTGTGTGTGTGCGCACCCATGTGATTGTGCATGTGGCCTGTTACTGTATATATTTCTTGTGCAGCAGAGAATTGTAGTAGTTATAATTATGAACCAGCCATATCAAAGTGATGGTGATCAAAGTACAGTACATTTACTCAAGTACTGCATGTGCTTAACAATTTTGAGGTACTTGAGTATGTCACTTTTCCAATACTTCCAATACTATATCTCGGTGGCAAATATTGTACTTTTTACTCCATTACAATTATTTGAAAACGTCAGTTACTAGGTAGGCTATACTTTCATATGAAAATAAATCATAAATACACGACCTATACGAGCTGCACAACTGAGCTTGTAGATCTGGACTGCACTTTGGAAGATTTGGAATATACTTTATCCCATTTGGACCTGAGGACGATTTTACAAATGTCGTCTAAATCCCGACAGTTTTCTGAAAAACCCATGTTTCTACTGTCAGTCGTTCTCAATGTTTTCATGTCAAGGACCCTCAAAAACATATATGTAATTGGCCGCCGACCCCCATCTGAAAATAATTGTGCCGCGCTACCGAGGATGGGAGCTTGTAGATCTGCTGTTTTTCAATAGCTAAGGTATAACATAATCCTTAAAACACCAAAAGTGTTAAGTATATATGGGTTAAGTATATTTTGATGCCGATGCATTGTAGACTACTTGTATTCATCATTTTGAATACAGAATTTACTTGGAATCAAGTACATCTACACTGTGATATTGCAACTTCCACCACTGATCAAATCTAAGAATAAATAATGCGCAGCGTTTTGCTTAATTTCAGCCAGTCAACCAACCAATCAGCCCACGTTCAATGTTCATCCTGATTGGTGGGCGAGATGTGATCTGACTTCCTGTAGGCAATGCTAATTATCCAGCAAGTTCTACTCGTGTTCATGCAGCATAGAATCAGTATTCCTAGAATTTGTATTCCTGTGCACTCTATGTGCTGCTTTCAATGGCCTGTATCTCCAAATCGGCGCAATGAATGTCGCTAAGCCGATAACGCTAATGTTGCAAGTTACGCATACTTAATATAAACTGTTATAACGAGTGTTATGTAGCCTTATAAGTGCATAAAATGCGATTATGATGCATTATAGACCCTATACTTTAAAGCAAAGTGTTACCGGTATTTTGTTCTACTTTAGAACTCAGCATTGATCAATATATAACATCATGTAGATGTCACCACATCCGCCACAAAGCAAACACAAAACAGAAGAAAAAATAATAATATATATATAATTATATAAAGTATATCATGTTTGTTTGTTGTCTTTCTTATCGGGAATCATAAACATTCTAATACACCAAAATGACCTCACCACTATATGCAATTCTTTCTTTCTTTCATCCAGCCAAGACCCAGCCCGCAACATCCCTGCCAATCGGACTCAGCCCTATTGGCACGACAGGTTGGTCTGCATGGCGAGTGGGAGCCCCGGGTTCAATCCCCGCTTCCGCGCAATGATACACATGCATCCGTCCGTCCGTCCGTCCGTCCGTCCGTCCGTCCGTCCTGCGATACAATGTTTTTTTTTTCAGCCCATGGCTCCAATCTACAAGTGGCATTTCTGTGTATATCTGTGCTCTCTATTTCAGACTCCATGCATTCCAGCTAAATGAGGCCTCCCATTGGACCCAGTCAGTAATCAGCCCACTGCCCGGGCTGCTGCTGTTCTGTAATAATATTCTAATAGGCAGTGACTGCTGCTTTGATGAAGGCCTGTGGACTCCTACTACCGATCCACTGAACTTACTCCTACTGGGGTAATTAAATATAGCAGAGAAGACCACCGGCTTTCCATGTTCCTTCGTTCTTCACCAATCTTCTTCTCTCCCCCACTCTCCCTCTCGCTGTCTCTCTCTCTCTCTCTGTCTCTCTCTGTCTCTCTCTCTGTCCCTCCACCTAAACCGCTCTCTCTCCTTCTATCTTGTGTTTGTGTTTCTTCCTGGCTGTCTTTCTGTTTCAGCTTTTCAGCTATCTGTTTCTTCCTCGCACTCCACCTGTTTCTAGTTTTTGCTTCTCATCTCATCTTTTGTTCTCTCTCTCTCCCCCCCCCCCCCCCCTCTCTCTCTCTCCCCCCCACCATCCTCTTAATGTGGCATTTGTTATTGTTTCTGCTTTCTGATAGAGGCCTAGTGCTGCGCTGTTGCTCTGATCTGACTCCTACCCAGGTAATTAAATGAAGGGGGGAGGGAGGGGTGCAACACACTGAACACAGGACCACCAGTGGGGAACGCCGACGGATTCATTTCTCATGTTCCTGTCGGCTTGTCATGGCGTGGCTCTGTAGGAGGCAGAGCCGCCTAGAAGAGGGTCGGTCTGGGAGTCTGTGTACTGCACTCTATATGTCTTTGTATTTTCCAGGGACCTTCCCTGCATTTGTCTTTTTCTCTGCCCCTCCGGTTTCCTCTCTCTCTTGCACACGCACGCACGCACGCACGCACGCATGTCTCTCATTTCTCATTTCATGCAGTAAGGTTCTGCATCTCCTTCACATTCCCTTCATCATTCTATGTCTCTGTCCTCATCCATCCTCCCCCACTCCCTTGATTGACCTGAGTGGGTGAAACCCAGCTAATTTGTTCCCCCGGGGTCTAAAATTACCTGCCTGTGTGTTTGGAAGTGGAGACACAGATGATTTCTGCTCCACCACTGGTGACCATGGCTATGCCGTTCAAATAAAAATCAAAATCAGCATTGTTTATATAATTCATTTTTTTCCCCCAGAAGAAACCCTGCACTGTTTAGGGTTTGTCCCGACTTGTATACTATATGTACATTTGAACACACACACGCACATGCACCCAAACATGCACAGACGCACGCATACACGCACTCACTCACACATGCCAAACATGCTTTTTTAATAACGTACAACATGTGAGTGTTAGGGGTGTGACATAGAGAAGGGGTGGGCAACATTGACGATGGATAGGGCCACTATAGTTCCACACCCACTCCAGAGGGCCACTATAGTTCCACACCCACTCCAGAGGGCCACTATAGTTCCACACCCACTCCAGAGGGCCACTATAGTTCCACACTCACTCCAGAGGGCCACTATAGTTCCACACTCACTCCAGAGGGCCACTATAGTTCCACACCCACTCCAGAGGGCCACTATAGTTCCACACTCACTCCAGAGGGCCACTATAGTTCCACACCCACTCCAGAGGGCCACTATATTTCCACACCCACTCCAGAGGGCCACTATAGTTCCACACCCACTCCAGAGGGCCACTATAGTTCCACACCCACTCCAGAGGGCCACTATAGTTCCACACCCACTCCAGAGGGCCACTATAGTTCCACACCCACTCCAGAGGGCCACTATATGTCCACACCCACTCCAGAGGGCCACTATATTTCCACACTCACTCCAAAGGGCCACTATAGTTCCACATCCACTCCAGAGGGCCACTATATTTCCACACTCACTCCAGAGGGCCACTATAGTTCCACACCCACTCCAGAGGGCCACTATATTTCCACACTCACTCCAGAGGGCCACTATAGTTCCACATCCACTCCAGAGGGCCACTATAGTTCCACATCCACTCCAGAGGGCCACTATAGTTCCACACCCACTCCAGAGGGCCACTATAGTTCCACATCCACTCCAGAGGGCCACTATATGTCCACTCCAGAGGGCCACACTGTGCAATGTGCAATTTGCTACAACAATATTACTGTTGTAGCAAAAATACCCGATCTGCAAGCTCAAAACGCATTGCAGTGGCTGAAATAACGCTGAGCATTTTACTGTATTATGTATCAAGGAAACAACAATTAGCCTACTGTATTAGTCATTTAAACAGGCCTATAACAAAAGTGTATGTATTAAGAAGCACTCTCCCAACGGGATATTAGAACTATATCTAACACAACACTATTATTGTACAGCTTTTTTAAGGTTTCAAAACCCTGTTAAATCAATCTCACTATTGCTGAGAAGTGTCAAATATGATTGTGGGGGGAGTGTCCAGTTCCAGTGTGCTCCTTGCTCAGCTCCTGTTCTGTCTGTCAGCACTCAAACAAATCAAAACAACACATTCTATTGTACGTGTGTGGTTTTTAAAACCTGGCTTGTTTGGGTCATTGAGAATGTTGCTAGATGTAATTATGCACAGACACAGAGACAATGGCAGACAGCCACATATTGTCCAAATGTGTGTGTGTGTGTGTGTGTGTGTGTGTGTGTGTGTGTGTGTGTGTGTGTGTGTGTGTGTGTGTGTGTGTGTGTGCGCGCACATACACACACACACACACACACACACACACACACACACACACACACACACACACACACACACACACACTTGCTCACACACACACACACACACACACACACACACACACACACACACACACACACACACACACACACACACACACACACACACACACACATTATGCACATGTCATGATACTGCACTGAAACACCGCCCTACACAGACAGCATGCTTCTAAAATCACACACACGCACGTAATAGCTGGTGCCAAAGTGTCACCAACTATTGCCACATACATGGCACATGCTCTCACTCGCACACACGCACGCTCGCACGCACGTATACAGTACACACGCACACACATACACTCAATAGCCAGATGAAATAACATTTCCCTTGGTGTTTTAAGAGGTGTATTAATATTGGCTCTCCTCTCCAGGATTAGGAAAAGAGGGGCACAGCAGATATTTCTAGATATGTCGACATTCAAATCTTTACTACTTTGCATTAAGACGCATGACTGACGGGCTGATGGATTTTCACCCTTATTTCTCCGACCTCCTAAGATCAACAGCTTTTGTTTTTATGTGGTACCGGAGCCAGGGTTGTGCGGCTACATCTCACAGTTAGTCTACTTGCCAGCCCATAGAGCCCCATTGTGAACCCGGACATGTTGAGTACACCAGGGTTTTATGTTAGAAATGTTGAGTATGGGTCCCCAGCATGTATAAACTGATGTTAGAAATGTTGAGTATGGGTCCCCAGCATGTATAAACTGATGTTAGAAATTTTGAGTATGGGTCCCCAGCATGTAGAAACTGATGTTAGAAATGTTGAGTATGGGTCCCCAGCATGTATAAACTGATGTTAGAAATGTTGAGTATGGGTCCCCAGCATGTATAAACTGATGTTAGAAATTTTGAGTATGGGTCCCCAGCATGTAGAAACTGATGTTAGAAATGTTGAGTATGGGTCCCCAGCATGTAGAAACTGATGTTAGAAATGTTGAGTATGGGTCCCCCAGCATGTAGAAACATCAGTTTCTACATGCTGGGGACCCAGGGGACCCAGCATGTATTTTGCTTTTGTGAAATATACTTCTCTGTATTTGTCATTTATCTGGGTTCGCCATTGATTGATCTTGAATGTTAGCCTTCATGTGTCTCTTAATTGTTTCCTTTGATATTGTTCTGACTGACTAACACTATTTTGGAGCAGATTGCCAAAACTGTAAACTACTTTTGGTACCAAAAGCTTTTTTTAAATCTTAAAAACAAAAAATTGCAAAATCTCAAATGTATAAAAATATTTAAAAGAAATATTTAAAAAATACTAAAACAGTCTGTAAAACAAGCAAAAAAAAACAGCAAGTTTTATTGAAACTGTTCTTTTGAAACTGTGTTGCCTTATTGTAAACTTGATTGCTGTGGTGGTTATTCATATTTATTGTTATATTTATTGTCATGTCACTTATTGGTGTTAGTGAATCACCTGCCCTGCATGCAGTCGTCATCAGTCACGTGATGTGACGACTGGGATAAAAGGGAGTTGTCACATACTGCTGATTATCACCTGATGAAGGCCGTTCACAGCCGAAACGTTGTGTCTTATTTATGGTGTTTTGAATAAAAAGCAAACACCTTGGAGCAAACCTGTGTGCGGACTCTCCCAGGAAGGGACTCTGGACACCCAAACTAAGTACATCAACATTTGATTACTTTCTCCACCCCTGCAGAGTGTTTTGTAGTGAGCCGTTGTGTGAGGAATACTTTTCCAGCTCACTATTAGTGCTGCTGCTCGCCTGCTGTTTTCCATGCTCATTCCTTTGGATGGACTTCAGTGTTTGTTCTTAAATTATAGGGCTTTCAATTCTAGTGATTTTTATAGTTGACTATTTGCCTAGTTTACTAGTCGACTAGTTGTTTAACTAACTATTGTGTAATTTTTTTAAATAATATTTGTACATTTAAAAACTGTGTACATTGGTGACTATATAATCTAGCATTCTAGCTGATCTTGAGGCCTACAAAAACGAAAAATAAAAACAATGAAAAAGCTTTTTTTTTAATTAATTTTTCTCTCTCAACTAGTCAACTAGTATCAATGAGGTCAACTAGTGGATTTACTAGTCGACTAGTTGAATAGTCGACAATAGTCGCCCTTTGACCTCATGGCAACGATGTGCGTGTGACCGACATGTGTGCATGCGTACGTATCTGTATCTGAGACTCTGCCTGCTAATTAGCATCTGCTGGTGGCCTGGTGTGCCTGTGCATCTGTTTGTTGTTGCATGTGTGCGCTTGTGCGCGTGCATGCATGCACATGCGCATGTGCGTGCGTACATCGTGCAAGTTTACACTCGCACATATGTACATGTGTACTGTGCATGTGTGTGTTCATGTTCTGTTGGGGCTGTGTGACAGCAGGGCTGCCTGACTTGAACCCTCCATGTCTGCCTTCAACACATACTCTATTATTAGTAAAACGGACCCGGCCAAGACGACCTCTTTTTACCATACCAAGCCTCTCTGGCAAAATTTGCAGAACATGGATGACGGGGTTCGAATGGTTAACCACTCAATTAACTGGACTTGAGTTATAACTGTACTGTGGTGACCGTCTACATCAAATCTCTTCGCCAAAATGGCCGATTTACAAGCTCACAAAAACGCTTTCCAATCATTAAAGTGTCACCATGCAGCTAATTATAATAATGGCTTATTAGTAAAAAATCTAAGTCTTTCACAACCGGCTTGTTATTGTTGTTAGAGGTCTGTTTACTCTGCACACATGCACTCAAATAGCACACACATAACACTCTCTGGGCAATAGCCCAAGATCTTTATTAGCTAGATTAGTAGGTTGGGTGGCCAAGTCTGAAGGTGTGATTATATGTGACTGTGTGTACGTGTGTGAGCGATACAGAGAGACAGATGGAGTGTGAGGGAAAGGGTGTGTGTGTGTGTGTGTGCGTGTGTGCGTGTGTGCGTGCGTGCGTGAGTACGTGCATACGTGCATACATGCGTGTACGGCACATCGACCAACTGCTGTGGTGTGGTTGACTTCAACTCTTAAAATGTTGCTAGGGAGGTGATTATTGCATTATTTGTTTGCCTGTTTTTACACAGGCTGCAATGTAAACTATATAGGCAGGTGTTTAACCCCCCACTTGTGTTTTCACCTGTGCTGACACGTGCGTGTTTTCACCTGCTGACATGTGTGACAAAGCCCTACTTTGTTGCATGTTGCAATGCGATGTGTTGTGATCTTGCAGATCTGCTATTGTGTAGTGCACAACACTTAAATATATAGGCCTATTAGACTTAGGACTTTTGGTTTGATGTGAGTGTAGATCTGCTGCTATTTTCACTACTTCTTAATTAATTGATTTATGTATTATAAATATATTGTTTTTACCGGTATTTATGGAAATTCTTTTGAAAAACGTATTTTTTTTCTTCCAATATTAAAGGTATATTCAGTGATTTCACTTAATTCAAATATCACTTATTTTTTTGTTTTGTTGTGATAATCCTCCCTACTATAGAGTGTGCTGACCATATAAGGAGTTCCTCCCTGTCCCCAGTTAACCCCTGGGGGTCAAAAAACCTTAGGTTTCGTTTTTGACTCTCTATCCTGATTGGACGAAAGGCTGGGTCCCACAGCCAAAAACGAAACCTAAGGTTTTTTGAGTGAAATCACTGAATATACCTTTAAGATTTCTCTGCTCTACCCAGCCCCTGACGGACTGTAAGGCGGCTTCAAACTCACTAACTAGGCAACATTTTATAATGGGTAAAAATGAGTTTGATGCTATAGGCCAAATGCTGTAACAGAGGGAAATCAAATGAGTGATTGATGGTTTTAGAGTAGACAATATGCATTGCAGTCTTGCAGATATGTTTGTTTACTGTGCCTGATATTTTATTTATTTATTGCTCCTTTTGATTAAGTGATATTTGAAAGATATATGACTCAATAACAATTGGCACATTTAATAATGAGCTACAGAATGTCCTACACAATACAGAATTTGATTGCCTGTTAAGAGTTTGCATTGATCTAATTACTCTGAAACAGATGCCAACGACTGCCGTTCACCACTGTCAATGTCTACTGTCATTACCATTAATTGTGGTATGATATCTACCATAGACAAACATACAGTTATCGTTCTTAGTGTGGAGGGACGGGCACTTTCACATTTCTACACTTGCCATTGTGTAAAATGATCTAAAACACAGCATGAGCACCTCTTAGGGTCAGGTTACATTTGGCGACCTTGTGGTCCATACTTACCCTTCTCAGAAACGACAGTTTTAAACATTTCAGTGCTTTTTGAAACTATTTGGATATGTCGGTGCCTGGCCCAGGGGCCCTTTATCTCTAGGTCCGCCCTATGCTCATTGTGCAGAATGTCCCATTTCAAGTTTTCAAATGTATAAAAACCTTTTTGAAAATAGCAGCTGTGCAAGCTCAAACAATGCGTCGCATAGATCGGCGACGGCTATTTTCAAATATGGTCAAAATGTATGTGGGAATCCAGGTGAATGGGTGCACCTACTGCACCTGACCTAGTCACATGACCAGCAGGAAGCACAAAAATCTTGTTCCTCCTAGTTGAGAGCCATTTTGCCTCTGCTGCAGGAAATGGGGCACCCTCTCATGCAGGGTGAAGGAGAAAGCACATGGTAGGCCTTGTTTGTTGCGGCTAATGCTATGGCTTTTGTTTGGTTGAGCACATGCCACTGTTGGCCATATTGTTCATTTTTGCACTTTAGTCTGTTTCCATGTTGTCTTATTTGACCTTAATAATAAAATGTTCCCTAGGAGAGCTAATTATAAACTCGTCACTTTAATATCTTAGTATCTTAGCCTCACTGATATATTGTCCTAATGTTTTATTTATATATATATATATATATATATATATATATATATATATATATATATATTTACAATATATTTACTTTACTATGTGAATTTCATTTGGCATTATTGGCTTATTTTGATTTGTTTATTTGCTGTGTGCGATTAGTTTAGATATTTTTTTTATGATTATAATAACTCCTCCTTCCCTTGGTATTTTAACATTACCTTTTTATGCTACAATAAACTTCTGTTCATTCTGAGCACTTAACCTATTTGGGGTACCTTACCTTTGTTCAGTTTGTCGAATATAAATACAATATATGGTTAATGTGTTTGTAGGATCCCTCACTCCTATCTGTGAGGGGGCCTATAGTCATTATCTCGTATAATATGTTAGCCCTGCCACAAAAACATGTTTTGAAAATGAAATGAAAAAAATGAAATTCCTTGCAAGAAGATGAATACACCTGCATAATTGCAATCCTTTAGTTTGTCTATTCTAGTACACCTAGCCCTCATCGAAAGGAACTCTTCCATCATTTATTTTAGAACACGCGTACATGGCAGGCTTTGCCAGCGTTTACCTAATCAATTCTAACTTGCCAATCTCAAAGGTCAGCATTATTCAACAGAAGAGTTCAAGTGAATGTGTTATCAGTATCATTTTATTTATTTGTTTTGTACGTGTGTAGGGAACAGTTTATGGTCTTCGCTACTCCTGCACAAACTGAGAGCAACGATCCGCTGCGCGAACAGAGCACCAAGGACCCACTGCGCAGACAGGATGGAAGACCCAGGATGATGGAGAAACATCAAAGTGAGTAGGCCTACAACTCTGCACCCCCTGCTCTCTCTAACCGTGCACAAACACCCAGCATCATATTTTATATTCAGTTCATGTGCATTGTGCAACTAGTGCGGCTGGAAACATTAGATGACGTGTTTATAAACAATGAATCTATACAATACAAAATAAATGTGCAGTTCCTTGATGGGGACAAACTATCTCAAAATCTAAAGCTTTTGGAAGCCGTCGTCCCACGGCCTAATGTGCAATGATTGGGCTGAGGACATGGGTGTATACTGGGCCATTAATTAATTAATAATTGATTGATGTGGTTTAGATTTAGCTGCTATGTACTTTATTTGCTTTTGGTTTGGTGTATTTATCTTATTTTCATGTTTAATCTGCTGTGTACGGTTAGTTTAGAGGCCACAGTAGACACACGCACTTCTAAAGTGGAGATGTTTATTTGGACTTGTGTAGTTGAGTATTTGGGCTTGGTTCTGTAGCACTGTCTCTTTAAGGGTAGTGCATAAAAGGAGTGGCCAGGTTTGAGGCCTCATGTTTAGCCAGAAGCCTGATTTGAGTGTGTTGAGGACCATGGAGACATGAGGTGTACAGCCTAGTATTTACTTGGGAAGAGTAAGTGTAGTTGATTTTTGGGCTTCTAAAGTGTAGTTGATTATTTTGACTTGTTTGTAGTTGATTATTTGGGCTTGTTTCTAAAGTGTAGTTGATTATTTGGGCTTGTTTCTAAAGTGTAGTTGATTATTGGGCTTATAAAGTCTAGCCTAGTTGATTATTTGGACTTGTTTCTAAAGTGTAGTTGATTATTTGGACTGGTTGACTCCCCATTCATCCAATTTGCGTTTGCGATCTGCTTGTATTAAACAACGTTAAACTCACAATTGCAGCTCTAGGCCAAGCTTGAATTATCCTCCTTCAATCTGCTGAGCATTTGTTTCATAAAAATCCACCATAGACAAGTTATGAGCTACTTTCTGTCAAGAAATTCTGTGCAGGTGATTGTTTTCAAAGTGTTGGAGTTTGGAAGCACTCATTTTTTAACGTATCGCACTGCTGCCTACTGCATTATGGGCAAATTCTAAACAGGTGGTACGCAGGGCCGTTCAGTGACTTTGACGAGTGCTGCACAGAATTTCTTGACAGAAAGTAACTCAAGGTGTGGCAACCGTATGCCACCCCCCCATCAGGGTTACGATACTGCTGCCTTGTGGATCGGCTCCGGCCAGGGGGTATGTGGGCCTTATATAGATAGCATGTGCAGAAAAAAAGCGTCTTTTGCAGATCAGCTTCCACCACCTCCTCTGGGTGCATGCATTTGGTCCGACATACCATTGGTCCGAACGACAACCTACCCCAAACCCTCACCCTAACCATAACCGCCATCACGGGGGAGCACACCTAAACCTAACCCCAACCCTCTCCCGACTCTTAACGCACCTCGGACCAATGCTCCTTCGAACCAATGATATGTCGGACCAAAGTATGCCTCCCACCTCCTCTACCATTTCCTTCTAACACCTCCTTCTAACACCACCTCCTAACACCACCTCCTAACACCTGACCACCTGCTAACACCACCTCCTTCCATGATGTGGTGGAAGCTGATCTGCAGAAGTCATATGAAATTTTGAAAATATATGTAAAAAATGAAAAGAAAGACATGTATGGTTATTGGTTAACAATTAACGTGTCTGCTTTATTACATAAGTGACAAACCTCCGCCCCACCCTCTCCTGGTGCTGTGGCCATCTTGGAAACTAAACACAATATAAACAATTGGAGAGAGGTGGGCCGGGGCAGAGAAAGGCCCTTATTAGTCCCCACAGGAATCCGCAGAGAAAACATCTTGATCCCGCGGAGAACATTCCTAATTCCCCGGAGAACAATCCTAGATTCCGCGGCTTAATTAATATTCCGCAGAGATACATTTATTTAACCTAAAATGACCAGTTATCAAGCAAATGTTTTATGAAATGGATACAATTAATTGTAATTATGGATAGGTCATAATAATCAAATAGTGGGGTTAAAATGTAGGCTATTATAATTATTATTATTATTCATGTTTTAATTATTTGTTTTGGTTGCAAATGTTATGGTCATTCAAACCCTGCCCACAGCAACTACAGATTTTAGAGGATACCTAATGTGGGTGTAATATTTATTATTTTCTGGTTTAGCATTCTCATTGTCAGCCTGTCAGGACTCCATTTACATAGATTAATTTTCAAGTCGGACCACATAGGACTGACCATATTGATTGATTGAAATATTTATTAACAGTTTGCAGAATTACAGTACAATTCAAGCTCAACTCAAACTTTGTTTTGGGAAGTCTGGAGCCTTGTTTTAAGGGCCTTTGAGGTGCTGTGGTACCAAGAGGTGCATGCATAGTCGAAGAAACCTTGTACGAGGGCTCCTGTTAGGGTCTTCAAGGTGTTTTTGTTGACCAGTGAGGAGATCCTGTAAAGGAATCTTGTTCTTTGGTTACGTTGGTGGGAACTACCCATAGATCCGAAGTCCCGTTAGTCCGAACATGCACTGCTCCCGTGCTTGCGGTTAGGTTTAGGTTTGCTCCCGTGCTTGCGGTTAGGTTTAGGTTAGGGTTAGAGGATAGGGATAGTAATTTCGGAACAATGAACCTTCTGACTAATGACACGGCACCACGTTGGTGGCCATTTTATCACCGGAAAGATTAGCCTCGAGGATGGAACCTAGGTAGGTAATTTCATCTTTTTGTGTGATAATATTGTCACCCACTCTAACCAAGAAGCCATCTGCCTTGCTGAGATTACTAATAGATCCAAAGAGAATTGATTCCGTTTTTCCCAGGTGTAAAGATAGTTTGTTATCAGCGAGCCAGGTGCAGATTCTACCGAGTTCAGAGCTGAGGGCCTTTTCAACCTGCAGTTTGTTCCTGTCCGAGACCAGCAGTGCTGAGTCATCTGCGAACAGGAACAAATTGCAGTCACAAGCTGATGTCATGTCGTTTACATATATTATATATATACATATATTACATATTATTATGTGCCACACTAACTATAGTCCCCAGCACTGTGAAGAAAGTGTCCTGCACTCCTCAGACACCTCACCATAAATGCTTAATAGTACATACTTATTACTACCTAGCCTACTGGTACCTACTGGTAGTAATGAGTAACTTTGTCATGTTTTTCGCTCCACGACGTGCCCCCGTTTTTCCTCACGGAAATATCCCCATTCTAGTTCTAGTATTCCGCGGATGGTCGAGAAATCTGCGGTAAATTCCACGATAGCGCAATCGTGGATTCCTGTGGGGACTAATCAATGATGTCAAATAATATATAATTATTGTATTCACAATTATATAATTATATTGTAATGTATTTGCCTGTAAAATTGCTTTCTCTGGGCAGTATCTGTCGGTCTTTCGCTCTACATGTGAAGTGTCTTGGGGACTGATGGATCGGTATGATGCAGAAAAGGGAGGGGGGGTGTTTATTAGTTTTTTTTTTAGCCCCTTTTCTCCACTCTTCTCCACCCCCCTTGGTTTTGTAGGTTTGTTTCCCAATCAGTGCGGTTGTTAACACTGTACAGATTCACAGTCCAGTAAGGCTGGATGATGACTAACTCATAATCCGGGGAGGGCTGCCTCGGAGTTTCTTTTTGTCCCCCACTCTGCAGTTCCATGGACTTCTATGGAGGTGCCTCAAGAGTGTGACCGTGGACCAGGCCTCTTCATGGAGCCAGCAACAGAGTGCCTGCCTGGAAATAGTCATCAAGTATCATGTAAGCTAAGAAACTCGTTAAAATGTATATGTAATGAAACTATGCATGGATATTATAGTGCTACTGTAAGTCTAGACTCTAGAGTCACACAGATGTTACCTGAGGAAAGGGGCTGGTCATTTGTGTGCAGGCCAAGACAAGCACACTGGAAAGACCTGTGGACAAGTTATGCCTCATCTTTGAGACGGACACTTACGTTTATTGTTTTCATGAAAAAGTATTTTTTTAGCAGTATCTCTCCATTTGATGTTTAGCTGTAACCCTAATCCTTGTGTTGGGAATGATAGTGTATAGATAGCACGTGCAGGTAAAAGCGGTAGTGAGTGAATTCACATTTTCGTGTCTTCTGAAGATCAGCTTCCACCACCTCCTCTACCACCTCCTTTTAACACAACCTCCTTTTAACACCACCTCCTAACACCACCTCCTTCCATGATGTGGTGGAAGCTGATCTGCACTTGTGAAATTTAGAAAATATATGTAAAAAATTTGAAAAGAAAAACATGTATATGGTTAACATTGAACGTGTTTGTTTTACTACATGAGTGTCAAATAAACGTTATCATGAAAACCTTTTGTTATATCAATGTCAGATAATATATAATTATTGTATTCACAATTGTATCATTATATTGTAATGTATTTGCCTGTAAAATTGCTTGCTCTGGCTAGTATCTCTGCTAGTATCTCTATCTATGCAGAAAAGGGAGGTTATTAATTTTTCTTAGCCTGGGGGTGGGGGGCATTTTATATCCCCCGCCCCCTCCTCTCTTTTCTCCTCTCCGCTTCCCAACCCCCTTCCTGGTTGTGTTTCCCATCAGTGTGTTATTAACACTGTACAGACTCCAGTAAGGCCTGCCACTAACTCATCGTCCGGGGAGCTCCCCGGAGTTTTTCGTCTCCCACTCTGCAGGTCCATGGACTTCTATTATGGACCCCCAGCTTCCTCAAGAGTGTGACCGTGGACCAGGCCTCTTCATGGAGCCAGCAACAGAGGGCCTGCCTGCCTGGAAATAGTCAAGTATCATATGTAAGCTAAGAACCTAATTTCTATATAATTAAACTATGCATATAGATACTATAGTGCTACTGCATGTCTAGAGTCACACAGATGATACCTGAGGAAAGGGGCTGGTCATTTGTGTGCAGGCCAAGACAAGCACACTGGAAAGACCTGTGGACAAGTTATGCCTCATCTGTGAGACGGAAACTAACGTTTAATGTTTTCATGAAAAGGTTTATTTATTGGATCGTTGTCTCTCCATTTGATGTTTAGTGTAACCCTAATCCTTGTGTTGGGAATGATAGTCCCTTGTATAGATAGCACGTGCAGGTAAAAGCGGTAGTGTCTTCTGCAGATCAGCTTCCACCACCTTCTCTACCATTTCCTTCTAACACCACCTCCTTCTACCACCACCTAACACCACCTCCTTCTAACACCACCTCCTTCCATTATGTGGTGGGAGCTGATCTGCAGAAGACATGTGAAATTTAGAAAATAATATATGTAAAAATAAATATGTATGTAATGTATGGTTAACGTTGAATGTGTCTGTTTTACTACATAAGTGTCAAATAAACTTTATCATCAAAACCTTTTGTTATGCTATATCAATGTCAGAAAATATATATTTATTGTATTCACAATTATGTCATTATATTGTAATGTATTTGCCTGTAAAATTGCTTGCTCTGGCAAGTCGGTCCTTTGCTCTACATGTAAAGTGTTTTGGGGACTGATTGGTATGATGCAGAAAAGGGAGGAGGTTAATACGTTTTTTTAACCTGGGGGTGAGGAATAGGGGGGCATATTCCCCGCCCCCCCCCCCCCCCCCTTTTCTCCTCTCCTTCCCCCTCTTCCTGGTTGTGTGTTTCCCATCAGTGTGGTTGTTATTAACACTGTACAGACTCACGGTCCAGTAAGGCCTGCCACTAACTCATCGTCCGGGGAGACACTCCCCGGAGTTTTTTTATGTCTCCCACTCCCAGTCCATGGACTTCTACTATGGACCCCCAGCTGCCTATCAAGAGTGTGACCATGGACCAGGCTTCTTCACGGAGCCTATCAAGAGTGTGACTGTGGACCCGGCCTCGTCACAGCATGGACTGCTACCATATAGTACACCACAACACTGTATTTTATCTTAACATTATTATACCACTACATATGATCTGACATCATTGTGGCATAACTGAGGTGCTGATATATTTCCATTGCTGACCCGTGGCAAAGGCCAGGTCTGGGTTGGTATGGGTGTTCCACCGTGCAGAGAAGAAGCTTGGGGTCTCTTTTGGGTTGGTGCTAGAGGCCCATTGGCTCTGTCTCGTCATTGATGATTTTTGGCTGTAACCCCAAACCTTGTGTTGGGAATTGAAGTCCCCTGTAGATAAGGCAGGTGCAAGTAGATCAGCAGATCAGCTTCCACCAACTTCTAATACCCCCTTCTTCTAACACCACCTCCTTCTAACACGTCCTTCTAACACCGTCACCATGTTGGTGGAAGCTGATCTGCAGAAGATATATGATATGACGATGTGAATTCACTCACTCCCACTGGTACCAACCCAGACCTGGCCTTTGCCGTGTGTCAGCAATGGAAATGCATCGGTACCTCAGTCATGCCACTTGAACTGTTCACAAAAGACTTGTATACATGCTGAAGGGTGAAAAAGTGCAGTATCTCGTTGACTTGTTTTGGAAGAGATGGGTGAGTACCTCTCTCTGCTTCAAGTGCCACAAAAGTGGACTCGGATAAAGAAGCCCCGTTTGTATTGTCCCCATTTGTTATGCATAACAAATATTTCAGGTCCTATCACTTATGATATTTATGTTGCCAGATTAACCCCCTGGCCTCTGTCTGTTGTAAAACTGTGGAATAATGTTATTCAGTCATGGAATAACCCTATGTCAAGCCTGGATCTGTAACAACTTCTCACTGAGAATCAATTCATATAAATTCCCCTAAACTTTGTTATTCGTTGTGGTCTAAATTCCTTCGTCTTCCAATTACTTTTTAAGGGTCTTACCAAGGTGTTTTATCCATTGCCTGGATTGTGTTCAAAGGGTTTTTCTAGGATTGGCTAAGGTGACTAAAGGATTTTATTTAAAGGGTATGTGAAATACCATTTAAATAAAATCCTTTAGTCAGTAATTTGTGAAAGGTAATGTATATAGTTGTTTCATTTGGTTCCATTCAAAGTTCTCTCAAAGGTTTATCCATTGTGCTATCTTAAATGGACTATATACTATATATATTATACTATATTTGACAACTAGGTCTACTGCTTTTGAAAATGTTTCTTACGGTCTTAAACTGACAGTCCTATATTTCTATAACTATTAGGATAATTTCTTTGGAGTTTTTCCATTACATTTTTCTGGTGGTCTGGACATATTTTAATTTAAGGTCCTGGTTCAGACTTACATTATTCACTTATAAATATAAAATAAAAACAGTCATCATAATGGTAAAATCACATTTGATGTTTTGCTGTAACGCTCTTCACAGAGCCTATTAAGAGTGACTATGGACTCTGCCTCCTCACAGATCACAACCATGCACTGCTACCATGTTATATTACACCACTGCACTATTTTATCTTAACATTCTTATTCCACTATATACTGTATTATCTGACATTGTTATCCTACTATATATCAGCTTACACTATTACGTTTATTTATATTGCTACTACTATTGCCTGTATTTCCTCTGTCTCTCTTTCTCTCCCCCGACATAGTCGGGTTCTGCTTGATGTTTCTTCTAAATTCCAATACCCCAAATCTCGGCCACTTGCTCACTCGCACTCGGTCAGTCCAGCATGGTGGTGTCATATTGGTGACCTGCTGAAATATGTGACCATCGATCTTGTGGACTTCACACAACTTTATGGAGATCTTTAAATACAAGGCCTACCACTAGGTTTTTTTGTACTTTTGTAAATTGTTACGTTTCATTTATCAGCAGACACTGACATTGTGATTGTCTACACGATTATCACATATTTCAGCAGGTCACCAATTTCATCGTAACACCACCATGCTGTGTGACCGAGAGTGAGTGGCCGAGATTTTGAGGTATTGGAATACAGGTTTTTATATGTGAAATGTGGACTATTGTGTGAGGGGATTGGACTATGTTCAAAAGGACATTTGAGGTTTTGGTGGCATGGGATAATAAAGTTGTTTTTATTTTTGTTGCTTCCTCTTGCCTCATGTAAAGCATCTTTGGGTACTCCGAAAGGTGCTATATAAGTGTGAGATATTGTTGCGACCGTAGGTCGCATTTACTATGAAGACCTGCATCTCGCGTCCGTCCGTCCGTCCGTCCGTCCGTCCGTTAGTTAGTCACCCACGCCTCCATACTGTATATGCATGTCGGGAGCGACGGTGTTGTCGGACTAATGCTTGTCGGACTGATATGTAGGTATGTCTAACAAATGTATGCACCCCAGATATCACACTCACATTGCACAATTTGTAGATGTTTTGCTTACAGTGTAAGCACCTGTCCACAGGAGACTTTTCTAAAATATGTTAACACTATATTCTACATATCAAAATCACACAAAAAACAAGCAGACATAATCATTCAGGTAACCAATCAGTGAAATTTCGAGAATAAATAAAACTTGAATGAATGAATAAATATTTTGGGAGTAAGTAAACTCATTTTAAGTGTTGTCGAGAAATACAATATCGTGTAGAAAAAACAAAAGGCATACATGTGTATTACATCTAAAACCGTTGCATATCTTGGGGGTTTGTATGCTCACCAAGGTTTCAAAACGACTCAAGGGTACCAATGTGGTCAATTTTAATGTCGTTTGCAGGTCATTCCAATTATTAGGGCCACAGAAGCTAAAAGCAGATCTACCAAGTTCAGAGTTAACTTTTGGTACCTTGAATTTGGGGAAATTACTTGACCGGGTGTGGTAGGGTTCAGTTCAGAGTCCCTTTTCAGGAAAGATGAGATGTATTTAGGACAATCTCCAAGCATGGCTTTATACAAGAACAAGTTCCAATGTAGTTCTCGTCTCTGTCAGGACCTTGTTACCCATGTTTTAAATGGCGAGTTTGTACTTCTGAAACAGCAGTAACTGTGTGAGGCTAGATGATCCACATGTGTGCAATTTGTGTAATGTTGTGTCTTCCTCTGTAATGTATTTTTTGTTGTCATTGATGCTTTATGTGTGGCTGTAGCTGGGGTGAAAGCCCAAGACAAATTTCCCTTGTGGACAAAGTTTACCTTGACCTTGACCTTATATAAGACACAATGGTGAGTATACCATAGCTATCAACCATAATAAATCGAATCGATGAGTGGTAAACAGAGTCTAGGGATTTAAGAGTGGATGCTACTACATGTCTATAGATTATGTCTCCATAATCCAAGACGGACAGGAACACTGCCTCAACTACCCTCTTTGTGCTAATGACACTTCTGGAAAATAACAGAAGACAAGTAACACATTATTGTCTGCTGTGTTGCTATTCGATGTGTACACTGTAATTTCTTATAGAGGTATGGCATCTAAAGAGCACAAAGTACCTTTCTGAACGCACCAAGTATCGCGATACTTCGGAGCCAGAAACGATACCTGCTGCTGTTTAGATCCTCAGATAAAATTATATAGGCCTACTGTGAATTCTGTGCACATCAAAAAGTAAGTGATTAGAAAACAACCTGTGATATGTCTTCTGTTATTTTCCAGAAGTGATTACTTTACAAAAGGTCTCAATTGTTCATAAATGTTTGTTATGAGCTGGTCCAGCCGGCTCCATTCACTGCCATGTATTAATTGCACTTCCGGTGTGAGTTTGGCTCCCATGAAAGTGTCCATGAAAGTGTCATGGCGCAGCCCAGTCACGTGACCACTTCTCTTCCTTCTCAGAGCTTCTTTGGTGTCAATAGCTTGTAGTGCACAAAGAACATCATTACAGGACACAGGTTGAAAGTGGAAATTAAAATCATGTCTTTCCGCCTGTACCTGATGATTTCCATCAATATGGGGCCCCGAATAGTTGGTGTCAAATAAGTTGCCTGCATTTACAAAATGCATGTTAAAATATACCAAGTTTAACTGGAACGGATCACTGACACATGCAGGTGCTTCTTCGCAAACCCTCTCAGTACTTTATTCTAGTGTATTTCTCGTTTTCTGTTGTGCGGAAAGCCTTTTCTACTGAAAATAACCGATTGACAACCTTGTCGATATGATATTTTGCTTGTTTGGGATGGCTCGGGTTAGGGTAAAGAAAATATCACATCATTATCAATAATGGTCTAAGGGACGGTGCCCTCAGTACCCCTCATACCTGTGTGTGTGCCCCCAGCATCCCGAACCGGAATCGAACCTGGGACCGTCCAGCTGTGAGGCGACAATGCTACCATTACCAACTGCACCAGGGTTGGGAATCATTCGTCTAAAACGCAACAGGCCAGTGTTTTTATGCATCTCACAAAGTCACAAGTGTACTTTATACATGATAGATTAATGAAAATGAATGCATTATTCTTAAGTTTGCTCCTTGTTTACCAGAATGTCCTTTTTAGTATTAGATTTGTTCATGTTTAAGTTTGTTTATAGTTTGAATTGTTATGCCTAAATTAGTCTGTACCTTCGTTTTGCTTATAAGCCTCCGGCCCCCCAGCAGTATACCTCACCCCAGCCAGTCTCCTCCTCCTATGCCTCACCCCAGCAGCCGGCCTCCTACGCTTTGCTTCAGCAGCCGCCGGTCTCCTCCTCCTCCTCCTACACCTCCCAGCAGCACCCTAACCCTAACCCTAACCCTAACCCTAACCCGCCGGCCTCCTCCTCCTACGCCTTCCAGCAGCCGCCGGTCTCCTCCTCCTCCTACACCTCCCAGCAGCACCCTAACCCTAACCCTAACCCTAACCCGCCGGCCTCCTCCTCCTACGCCTTCCAGCAGCCGCCGGTCTCCTCCTCCTCCTCCTACACCTCCCAGCAGCACCCTAACCCTAACCCTAACCCTAACCCGCCAGCCTCCTCCTCCTACGCCTTCCAGCAGCCGCCGGTCTCCTCCTCCTCCTACACCTCCCAGCAGCACCCTAACCCTAACCCGCCGGCCTCCTCCTCCTACGCTTCCCAGCAGCCGCCGGTCTCCTCCTCCTCCTCCTACACCTCCCAGCAGCCGCCTGTCTCTTCCTCCTCCTCCTACACCTCCCAGCAGCCGCCGGCCTCCTCCTCCTCCTCCTACACCTCCCAGCAACCCTAACCCTAACCCTAACCCTAACCCGCCGGCCTCCTCCTCCTACGCCTTCCAGCAGCCGCCGGTCTCCTCCTCCTCCTACACCTCCCAGCAGCACCCTAACCCTAACCCTAACCCTAACCCTAACCCTAACCCGCCGGCCTCCTCCTCCTACGCTTCCCAGCAGCCGCCGGTCTCCTCCTCCTCCTCCTACACCTCCCAGCAGCCGCCGGTCTCTTTCTCCTCCTCCTACACCTCCCAGCAGCCGCCGGCCTCCTCCTCCTACACCTCCCAGCAACCCTAACCCTAACCCGCCGGTCTCCTCCTCCTCCTCCTCCTCCTTCTCCCAGCAGCCGCCGGCCTCCTCCTCCTACACCTCGCCCCAGCAGCCGGCATCCAGTTCAGCGCTACCCGACCCAGCCCCCAGCCCGACTTAAAGCCAAGCCGTACCCAGTGCATCCTCCATCACCTCTCTACCCAGCGGTTAGTCTCCAGGCATTCCCATGGCTCCACTCCACATGCCCCCTATGCCTGATCCCCTCCAAGTAGTGCCTGCTCAACCCAAGCCCTGTCCAGCACCAGCTCCTTTCCAGGCTCCCACCACGCCTCCCCTCTTAGTGGTGCCTCCAGAGACCTCCCCAGACAGAGCGCACCCTGCACCATCTCCATCGCTGCTGCACGTCCAGACGCACCCATGGCTGCTGCACATCCAGCTACACTCTGCACCTCCTCTGCAGCAGCCGTGGTCCTTAACTCCCCTCCAACACCGGTTCCCTGGATCCAACCCCCTGGTCGGCCCAGACCTTCATCCGAGGTGGCTCTGCTACCAGACCAGGGTTGTGAGCTCTCATGGGGCGGCTTAGCGGCTAAGGATAGACATTGCCATCCCTAGGTATATCGACCTGGGACAGTGGCAATTTGTTTTTGGTTTATTTTCTGTGTCTTGTTAGCAAATACAGTAGATATTTGATAGGGACGGCTGTAGAGAACCCCACCACTCTTTAGCTGAGAGTGGTGGTGTGAGTCTGAGAGAGCAGATTGCCTTGTTTGCCTTGTTTGGTGGTGGGTGGCGCTAATACTAATTTGGCACACCTGGGGTTCCACACAAACATTTGCTTTTCTCACTGGAGAGGTGCTGGGGGACACCACAGCTATCCTGTGTTTGATGTTGATGCATTATTCGTAAGTTTGCTCCTTGTTTACCAGAAAGTCATTTTTTAGTATTTGATTTGTTCATGTTTAAGTTTTATAGTTTGAATTGTTATGTCTAAATTAGTTTGTACCTTCGTTTTGCTTATAAGTCTGATTATGCCTTTGGTTTTTTTGCACTACTGATTGTTACCTGTTTCCTTTCTTGTCAGTTAAACCCTAACCCTAACCCTAACCCTAACCCTAACCCTAACCCATTCATCATCACTTCCATCTTGTCCACGTTTTTCATCATTTTTGAACATGGGCTATAGCCCCTACCGTAGGGCATACTATAGCACGCCGTTTTTCATCATTTTTGAGGATTTGAAAAAAATTCAAAATTTCAAAAAACATGGGTTATAGCCCATTGTTTTTTGAAAATGTGATTTTTTTTTTAACCTCGTTTTTCATCTTTTTTGAACATGGGCTATAGCCCCTACCGTAGGGCATACTATAGCACGCCGTTTTTCATCATTCTTGAGGATTTGAAAAAAAATCAAAATTTCAAAAAACATGGGTTATAGCCCATCGTTTTTGAAAATTTGATTTTCTTTTTCTTTTCTCGTTTTTCATCATTTTTGAACATGGGCTATAGCCCCTACCGTAGGGCATACTATAGCACGCCGTTTTTCATCATTTTTGAGGATTTGAAAAGAAATCAAAAATTTAAAAAACATGGGTTATAGCCCATCGTTTTTTGAAAATTTGATTTTTTTTAACCTCGTTTTTCATAATTTTTGAACATGGGCTATAGCCCCTACCGTAGGGCATACTATAGCACGCCGTTTTTCATCATTTTTGAGGATTTGAAAAAAAATCAAAATTTCAAAAACATGGGTTATAGCCCATCGTTTTTTGAAATTTTGAAAAAAAAATTAACCTCGTTTTTCATCATTTTTGAACATGGGCTATAGCCCCTACCGTAGGGCATACTATAGCACGCCGTTTTTCATCATTTTTGAGGATTTGAAAAAAATTCAAAAATTCAAAAAACATGGGTTATAGCCCATCGTTTTTAGAAATTTTGATTATTTTTTTAACCTAGTTTTTCATCATTTTTGAACATGGGCTATAGCCCGTACCGTACGGCATACTATAGCACGCCGTTTTTCATCATTTTTGAGGATTTGAAAACAATTCAAAATTTCAAAAAACATGGGTTATAGCCCATCGTTTTTTGAAATTTTGAAAAAAAAAATTAACCTTGTTTTTCATCATTTTTGAACATGGGCTATAGCCCCTACCGTAGGGCATACTATAGCACGCCGTTTTTCATCATTTTTGAGGATTTGAAAAAAATTCAAAATTTGAAAAAACATGGGTTATAGCCCATCGTTTTTTGAAATTTTGAAACCGCCCAGACCTTCATCCGAGGTGCCTCTGCTACCAGACCAGGGTTGTGAGCTCTCATGGGGCGGCTTAGCGGCTAAGGATAGACATTGCCATCCCTAGGTATATCGACCTGGGACAGTGGCAATTTGTTTTTGGTTTATTTTCTGTGTCTTGTTAGCAAATACAGTAGATATTTGATAGGGACGGCTGTAGAGAACCCCACCACTCTTTAGCTGAGAGTGGTGGTGTGAGTCTGAGAGAGCAGATTGCCTTGTTTGCCTTGTTTGGTGGTGGGTGGAGCTAATACTAATTTGGCACACCTGGGGTGCCACACAAACATTTGCTTTTCTCACTGGAGAGGTGCTGGGGGACACCACAGCTATCCTGTGTTTGATGTTGATGCATTATTCGTAAGTTTGCTCCTTGTTTACCAGAAAGTCCTTTTTTTGTATTTGATTTGTTCATGTTTAAGTTTTATAGTTTGAATTGTTATGTCTAAATTAGTTTGTACCTTCGTTTTGCTTATAAGTCTGATTATGCCTTTGGTTTTTTTGCACTACTGATTGTTACCTGTTTCCTTTCTTGTCAGTTAAACCCTAACCCTAACCCTAACCCTAACCCATTCATCATCACTTCCATCTTGTCCACGTTTTTCATCATTTTTGAACATGGGCTATAGCCCCTACCGTATTGCATACTATAGCACGCCGTTTTTCATCATTTTTGAGGATTTGAAAAAAATTCAAAATTTCAAAAAACATGGGTTATAGCCCATCGTTTTTTGGAATTTTGAAAAAGAAAATAACCTCGTTTTTCATCATTTTTGAACATGGGCTATAGCCCCCACCGTATTGCATACTATAGCACGCCATTTTTCATAATTTTTGAGGATTTGAAAAAAAATCAAAATTTCAAAAAAAATGGGTTATAACCCATCGTTTTTTGGAATTTTGGAAAAAAAAATTAACCTCGTTTTTCAACATTTTTGAACATGGGCTATAGCCCCTACCGTACGGCATACTATAGCACGCCGTTTTTCATCATTTTTGAGGATTTGAAAAAAAATTCAAAATAAAAAAAAACATGGGTTATAGCCCATCGTTTTTTGAAATTTTGAAGAAAAAAAAAAACCTCGTTTTTCATCATTTTTGAACATGGGCTATAGCCCCTACCGTAGGGCATACTATAGCACGCCGTTTTTCATCATTTTTGAGGATTTTAAAAAAATTCAAAAAACATGGGTTATAGCCCATCGTTTTTTTTAATTAAAAAAAAAAAAAAATTAACCTCGTTTTTCATCATTTTTGAACATGGGCTATAGCCCCTACCGTACGGCATACTATAGCACGCCGTTTTTCATCATTTTTGAGGATTTGAAAAAAAATCTAAATTTCAAAAAACATGGGTTATAGCCCATCGTTTTTTGAAATTTTGAAAAAAATAATTAACCATGTTTTTCATCATTTTTGAACATGGGCTATAGCCCCTACCGTACGGCATACTATTGCACGCCGTTTTTCATCATTTTTGAGGATTTGAAAAAAATTCAAAATTTCAAAAAACATGGGTTATAGCCCATCGTTTTTTGAAAATTTGAAAAAAAAATTACCTCGTTTTTCATCATTTTTGAACATGGGCTATAGCCCCTACCGTATTGCATACTATAGCACGCCATTTTTCATCATTTTTAAGGATTTGAAAAAAATTCAAAATTAAAAAAAATGGGTTATAGCCCATCGTTTTTTGAACTAACCCTCATCATCACTTCAAGCCGGTCTGGTCCTGGTGCTCTAATAGGCACACTGGTGTAGGGGTGTATGTACAACCATCAAACTTCCTTTATTACATCAAGATATTTTTCAGTAGGCCTACATTGTGAAACTTTGACAGATGCCTGTTCATTTGAGTGCCGGAACCACCGCTAGGGGAAGTCTTTACTTCCAAGACCGATTTCCAGACTGGCTGGCTTACCCCAAAAAACTATTGTTTTTTTTGCACTAGTGATTGTTACCCGTTTCCTTTCTTGTCCATCACCTAACCCTAACCCTAGTTGTCTGGTACCAGAACAAATCAAACAAAAAAGCAGTGTAAATTATCTGGAACCAGTGGCTCAGTGTGTTAGAACGCTGCCACATGATCGGGCGATGGTGAGTTCAAACCTCACCGATTTCAGAAGAAGAAAAAAAACAAAAAAACTGTTTAGTAGTATCCAGCAGTTAGCTCAGTCTGATGAGAGGCTGTCCTTGGGAGCCACAGGTCCAGGGTTCAAATCCCACATTATTCATAACTGTGACACTTTGCTTTGCACACTGATTTCCAGAAGGACAACTTTAAAGCAGCCCAGAAATTCACCATGATTGTGTGCCTCAGTGGCCCAGCGGATAAGTCAAATGATATCTGTAGTATACCTAGTAGAAGTGTGCCGGTTCAAACCCGACATACTCCTAGTAGGCGGTGATGGTTCAAATCACTGACACCTAGAGTAGGAGTGGCCCAGTGGATAAATCAGATGATATCCATAGAATACCTATTACAATGTGTGAGGTTCCACACAAGTCTTTACTTTCAAGACCGATTTCAGAAGAAGAAAACAAACAAAAAAGCTGTTTAGTAGTATCCAGCAGTTAGCTCAGTCTGATGAGAGGCTGTCCTTGGGAGCCACAGGTCCAGGGTTCAAATCCCACATTAGTCAAAACTGTGACACTTTGCTTTGCACACTGATTTCCAGAAGGACAACTTTAAAGCAGCCCAGAAATTCACCATGATTGTGTGCCTCAGTGGCCCAGCGGATAAGTCAAATGATATCCGTAGTATACCTAGTAGAAGTGTGCCGGTTCAAACCCGACATACTCCTAGTAGGCGGTGATGGTTCAAATCACTGACACTTAGAGTAGGAGTGGCCCAGTGGATAAATCAGATGATATACATATTACAAGGTGCGGGGTTCGACTCAAGTCTTTACTATCAAGACCGATTTCATAAGAAGAAAACAAACAAAAAAGCTGTGTAGTAGTATCCAGCAGTTAGCTCAGTCTGATGAGAGGCTGTCCTTGGGAGCCACAGGTCCAGGGTTCAAATCCCACATTAGTCAAAACTGTGACACTTTGCTTTGCACACTGATTTCCAGAAGGACAACTTTAAAGCAGCCCAGAAATTCACCATGATTGTGTGCCTCAGTGGCCCAGCGGATAAGTCAAATGATATCCGTAGTATACCTAGTAGAAGTGTGCAGGTTCAACCCCGACATACTCCTAGTAGGCGGTGATGGTTCAAATCACTGACACCTAGAGTAGGAGTGGCCCAGTGGATACATCAGATGATATCCATAGAATACCTATTACAAGGTGCAGGGTTCTACTCAAGTCTTTACTATCAAGACCAATTTCAGAAGAAGAAAACAAACAAAAAAGCTCTGTGTTAGTATCCAGCAGTTAGCTCAGTCTGATGAGAGGCTGGCCTTGGGAGCCACAGGTCCAGGGTTCAAATCCCACATTAGTCAAAACTGTGACACTTTGCTTTGCACACTGATTTCCAGGAGGACAACTTTAAAGCAGCCCAGAAATTCACCATGATTGTGTGCCTCAGTGGCCCAGCGGATAAGTCAAATGATATCCGTAGTATACCTAGTAGAAGTGTGCCGGTTCAAACCCGACATACTCCTAGTAGGCGGTGATGGTTCAAATCACTGACACTTAGTGTAGGAGTGGCCCAGTGGATAAATCAGATGATATCCATAGAATACCCCATAGAATACCTAGTACAAGGTGTGGGGTTCAGGTAGGAGGATAAATCAGATGATATCCATAGAATACCCCATAGAATACCTAGTACAAGGTGTGGGGTTCAGGTAGGAGGAGAGTAGGGTGGGCAGGTAGGAGGAGATTAGTGGGGTCAGGTAGAAGGATAGTATGGGTCAGGTAGGTGGGGGGGGTCAGGTAGGAGGACAGTAGGCTGAGTTCAGTCAGGGGTAGGGGGAGAGTAGGAAAGGGAGGGGCCAGGCAGGGGGAGAGTAGGAAGGGGAGGGGCCAGGCAGGAGGACAGTAGGAGGACAGTAGGGAGGGGCCAGGCAGGGGGAGAGTAGGAAGGGGAGGGTCCAGGCAGGAGGAGAGTAGGAAGGGGAGGGGCCAGGCAGGAGGAGAGTAGGAAGGGGAGGGGCCAGGCAGGGGGAGAGTAGGAAAGGGAGGGGCCAGGCAGGGGGAGAGTAGAAAAGGGAGGGGCCAGGCAGGGGAGAGTAGGAAGGGGAGGGGCCAGGTAGGAGGAGAGTTGGAAGGGGAGGGGCCAGGCAGGAGGAGAGTAGGAAGGGGAGGGGCCAGGCAGGGGGAGAGTAGGAAAGGGAGGGGCCAGGCAGGGGGAGAGTAGGAAGGGGAGGGGCCAGGCAGGGGGAGAGTAGGAAAGGGAGGGGCCAGGCAGGAGGAGAGTAGGAAGGGGAGGGGCCAGGCAGGTGGAGAGTAGGAAGGTGAGGGGTAGGAAGGGGAGGGGCCAGGCAGGAGGTGAGTAGGAAGGGGACGGGCCAGGCAGGGGGAGAGTAGGAAGGGGAGGGGCCAGGCAGGGGGAGAGTAGGGAGGGGCCAGGCAGGGGGAGGGGCCAGGCAGGAGGAGAGTAGGAAGGGGGAGGGGCCAGGCAGGGGGAGAGTAGGAAGGGGAGGGGCCAGGCAGGAGGTGAGTAGGAAGGGGACGGGCCAGGCAGGGGGAGAGTAGGAAGGGGAGGGGCCAGGCAGGGGGAGAGTAGGGAGGGGCCAGGCAGGGGGAGGGGCCAGGCAGGAGGAGAGTAGGAAGGGGGAGGGGCCAGGCAGGGGGAGAGTAGGAAGGGGAGGGGCCAGGCAGGGGGAGAGTAGGAAAGGGAGGGGCCAGGCAGGGGGAGAGTAGGAAAGGGAGGGGCCAGGCAGGGGGAGAGTAGGAAAGGGAGGGGCCAGGCAGGGGGAGAGTAGGAAGGGGAGGGGCCAGGCAGGGGGAGAGTAGGAAGGGGAGGGGCCAGGCAGGGGGAGAGTAGTCAGAGGGGGTCTTCCTGATTTTTTAAATAATTTTCTAAATAAAAAATAAAAAAAATAAAATTTTAAATTTTAAATTTTAAATTTTAAATTTTAAATTTTAAATTTTAAATTTTAAATTTTAAATTTTAAATTTAAAAATTTATTTTAAATTTAGAAATTTATTTAAAAAATCAGGAAGACCCTCTCTGACTTCTCTCCCCCTGCCTGGCCCCTCCCCTTCCTACTCTACCCCTGCCTGGCCCCTCCCCTCCCTACTCTCCCCCTGCCTGGCCCCTCCCCTTCCTACTCTCCCCCTGCCTGGCCCCTCCCCTTCCTACTCTCCTCCTGCCTGGCCCCTCCCCCTGCCTGGCCCCTCCCTACTCTGCCCCTGCCTGGCCCCTCCCTACTCTCCCCCTGCCTGGCCCCTCCCCTTCCTACTCTCCCCCTGCCTGGCCCCTCCCCTTCCTACTCTCCCCCTGCCTGGCCCCTCCCCTTCCTACTCTGCCCCTGCCTGGCCCCTCCCCTTCCTACTCTCCCCCTGCCTGGCCCCACCCTTTCCTACTCTCCCCCTGCCTGGCCCCTCCCTTTCCTACTCTCCCCCTGCCTGGCCCCTCCCTTTCCTACTCTCCCCCTGCCTGGCCCCTCCCCTTCCAACTCTCCTCCTGGCTGGCCCCTCCCCCTGCCTGGCCCCTCCCTTTCCTACTCTCCCCCTGCCTGGCCCCTCCCCTTCCTACTCTCCTCCTGCCTGGCCCCTCCCCTTCCTACTCTCCCCCTGCCTGGCCCCTCCCTTTCCTACTCTCCCCCTGCCTGGCCCCTCCCCTTCCTACTCTCCTCCTGCCTGGCCCCTCCCCTTCCTACTCTCCCCTGCCTGGCCCCTCCCTTTCCTACTCTACCCCTGCCTGGCCCCTCCCTTTCCTACTCTCCCCCTGCCTGGCCCCTCCCCTTCCTACTCTCCTCCTGCCTGGACCCTCCCCTTCCTACTCTCCTCCTGCCTGGCCCCTCCCCTTCCTACTCTCCCCCTGCCTGGCCCCTCCCTTTCCTACTCTCCCCCTACCCCTGACTGAACTCAGCCTACTGTCCTCCTACCTGACCCCCCCCCCACCTACCTGACCCATACTATCCTTCTACCTGACCCCACTAATCTCCTCCTACCTGAACCCCACACCTTGTACTAGGTATTCTATGGGGTATTCTATGGATATCATCTGATTTATCCTCCTACCTGAACCCCACACCTTGTACTAGGTATTCTATGGGGTATTCTATGGATATCATCTGATTTATCCACTGGGCCACTCCTACTCTAAGTGACAGTGATTTGAACCATCACCGCCTACTAGGAGTATGTCGGGTTTGAACCGGCACACTTCTACTAGGTATACTACGGATATCATTTGACTTATCCGCTGGGCCACTGAGGCACACAATCATGGTGAATTTCTGGGCTGCTTTAAAGTTGTCCTTCTGGAAATCTGTGTGCAAAGCAAAGTGTCACAGTTTTGACTAATGTGGGATTTGAACCCTGGACCTGTGGCTCCCAAGGCCAGCATCTCATCAGACTGAGCTAACTGCTGGATACTAACACACAGCTTTTTTGTTTGTTTTCTTCTTCTGAAATTGGTCTTGATAGTAAAGACTTGAGTAGAACCCCGCACCTTGTAAAAGGTATTCTATGGATATCATCTGATTTATCCACTGGGCCACTCCTACTCTAGGTGTCAGTGATCTGAACCATCACCGCCTACTAGGAGTATGTCGGGTTTGAACCGGCACACTTCTACTAGGTATACTACGGATATCATTTGACTTATCCGCTGGGCCACTGAGGCACACAATCATGGTGAATTTCTGGGCTGCTTTAAAGTTGTCCTTCTGGAAATCAGTGTGCAAAGCAAAGTGTCACAGTTTTGACTAATGTGGGATTTGAACCCTGGACCTGTGGCTCCCAAGGACAGCCTCTCATCAGACTGAGCTAACTGCTGGATACTACTACACAGCTTTTTTGTTTGTTTTCTTCTTATGAAATCGGTCTTGATAGTAAAGACTTGAGTCGAACCCCTCACCTTGTAATATGTATATCATCTGATTTATCCACTGGGCCACTCCTACTCTAAGTGTCAGTGATTTGAACCATCACCGCCTACTAGGAGTATGTCGGGTTTGAACCGGCACACTTCTACTAGGTATACTACGGATATCATTTGACTTATCCGCTGGGCCACTGAGGCACACAATCATGGTGAATTTCTGGGCTGCTTTAAAGTTGTCCTTCTGGAAATCAGTGTGCAAAGCAAAGTGTCACAGTTATGACTAATGTGGGATTTGAACCCTGGACCTGTGGCTCCCAAGGACAGCCTCTCATCAGACTGAGCTAACTGCTGGATACTACTACACAGATTTTTTGTTTGTTTTCTTCTTCTGAAATCGGTCTTGATAGTAAAGACTTGAGTCGAACCCCGCACCTTGTAATAGGTATTCTATGGATAGCATCTGATTTATCCACTGGGCCACTCCTATTCTAAGTGTCAGTGATTTGAACCATCACCGCCTACTAGGAGTATGTCGGGTTTTAACCGGCACACTTCTACTAGGTATACTACGGATATCATTTGACTTATCCGCTGGGCCACTGAGGCACACAATCATGGTGAATTTCTGGGCTGCTTTAAAGTTGTCCTTCTGGAAATCAGTGTGCAAAGCAAAGTGTCACAGTTTTGACTAATGTGGGATTTGAACCCTGGACCTGTGGCTCCCAAGGACAGCCTCTCATCAGACTGAGCTAACTGCTGGATACTACTACAGAGCTTTTTTGTTTGTTTTCTTCTTATGAAATCGGTCTTGATAGTAAAGACTTGAGTCGAACCCCGCACCTTGTAATATGTATATCATCTGATTTATCCACTGGGCCACTCCTACTCTAAGTGTCAGTGATTTGAACCATCACCGCCTACTAGGAGTATGTCGGGTTTGAACCGGCACACTTCTACTAGGTATACTACGGATATCATTTGACTTATCCGCTGGGCCACTGAGGCACACAATCATGGTGAATTTCTGGGCTGCTTTAAAGTTGTCCTTCTGGAAATCAGTGTGCAAAGCAAAGTGTCACAGTTATGAATAATGTGGGATTTGAACCCTGGACCTGTGGCTCCCAAGGACAGCCTCTCATCAGACTGAGCTAACTGCTGGATACTACTAAACAGTTTTTTTGTTTTTTTTCTTCTTCTGAAATCGGTGAGGTTTGAACTCACCATCGCCCGATCATGTGGCAGCGTTCACTGAGCCACTGAGCCACTGGTTCCAGATAATTTACACTGCTTTTTTGTTTGATTTGTTCTGGTACCAGACAACTAGGGTTAGGGTTAGGTCCATCACAAGAAAGGAAACGGGTAACAATCACTAGTGCAAAAAAAACAATAGTTTTTTGGGGTAAGCCAGCCAGTCTGGAAATCGGTCTTGGAAGTAAAGACTTCCCCTAGCGGTGGTTCCGGCACTCAAATGAACAGGCATCTGTCAAAGTTTCACAATGTAGGCCTACTGAAAAATATCTTGATGTAATAAAGGAAGTTTGATGGTTGTACATACACCCCTACACCAGTGTGCCTATTAGAGCACCAGGACCAGACCGGCTTGAAGTGATGATGAGGGTTAGGGATGAAAAACGGCGTGCTATAGTATGCCGTACGGTAGGGGCTATAGCCCATGTTCAAAAAAGATGAAAAACAAGGTTAATTTTCTTTTTCAAAATTTCAAAAAACGATGGGCTATAACCCATGTTTTTTGAAATTTAGATTTTTTTACAAATCCTCAAAAATTATGAAAAATGGCGTGCTATAGTATGCAATACGGTAGGGGCTATAGCCCATGTTCAAAAATGATGAAAAACGAGGTTATTTTTTTTTTCAAAATTCCAAAAAACGATGGGCTATAACCCATGTTTTTTGAAATTTTGATTCTTTTTCAAATCCTCAAAAATGATGAAAAACGGCGTGCTATAGTATGCAATACGGTAGGGGCTATAGCCCATGTTCAAAAATGATGAAAAACGTGGACAAGATGGAAGTGATGATGAATGGGTTAGGGTTAGGGTTAGGGTTAGGGTTAGGGTTTAACTGACAAGAAAGGAAACAGGTAACAATCAGTAGTGCAAAAAAACCAAAGGCATAATCAGACTTATAAGCAAAACGAAGGTACAAACTAATTTAGACATAACAATTCAAACTATAAAACTTAAACATGAACAAATCAAATACTAAAAAAGGACTTTCTGGTAAACAAGGAGCAAACTTACGAATAATGCATCAACATCAAACACAGGATAGCTGTGGTGTCCCCCAGCACCTCTCCAGTGAGAAAAGCAAATGTTTGTGTGGCACCCCAGGTGTGCCAAATTAGTATTAGCTCCACCCACCACCAAACAAGGCAAACAAGGCAATCTGCTCTCTCAGACTCACACCACCACTCTCAGCTAAAGAGTGGTGGGGTTCTCTACAGCCGTCCCTATCAAATATCTACTGTATTTGCTAACAAGACACAGAAAATAAACCAAAAACAAATTGCCACTGTCCCAGGTTGATATACCTAGGGATGGCAATGTCTATCCTTAGCCGCTAAGCCGCCCCATGAGAGCTCACAACCCTGGTCTGGTAGCAGAGGCACCTCGGATGAAGCTCTGGGCGGTTTCAAAATTTCAAAAAACGATGGGCTATAACCCATGTTTTTTGAAATTTTGAATTTTTTTCAAATCCTCAAAAATGATGAAAAACGGCGTGCTATAGTATGCCCTACGGTAGGGGCTATAGCCCATGTTCAAAAATGATGAAAAACGAGGTTAAAAAAAATCAAATTTAAAAAAAACGATGGGCTATAACCCATGTTTTTTAAAATTTTGATTTTTTTTCAAATCCTCAAAAATGATGAAAAACGGCGTGCTATAGTATGCCGTTCGGTAGGGGCTATAGCCCATGTTCAAAAATGATGAAAAAGGAGGTTAATTTTTTTTTTCAAAATTTAAAAAACGATGGGCTATAACCCATGTTTTTTTTTATTTTGAATTTTTTTTCAAATCCTCAAAAATGATGAAAAACGGCGTGCTATAGTATGCCGTACGGTAGGGGCTATAGCCCATGTTCAAAAATGATGAAAAACGAGGTTAAAAAAAAAATTCAAATTTTCAAAAAACGATGGGCTATAACCCATGCTTTTTGAATTTTGAATTTTTTTCAAATCCTCAAAAATGATGAAAAACGGCGTGCTATAGTATGCCCTACGGTAGGGGCTATAGCCCATGTTCAAAAATGATGAAAAACGAGGTAATTTTTTTTTTCAAATTTTCAAAAAACGATGGGCTATAACCCATGTTTTTTTAAATTTTGAAATTTTTTCAAATCCTCAAAAATGATGAAAAACGGCGTACTATAGTATGCCCTACGGTAGGGGCTATAGCCCATGTTCAAAAATGATGAAAAACGAGGTTATTTTTTTTTTTCAAAATTTCAAAAAACGATGGGCTATAACCCATGTTTTTGAAATTTTGAATTTTTTTAAAATCCTCAAAAATGATGAAAAACGGCGTGCTATAGTATGCCGTACGGTAGGGGCTATAGCCCATGTTCAAAAATGATGAAAAACTAGGTTAATTCTTTTTTCTAAATTCCAAAAAACGATGGGCTATAACCCATTTTTTTGAAATTTTGATTTTTTTACAAATCCTCAAAAATTATGAAAAATGGCGTGCTATAGTATGCAATATGGTAGGGGCTATAGCCCATGTTCAAAAATGATGAAAAACGAGGTTATTTTATTTTTCAAAATTCCAAAAAACGATGGGCTATAACCCATGTTTTTTGAAATTTTGATTATTTTTCAAATCCTCAAAAATGATGAAAAACGGCGTGCTATAGTATGCAATACGGTAGGGGCTATAGCCCATGTTCAAAAATGATGAAAAACGTGGACAAGATGGAAGTGATGATGAATGGGTTAGGGTTAGGGTTAGGGTTAGGGTTAGGGTTAGGGTTAGGGTTTAACTGACAAGAAAGGAAACAGGTAACAATCAGTAGTGCAAAAAAACCAAAGGCATAATCAGACTTATAAGCAAAACGAAGGTACAAACTAATTTAGACATAACAATTCAAACTATAAAACTTAAACATGAACAAATCAAATACTAAAAAAGGACTTTCTGGTAAACATTAACAAGGAGCAAACTTACGAATAATGCATCAACATCAAACACAGGATAGCTGTGGTGTCCCCCAGCACCTCTCCAGTGAGAAAAGCAAATGTTTGTGTGGCACCCCAGGTGTGCCAAATTAGTATTAGCTCCACCCACCACCAAACAAGGCAAACAAGGCAATCTGCTCTCTCAGACTCACACCACCACTCTCAGCTAAAGAGTGGTGGGGTTCTCTACAGCCGTCCCTATCAAATATCTACTGTATTTGCTAACAAGACACAGAAAATAAACCAAAAACAAATTGCCACTGTCCCAGGTCGATATACCTAGGGATGGCAATGTCTATCCTTAGCCGCTAAGCCGCCCCATGAGAGCTCACAACCCTGGTCTGGTAGCAGAGGCACCTCGGATGAAGGTCTGGGCGGTTTCATTTTTTTTTTTTTATCCTCAAAAATGATGAAAAACGGCGTGCTATAGTATGCCCTACGGTAGGGGCTATAGCCCATGTTCAAAAATGATGAAAAACGAGGTTAAAAAAAAATCAATTTTTTTCAAATCCTCAAAAATGATGAAAAACGGCGTGCTATAGTATGCCCTACGGTAGGGGCTATAGCCCATGTTCAAAAATGATGAAAAACGAGGTTACATTTTTTTTTCAAAATTTCAAAAAACGATGGGCTATAACCCATGTTTTTTGAAATTTTGAATTGTTTTCAAATCCTCAAAAATGATGAAAAACGGCGTGCTATAGTATGCCGTACGGTACGGGCTATAGCCCATGTTCAAAAATGATGAAAAACGAGGTTAAAAAAAAAATCAAATTTTCTAAAAACGATGGGCTATAACCCATGTTTTTTTAATTTTAGATTTTTTTTCAAATCCTCAAAAATTATGAAAAACGGCGTGCTATAGTATGCCCTACGGTAGGGGCTATAGCCCATGTTCAAAAATGATGAAAAACGAGGTTATTTTTTTTTCAAATTTTCAAAAAACGATGGGCTATAACCCATGTTTTTTGAAATTTTGAATTTTTTTCAAATCCTCAAAAATGATGAAAAACGGCGTGCTATAGTATGCCCTACGGTAGGGGCTATAGCCCATGTTCAAAAATGATGAAAAACGAGGTTAAAAAAAATCAAATTTTCAAAAAATGATGGGCTATAACCCATGTTTTTTAAAATTTTGATTTTTTTTCAAATCCTCAAAAATGATGAAAAACGGCGTGCTATAGTATGCCGTACGGTAGGGGCTATAGCCCATGTTCAAAAATGATGAAAAACGAGGTTAATTTTTTTTTTTTCAAAATTAAAAAAAACGATGGGCTATAACCCATGTTTTTTTTTTTTTTTTTTTTTTTTTTCAAACCCTCAAAAATGATGAAAAACGGCGTGCTATAGTATGCCGTACGGTAGGGGCTATAGCCCATGTTCAAAAATGATGAAAAATGAGGTTAAAAAAAAAATCAAATTTTCAAAAAACGATGGGCTATAACCCATGTTTTTTGAATTTTTAATTTTTTTTCAAATCCTCAAAAATGATGAAAAACGGCGTGCTATAGTATGCCCTACGGTAGGGGCTATAGCCCATGTTCAAAAATGATGAAAAACGAGGTTGCTGGAAGGCGTAGGAGGAGGAGGAGGAGGAGGCCGGCGGCTGCTGGGAGGTGTAGGAGGAATGACAACAAAAAATACATTACAGAGGAAGACACAACATTACACAATTTGTTAAGCCATGCATGGAGATTGTCCTAAATACATCTCATCTTTCCTGAAAAGGGTCTCTGAACCCTACCACACCCGGTCAAGTAATTTCCCCAAATTCAAGGTACCAAAAGTTAACTCTGAACTTGGTAGATCTGCTTTTAGCTTCCGTGGCCCTAATAAATGGAATGACCTGCAAACATTAAAATTGACCACATTGGTACCCTTGAGTCGTTTTGAAACCTTGGTGAGCATACAAACCCCAAAAAAACTGTTTTAGATGTAATACACATGTATGCCTTTTGTTTTTTCTTCACGATATTGCATTTCTCGACAACTCAAACGTTTAATTACTCCCAAAATATTTATTCATTCATTCAAGTTTTATTTATTCTCGAAATTTCACTGATTGGTTACCTGAATGATTATGCCTGCTTGTTTTTTGTGTGATTTTGATATGTAGAATATAGTGTTAACATTTTAGAAAAGTCTCCTGTGGACAGGCGCTTACACTGTAAGCAAAACATCTACAAATTGTGCAATGTGAGTGTGATATCTGGGGTGCATACATTTGTTAGACATACTATCAGTCCGAAAAGCATTAGTCCGACAACACCGTCGCTCCCGACATGCATATACAGTACAGTACGGAGACTTGGGTGACTAACGGACGGACGGACAGACGGACGGGAGATGCAGGTTTTCATAGTAAATGCGACCTACGGTCGCAACAATATCTCACACTTATATAGCGCCTTTCTGACTACCCAAAGATGCTTTACATGAGGCAAGAGGAAGCAACAAAAATAAAAACAACTTTATTATCCCATGCCACCAAAAGCTCAAATGTCTTTTTTTTTAAGATATCTTTTTGCGGTTAGAACGGGAGAGAGATGGGAGGAGACATGCAGTAAAGGCCGTGTCGGGCTCGGGAGTCGAACCCGCGGCACACTGCGACTGGATTACCAGTCGGGTGCCCAGACGGTTACGCCACCGCCTGGGCTCAAATATCCTTTTGAACATAGTCCAATCCCCTTACACAATAGTCCACATTTCACATATAAAAACCTGTATTCCAATACCTCAAAATCTCAGCCACTCCAGCATGGTGGTGTTACGATGAAATTGGTGACCTGCTGAAATATGTGAAATGAGTGTAGACAATCACAATGTCAGTGTCTGCTGATAAATGAAACGTAACAATTTACATTCAGAGTAAAAAACCTAGTGGTATTTAGGCCTTATTGTATTGAAAGATCTCCATAAAGTTGTGTGAAGTCCACAAGATCGATGGTCACATATTTCAGCAGGTCACCAATATCACCGAGTGTGAGTGAGCAAGTGGCCGAGATTTGGGGTATTGGAATTTAGAAGAAACATGAAGCAGAACCCGACTATGTCGGGGGAGAGAAAAATAGAGAGACAGAGGAAATACAGGCAATAGTAGTAGCAATAGAAATAAACGTAATAGTGTAAGATAATATATAGTATAACAATGTCAGATAATACAGTATATAGTGGAATAAGAATGTTAAGATAAAATACAGTGTAGTGGTGTAATATAACATGGTAGCAGTGCATGGTTGTGCTCTGTGAGGAGGCAGAGTCCATAGTCACATAGGCTCTGTGAAGAGGGTTACAGCAAAACATCAAATGGAGAGACAGTGATGGTTCTAATTTTACCATTATGATGAGAATGTTTTTATTTTATATTTATAAGTGAATAATGTAAGTCTGAACCAGGACCTTAAATTAAAATATGTCCAGACCACCAGAAAAATGTAATGGAAAAACCCCAAAGAAATTATCCTAATAGTTATAGAAATATAGGACTGTCAGTTTAAGACAGTAAGAAACATTTTCAAAAACCTTAGGCCTAGTTTTCAAATATAGTGAGCTGTCAATTTAAGATAGCACAATGGATAAACCTTTGAGAGAACGTTGAATTATACCAAATGAAACGGTATACAACTATATACATTTCCTTTCACAAATGACTGACTAAAGGATTTTATTTAAAGGGTACCCTTTAAATACAATCCTTTAGTCACCTTAGCCAATCCTAGAAAAACAATTTGAACACAATCCAGGCAATGGATAAAACACCTTGGTAAAAGACCCTTAAAAAGACGCAGGAATACAGACCACACTGAATTACAAAGTTTAGGGGAATTTATATGAATTGATTCTCAGTGAAAAGATGTTACAGATCCAGGCTTGACATAGCGTTATTCCATGACTGAATCACAACATTATTCCACAGTTTTACAACTTCATATAGTAGGGACAGAGACCATGGGGTTAATCACCCCATCTCTTCCAAAACAAGTCAACGAGATACTGCACTTTTCACCCTTAAGCGTGTATACAAGTCTTTTGTGAACAGTTCAAGTGGCATGACTGAGGTACCGATGCATTTCCATTGCTGACACACAGCAAAGGCCAGGTCTGGGTTTGTACCAGTGGGAGTGAGTGAATTCACACACTTCTGCAGATCAGCTTCCACCAACATGGAAGGAGGTGGTGTTAGGAGGTGGTGTTAGAATGACGTGTTAGGGTGGTGTTAGAATGACGTGTTAGAAGGAGGTGGTGTTAGAAGAAGGCGGTATTAGAAGTTGGTGGAAGCTGATCTGCTGGTCTACTTATATACAGGGGACTTAAATTCCCAACACAAGGTTTGGGGTTATACAGTTTGACCCAAAAGTGCACCCAAGCTTCTTCTCTGCACGATGGAACACCCATACCAACCCAGACCTGGCTTTTGCCGTGGTCACCCACGTGTCCCCACATACATAATGCCTGCTACAAGCGAGGACAGTCACCAACATGTTGCCACAATGATGTCAGATCATATGCAGTGGTATAATAATGTTTAGATAAAATAGTGTTGTGGTGTACTATGATATGGTCCATGGTCATGCTCTGTGAGGAGGCCGGGTCCACAGTCACTCTTGATAGGCTCAGTGAAGGCTCTGTGAAGAAGCCTCGTCCACAGTCACACTCTTGATAGGCAGCTGGGGGTCCATAATACAAGTCCATGGAACTGCAGAGTGTGAGACAAAAATAAACACCGGGGAGTGGCTCCCCGGATGATGAGTTAGTGGCAGGCCTTACTGGACAGTGAGTCTGTACAACGCTTATTTATTTGACAGGGACAATGCTCATTAATCAACATGTCAGTTTTCACATCCATGTAAATGGGACAGAGTTAGCCAAAAGATAGTTTACATCTGTAGTCCCTGAGCACGTTCTTAAAAATTATAAAACTATCCATACAAAAACACATACAATACAAGGGGGGAGGAGACACTTTGACACACCATACCCAGTACATGACTTTCTTTTCAATTGTATACATATTTTCTAAATTTCACATGTCTTCTGCAGATCAGCTTCTGCAGAAATAATGGAAGGAGGTGGTGTTAGAAGGAGGTGGTGTTAGAAGGAGGTGGTAGAGGAGGTGGTGGAAGCTGATCTGCAGAAGATACACGGAAATGTGAATTCACTCACTACCGCTTTTACCTGCACGTGCTATCTATACAAGGGACTATCATTCCCACCACAAGGATTAGGGTTACAGCTCATCAAATGGAGAGACACTGATCCAATAAATACACTTTTTCATGAAAACATTAAACGTTAGTTTCCGTCTCACAGATGAGGCATAACTTGTCCACAGGTCTTTCCAGTGTGCTCGTCTTGGCCTGCACACAAATGACCAGCCCCTTTCCTCAGGTATCATCTGTGTGACTCTAGACATACAGTAGCACTATAGTATCTATGCATAGTTTCATTACATAGAAATTAGGTTCTTAGCTTACATATGATACTTGATGACTATTTCCAGGCAGGCACACTGTTGCTGGCTCCATGAAGAGGCCTGGTCCACGTTCACACACTTGAGGCAGCTGGGGGTACATAATAGAAGTGCATGGACCTGCAGAGTGGGAGACAAAGGTTTTCATGATAAAGTTTATTTGACACTTATGTAACAGACACGTTCAATGTTAACCATACATGTCTTTCTTTTCATTTTTTTACATAGATTTTCTAAATTCCAAATGTCTTCTGCAGATCAGCTTCCAACACATCATGGAAGGAGGTGGTGTTTTTCACCCTTCAGTGTGTATGTACAAGTTTTTTGTGAACAGTTCAAGTGGCATGACTGAGGTGCCGATGCATTTCCATTGCTGACACACGGCAAAGGCCAGGTCTGGGTTTGTACCAGTGGGAGTGAGTGAATTCACATCATCATATATCTTCTGCAGATCAGCTTCCACCAACATGGAAGGAGGTGGTGTTAGGACGTGTTAGAAGGAGGTGGTGTTAGAAGAAGGTGGTTTTAGAAGTTGGTGGAAGCTGAGGTCTACTTGCACCTGCCATATACTGTATACAGGGGACTTCAATTCCCAACACAAGGTTTGGGGTTACAGCCAAACATCAAATGAAGAGACACAGAGGCAATGGGCCTCTAGCACCAACACACTAATGTTTGACCCAAAAGAGCCCAGCACGATGGAACACCCAGACCTGGCCTTTGCTGTGGGTCAGAAATGGAATTATATCAGCACCTCAGTCTTGCCTCTTGAGCTGTTCACAAAAGAAGTCTCATACATGCTGAAGGGTGAAAAAGTGCAGTATCTTGTTGACTTGTATTGGAAGAGATGGGCGAGTACCTGTCTCTGCTTCAAGAGCCACAAAAATGCACTCAGATTAAGAAGAACCTGGCAACAGCAGACATTATGATTATGGACGATTCAGTGCCAGAGAGCTTGTGGGTGTCGAGAAGAGTCAAGCAGATGATACCTGATGCAAAGGGAAGAGTCACATACTTAAGCCGTTACGAGCAATGACATTCACCCACATGTCCCCACATACATAATGCCTGCTACAAGCGAGGACATTCAACATGTTGCCACAATGATGTCAGATCATATGAAGTGGTATAATAATAAGATCAAATACAGTGTTGTGGTGTACTATGATATGGTAGCAGTCCATGGTCATGCTCTGTGAGGAGGCCAGGTCCAGTCACACTCTTGATAGGCTCAGTGAAGGCTCAGTGAAGAAGCCTGGTCCACGGTCATGGAACTGCAGAGTGGGAGACAAAAAATAACTCCGGGGAGTGTCTCCCCGGATGATGAGTTAGTGGCAGGCCTTACTGGACCGTGAGTCTGTACAGTGTTAATAACAATCGCACTGATGGGAAACGAACCCACGCAACCAAGGGGAGGAGGAGAAAAGGGAGGAGAAAAGGGAGGAGGGGATGGGGAAGGGAAGGGGTAGATGTAGAGTTCTCAATGGGCCTGAAAATTAAGGCCCGGCCCTACCCTACCCAGGCCGGCCCGAGGCTCAGCCCCGACCATAACAAGAACCAAAATGTTAGGCCAGTAGATGGTTCAATATACTGAGTGATTGTGTGAGAGAACGGACTTATCGCCAAACAAAGACAACGCCCTGGTAACATCTGTCCCAACAGCCATTTTATACTGACTTATAGCAGTTACATAGACGGCACTAGAATTGCATTTTATGTAGTCATAGCACTTTATAGTATATTAGTATAGTATATGGGCTATTCTACCGAATTAGTTCAAATTGCAGTCCCACAATGAAAAACGCATATTAAAAAACAATTTAGTGTTCAAACTTTTCACTGTAGTAATGTCATAGTATGGTCTAATTAAACACAAAACATTAATTGAGATAATGTGAAATTAAATATATAAAAAAACATACTTTATATGTTACTTCCTATATTGGACGGTGGCTGTCCCAACCTCTAACCCCTAAAGTTCAATTCATGAAAAAGTACTTAAATGATTTGTCACTTTCCTAGATTTATTTGAAATAAGTTGAAATAATGGAATTGATTTTGTAGATTTGTTTTAATTAAAAAAATATATATAAAAAATGCTGTTTTCATGTCACTACCGGAACAGAAAGAGTTTAAGTCCATAGATGGAGCCTGGTTTAAGCCACACCCCCATGCTCTGTGAGGAGGCCGGGTCCAGTCACACTCTTGATAGGCTCAGTGAAGGCTCCGTGAAGAAGCCTGGTCCACGGTCATGGAACTGCAGAATGGGAGACAAAAATAAACTCTGGGGAGTGTCTCCCCGGATGATGAGTTAGTGGCAGGCCTTACTGGACCGTGAGTCTGTACAGTGTTAATAACAATCGCACTGATGGGAAACGAATACACAACCAAGGGGAGGAGGAGAAGAGGAGAGGGGAAGAAAGGCAGGGGGGATGGGAATGGAGAGGGGAAGTGGGAGACGAGACGTAGAGTTCTCAACAGACCTGAAAATTAAGGCCTGGTCCTATCCTACCCTAACTGGGCTGGCCCGAGGCTCTGCCCGACCATATAAATTACCATAATGTTAGGCCACTAGATGGATCAATATACTGAGTGAGTGAGTGAGTGAGTGAGAGAACGGACTTATCACCGACAATAGCAAGACAATGTTATAGCGATATCAAATGCCTCAAGATTTCCAAAACAAGTCAACAAGACTTTTTCACCCTTCAGTGTGTATTCGAGTCTTTTGTGAACAGTTCAAGTGGCATGACTGAGGTACTGACGCATTTCCATTGCTGACCCACGGCAAAGGCCCGGTTTGGGTTGGTATGGGTGTTCTTTTGTGTCAAACAACAGTAGTGTGTTGACGTTGGAGACCCATTGGCTCTGTCAGTCCATTTGATGATGTTTGGCTGTAACCCCAATCCATCGACAACCAACCTAAACATAACCGCAAAGCGCAGGAGCAGCGCAGTTTGGGCGGTAGTCCAACCGTTGTTCCCGCATGTCGGACTAATGCTCCGTCGGAATTACGTGCGGATCCCGTCTTCTGCAGATCAGCTTCCACCAACATGAAAGGAGGTGGTGTTAGAAGGACGTGTTAGGAGGTGGTATTAGAAGGTGGAATTAGAAGAAGTTGGTGGAGGCTGATCTGCAGAAGACATATTGTAAATTCATTCACTGGTATTTGCACCTGTCATATATGGGCCATTCTACCGAATTGGTTCAAAGAGTTGGAAATTGTGTGAAATTTGTATTGAGAGATAAGTACTACCGTAGTAGACAACCCGCAGCACTCCAGGCAATAGTCACTTAACTATTTTGCTAAATATTAACTCATAAGATGCTTTACATTTGCTCAAGCTACTACTAAACTACTAGAATTACAAAACAAACATACTCAAGGCTCCCTCTGATAGACACTATACAAAGTGATAACCCAGGAACGGACGGTATCCGGAGAACTGGCCAGAGGGAAAGGATAGTTGAGGATAGTTGTTTAGAGTTAACACTAGCGAAAGTAGGAATGCTAAAAGTTCAAACACCAAAGTACCGAAACGATGTAATTCATTAGTAAACAATTCCTGAAATGTTAGGCCTACTTATCATTGGTATTGAAATATTCACCTTTTTATCATCATCTAGCTGACCATTTATTTGCACAAAATAATTTGATCACTTTGGAAATGAACTATAACATCTGTGAGTTTGACATACTATAAGACAGCATGTTAGCATAACGATGAAGACATTGATGAAGAACTTGGTAAACTGGGGAGTTCTCTGGTATACGAATGGACCTGGAGGCTCTGGAGATAGATAGGATAAATTAGGCTAACAGCAGGCCTAGCATTTTGAACATTATCAAAAATCCTGGCATCCCTACCCTGTATTGATGCCAGTGTCCCAGCTCCGCAAAATAAAACTCTAACAGGGAACCAATGCCAGTATGCCACCAATTCCAAATGTATACCCCATATTGCCAAAATGAATGATGAAAGCATCAACATTATTTGCTCCAGGTTCTCTCACCCTTAGGTTGGTCTTCCAAACAAACACCCAACTCAGGATTCTGGCAAACAGAAGGCCTCAAACCATGGCCACCCCTTTTATGCACTCCCCTTAAAGGGGAAGCAGGTGCGGTCTTAATGGGTTATGTTGTGTCATTTAGTGTTAAGACTCAGTGATCCTATTGTGTGGCCTGTAAATCTAAGGGGCAAACACTTTAAATGGTGTACTTCAGTGTTCTGGAAACAAACATTAACACAAAATGTACACCTGTGATATGTTATGGAAAGTCTGAGGAAATGGACACCAAGCTTACATTTACAAACCTAGTCAATGCTGTACCTAGTAGCAGGGACATGCACACATAGATATCAAAGGGGGCTTCAGCCCCTGCCCTTTTACCCGTCTGTAAAACAACTGCCCTCTCCAGTCCACAAATGCAGCCTTTAATACAAGGTGAATGAAATGCAAATGCCACTCTTTTCCATGCCATGCCGGAAGGCAGCGTTCAGGAGAATTGCTTTTTTCCCCGAAGTCTCCTGAACTTGAACGCAGCATTTTGCGTTGAACATTTTTTTTTTAGAAATCCATGTCGCATCTCCACTAGCTTAAATAGTGCTGGGTTGCGCCCCGAAAATAGCTGATCTACAAGCTCTCAATGTGTCGTGATGCGATGCGTTGTGAGCTTGTAGATCTGCTTTTTTCGCTACTTAAAAAGATTTCAACCCCTGCCCCTCTAACACTCTCTGCACGTCCCTGTCAGCAACCAGTGTCCGATAACAAGATATGGATGCTGTGCGTAGAGCCTATTCCTGGATGACAATCAGTGGTGGAAAGAAATTACTTTTACTTAAGTACAATTTTGAGGTATTTGTACTTTACTTGAGTATGTCCAATTTCCAGTACTTTTACTTCTACTCCACCACATATAGGACAAGGACTGACAGATACAGAGATCTCCATATATGGACATATACTGTAGGTCGGATTGGCGGTGCGACTTGTATGTCTAAAGATCACACCTGTGTGAACCCCTCCCACCTACCTCTCTCTCTCTCTCTCTCTCTCTCTCTCTCTCTCTCATTAGCAGGCAACAGTGCAGCACTATCCCTCTCTATTTCTGGCACAACAGCGCCCCTACTGGTACTCAGAGTCATATACTGGTACTCATTAACCAACACATAGGTAGGTGAACACAGACATTGCTGTTCCCCACTCAAAAAGGTGATATTTATTCAAAATGGACCTACTGTTTGGCAAACACTTTGCTAATTAGCACTCAGGGGTTAACAGTGGGTTCTGGTCAGATGGAGGCTCCACAGTATCTCTGAGGTAATATGCTGGATACCACTGGAACCAGGGATGGCATGCAGGGGGGAATAAATCACGTCAATGGCGCGACACACACATTGAAATCCTCAGTGTAAATATAATTTAGACCCGAGACCAGATTCTACTCTCTCTTCTAAATCATGACAGTTTTCTGAAAAACCTCATGGTTTTATATCGGTGGTTCTCAAACTATTTAATGTCAAGGACCCTCAGAATTATAGACCGTATCGTATCGTATTATAGATCGTATCGCGGCACTTGGTGCCGCGATATGAGCTTGTAGATTTGCTATTTTTCAATAGCTAAATTATATAACATAATGCTTAAAACACCAAAAGAGGTTCCTATCCCTAATGGGTTAAAACTAATGGTTTTAATGTTAAGTTACAGTTGAGATAAAATTACAATCCATGTTTTTTCTTTATTCAAAGTACTTACACTAATGTGCCTTCTCTTCCATTATGGCTAACCATCTCTGACTGGCCAAGTTGTCTTAAATATGATAATCACAGTGGAAACTTTGTTTATGCCTTGTTTGCAGCTGAGCGGCGAGCGCTCATTGTTGAAACCTTGACAACCTCTGGACCGCTCGGGCGCCAAACCGCCATTAACAATAACAATCCATGAACAACTGTTAATTTTATGTTTTTCATGCCTGCACAGTATTACCCCTGCCCAGCAACCCGTGCCATTTTATCATGATCATTTGTGAGGAGCTATTATTATAATGAAGATATTGGTTGAAGTGGTCCTGCCCTGAAGACCATGCCAAACTAGCAAAGTGTGTTGGAATTAGATGGGTGGCTGACATGTAGTCGGACCAGTTTGTTTTGGGAGGTCTTACTGTAGTTTTAGTGACATTGAGATGTTGGAGGACCAAGTGGTGCACGCATAATGAAAATGGCATTGAATGAGGGCACCCAGCTAGTCTTGAGAGCACTTTTGTTGACAAAATGTTGAAATCCTGCCCAAAGATCTCATTCCTTACTTGACTTTCTTGATCGAGAGGAGCGAGAGAGACAAGGCAAGACCTACGCTGTAAGTAGTAGGTGGAAGTAGCAGGATTTTGGCGGAAGTACCACTCAAGGAAATTACGCTTTATCTGTTTACCTTCTCCGTAAATGAAACAAGTGTCGGTTGGTTGGTTGAAAAATTTACGTATACGGGCCGGGGAAATACCTGTACATCTGACGGATGTTCCGGCCCGACACTTCCTCAGATACACTCTCTGCCCTATAGGTTGTGATCAGGCTTTTCTCTTTGCAGATGAACAAGGCCATGGGACCGAGGCTTAGAGAGAGAGAGAGAGAGAGAGAGAGAGAGAGAGAGATTTACAAGCTCATGACAATTAAGTGACATAACGTGGTTTTACTAATATACTAAAAGACGATGCCCGGCTATAAATGCTTCGCCTTCCAACAAGACATAAACGTTCTTCACACAGTGAATCAAGTAATTTACAAGCGTATACGAATAACAGCTGGTGGATATCTGTGCTCTATTGAGAGACAAAAGTGTCATAGTGTAAATTTTAGTAAAGGTCTAAAGATAGATCGATACCTTTATTGATCCTGCGGGGGATTTCTTGTACCATGACGGTCCAATGACTTATTCATGAAATTGCAAGTAAAAATCATATTCCCTTCAGAAATCAATATGGATATGATAAATCATGTCCATGAAGACAATGATCTCCCAGAGTTGTGATTTTATTGATTACAGATGTATTGTACAGAGCACAGACAGATCAATGCAACATTTAACCCCCTGTAGTTTAATCTCTCTAGTCTTCCTGTTCACTGCATGCCAACAGGTTCCCCATTGCTTTGCTTCCACTTTCGTTGGCTCCTATATTTAATATGATCAGCATATTATTAGGAAATTCATTAAAAGGAAATGGTCTAGGCATATTACAACTTAAAACTGTATTTGAAGGTTTAACTGTCAAAAGAAATAAAATAAAATATCTGAGTGTACCCATGCATGCATGCAGGATCCATTTGATTTGGTTCCACTTACTTTTTTTATAGACCGCGGGTAAAATACTGTAAACTAGTTTACGCACATGACAGTCCGATTACTTAGTCGTGAAATTGCAAGTAAAAAATCCTATTGTCCTAAGAGAACCGAGCTGTATTTATATGGATATGAAGACAATGGGTATGTCCACAAAAACAATGAAGCTCCCAGAGTAATGACTTTTGTGATTTTGTGCAAATCGCTATTGATTCAGAACAGATGGACTGCGTGGAGCGCAGATCAATGCAACATTCGGCCCCACATGGTTCATTTAATCTCTTTATGCTTCCTGTTCTTAATCACATCATTTCAACACTCTGCAGGTGCAAGTTCCCTGCTGCTCTGTCTCCACTTTGTTGGCTTAGATTTCATATGATCAGCAAAATTTTGAAAATGCACAAACCTCGACAGGCATTGTTGGTACTTAATTTTATAAAATAAAATCACACGCGTGTGAAGTGAGGGGCGCTCTTATCATCATACATCATCATTCATCACATCCCCCTCTTATATTCAGCTATTAGTGTAGATTTTCTTCGTACGCAACCATTAAATTCCCATTTGAGAATGAATGGAGAATTTTACATTACATTATTTTTTGGGGGCGCGATATATCCCCTCCTATATACAGGTTTAATGTTTTTAGTTCAATGTTTGTTTTAAAAACGTTTGTTTTACATCATCATTACATCACCTAATCATAGCAACATGAGTTAGAATTCCCTCCTCGATGTTGTAAGATGATAAGAGCGCCCCTCACATGGGTGTGATTTTTTATCCTCAAGTCCAATCCGGCTTGTGGATTCCGACTTGTGGCGTCAACAATTTGATCTCCTCACTTTTTATCCTCAATACGTTACGTATACATTGCTCAGCCAATCAAATCATCGCTATAGGGGTGCTCAGCCAATCAAATCATCGCCATGGGGTGCTCTGCCAATCAAATCATCGCCATGGCGTACACACAAACACACAAAGCTGGGCATAGGAGCCCCTCAAAAACTGCATTTTAAGGCTTAACAGTCAAACAATCAAATCAAATCAAATATCTGATAGTGTACAAATGGACCCAATTGGTTCCATTGTACACTATCTGAGTTACGGACCGCGTAGAGTCCACTCCATTCGGTTCCTAACTATCAATTGTTTTGGTTGAGACCCCCTGGAACCCCCTCAAAAACCCCTGTGGGTCCCCGGACCCCACATTGAGAACCAGTGATCTACGGCCTACACTTTTTCTCAATTTGCGATGTGAAATTTGATATCTCAAAATGATGGATGCTGCGCACCAATTTTGGACAACATAGCTGACCGTGCACAACATGTTTTGATTACTCCAAGTATCCACAGAAATCCACATATCTTTGGGTAACTGATCATTTGGCAACAGTATGCAATTTCATCACAGTTTTGCAGTAAAATAGGACTATGGCGAGAGTTTTATATATGAACAAACATTTCCATTTGTTACAGGCTCAGTGAGGTCAGTGAGTTTCACCTTCACTTGCCGTCAAATAGAAAGCATTTAGTCGAGGCACAAATTGAAACTCTGGTCATGTGGATTTGGCCATGCAGTGTCTGCATGTGTGATGTTTGTTTTGGCAGGATGCTGGACGAGACAATGATTAATGTCACTGACAAAGAATGTTCTGATGAAGCTTCTCTCAAAAATGATCAATTTAATATACCATGACACAGCCTTCTAAGTCATAAGGAGGAGTCTTCCAGGCATTAATGGCGTGCTGTTGTTTTGGCGTGGGCTCAGGCCCAGAATGAACCATGAAGCCATTTATTTTTGTAGAAGGATTATAGTCAACATTTTTTGATCTGGTTTGGATCTTCTCCAGGTCAGCCTGATCAATCTGACCTGTCTCTCTCGCGCTATACATCAAACTGGTTTCAATTGGACAGCGCCAATATTCCATTGACATTAGCCAGAATGCTCTGGATATTTCATCCCTCCCGTAATGCTATGCAACCGAAATACGTATGATCAAAGGTACATAAAAATACACTGTCAGTCTCCGATGATGCAATCTATCAACAGTTCAACACACATCTTCTCAAATTCTCACATCTGTGTTGTTGGGGTCATTTTATAGGACATGTGCACCATGGTTCCCAAAATGTTCATGTCAAGGACTGCCAAAACGATACTCATCGGCCCGCAGACCCCCCGTTTGAAAAGATATGCCAAGGACCCCCATAAGAGATGATTTGTATGGCTCTAGCAGTGATTTTCATTTCAAGGGCCCCCGGTTTGACCTGGATTAGGCTAAGGTCCCCTATTTATTGGCATTTCTATCTCTGGGACTCCAATGTATATTGTAAAATCTAAGTCAATTTAACTCTGTAACGGGTCCATTTGGTTCCGTTTGTACACTCTCTGAGTTACAGACCCATAAGGGTCCATTCGGTTCCATTTGTACACTCTCTGAGTTACAGACCCATAAGGGTCCATTTGGTTCCATTTGTACACTCTCTGAGTTACAGACCCACAGGGGTCCATTTGGTTCCATTTGTACACTCTCTGAGTTACAGACCCATAAGGGTCCATTTGGTTCCATTTGTACACTCTCTGAGTTACAGACCCATAAGGGTCCATTTGGTTCCATTTGTACACTCTCTGAGTTACAGACGGATAAGGGTTCATTTGGTTCCATTTGTACACCCTCTGAGTTACAGACCCATAAGGGTCCATTTGGTTCCATTTGTACAATCTCTGAGTTACAGACCCATAAGGGTCCACTTGGTTCCATTTGTACACTCTCAGAGTTACAGACCCATAAGGTTCAATTTGGTTCCATTTGTACACTCTCTGAGTTACAGACCCATAAGGGTCCATTTGGTTCCATTTGTACACTCTCAGAGTTACAGACCCATAAGGGTCAATTTGGTTCCATTTGTACACTCTCTGTGTTACAGACCCATAAGGGTCCATTTGGTTCCTAACTATCATTTAGCTGGGGACCCCCTGGAACTCCCTCAAGGACCCCTGGGGGGGCATGCTGAAAATAGCAGATCTACAAGGCGACGCGTTGTGAGCTTGTAGATCGTCATTACGACGGCATCAAGGCCCGCCAAAATACATTTTAGCTGACTAAATAAACTAAAACTAAATACATACATACATACATGGATGCACCTGGGACGTATCCTCAGTGATGATCACTCAGGTGACCCAGCCGGGGTGATCAAGTCCCGACTTACGTCCCAGTTGCTACCCTCGATTAGTCCCATTAGGGAAAAACCCGTTCCTCCTGAACTACTTGGAGGTACCATTCTGGCACGTGGAAGGACTAGGCTCTGTGGGTTGACACCTGTCCGGGCCCCTCCTACGTCTCACCAGGTCCACTCCTGCTCTCACCAGGTCAGGCCCTGTGCGTTGCACCAGACTCCCAGCACCAGGCACTTTATTCAGGAATGGTGGATTCTCGGGCCGCAACGGTTCCGCAGGCTCCACCTTGACCTTGGTGGTGCCGCAGGCTGCGCTTGAGGCTTGAATGGCCCTCTTAAAGGCCTCACCGTGGGTTTGTTGGGCTTCTTCCTCACGGAAGACACAGGCTGGGGCGCCAACCCATACTGCTCCCGGGTGCCGTCTATTTTCCGGCTGCCACCCGTCTCTCCGGTGGTCACCAGACTATTCCTGGTAATCTATTCCTATGAGTCACTATAAATAGAATAACTAAAACTAAATACATACATACATGGATGCCTATCCTCAGTGATGTATCCCAAGGTCATCTGGGTTTCGGGTCTCCCAACATCAACTGTACTGTACTGTACTGTGGGAGGAAACCCTGTAATAGTATTGTATTGTTATTGCATATTGGTTACTCTGTCTGTCTGTCACAGCGGGAGACTCAGAGAAGGTGGAAGCAATTACAGGACAGCTTTGTGAAATACAAAAAAACCCCGAAATGTCCAGGGTGGCTCCGCTAGTGACAATTATGTCCATTATGTCATTCTTACTGCCCAGAAGGTTAGCAGTTGTTTTCTAAACAAAATACTACATTTCCCTTCAATTGTTTTCATCATAATACAACACACATGTTTGCACAATAACATTTAATACTGTTATTTACAAAGTTACAACGTTTGTAATTTATATAAAGAAACGATGATGTATTTCTCTGTAACTCTAAATGTACTCTCTAGTCTATAGCGTCTATAGTCTACATCTGGGGGGGAGACACACCCATGGACCTCAGCTGTGAGGAAGATGAGGTGGTGACAGGACCACAGAAGTTGGACAGAGGACTGCCAGCCCCCCCCTCACCACGCCCCAGAGTGCAGGTCTTGTCATCAGGGTCTGCCTCAATCACAAACCCACACAGCCTATAGCCGAAAAGGCCGGCGAGAAAAGGCGGGGAACCATAAATGAAATAGTTACTGTGACCAACAGCTGTAAGACATTCTGACAGCAGAAAGAGCCTGTGTGCCAACCCAAATAATGAGGAAGGAATGTTTCTTTTCGCCTTCAGCCCTGTCCCCAGGCTGAACTAAGAATCCCCCCCCCCCGCCTCCCCCAGGATCCAGACACGTGCACAAGTGCACATCTTCCAGTATACCTATAGCAGAACCTGGAAGATGCAGAATGTGATGGACAAGCCCTCAAGTTCTTCCTTATAGGTTACAACTTATAAGATCAACCCGACATGTCAGCAAAAACAGACAACCCACCCACAAGCCCCACCACCAATGTGTGTGTGCATGTGCGTGCGTGTGTGCGCAGAGAGTTTTGTCCGTAGTGCACCAATGCAACTCCTTACCTTGCAACAAAACAGTTTTAAAGACATGTCACACCAATGCAACTCCTTACCTTGCAACAAAACAGTTTTAAAGACATGTCACACCAATGCAACTCCTTACCTTGCAACAAAACGGTTTTAAGGACATGTCACACCAATGCAACTTCTTGCAACAAAACAGTTTTAAAGACATGTCACACCAATGCAACTTCTTGCAACAAAACAGTTTTAAAGACACGTCACACCAATGCAACTTCTTGCAACAAAACAGTTTTACGGACATGTCACACCAATGCAACTCCTTGCAACAAAACAGTTTTAAGGACATGTCACACCAATGCAACTCCTTGCAACAAAACAGTTTTAAGGACATGTCACACCAATGCAACTCCTTGCAACAAAACAGTTTTAAGGACATGTCACACCAATGCAACTCCTTGCAACAAAACAGTTTTAAAGACATGTCACACCAATGCAACTCCTTACCTTGCAACAAAACGGTTTTAAAGACACGTCACACCAATGCAACTTCTTGCAACAAAACAGTTTTAAGGACATGCCACACCAATGCAACTTCTTGCAACAAAACAGTTTTAAAGACATGTCACACCAATGCAACTTCTTGCAACAAAACGGTTTTAAGGACATGTCACACCAATGCAACTCCTTGCAACAAAACAGTTTTAAGGACATGTCACACCAATGCAACTTCTTGCAACAAAACAGTTTTAAAGACATGTCACACCAATGCAACTTCTTGCAACAAAACAGTTTTAAAGACATGTCACACCAATGCAACTTCTTGCAACAAAACAGTTTTAAGGACATGTCACACCAATGCAACTTCTTGCAACAAAACAGTTTTAAAGACATGTCACACCAATGCAACTCCTTGCAACAAAACAGTTTTAAAGACATGTCACACCAATGCAACTTCTTGCAACAAAACAGTTTTAAGGACATGTCACACCAATGCAACTCCTTGCAACAAAACGGTTTTAAGGACATGTCTCACCAATGCAACTTCTTGCAACAAAACAGTTTTAAGGACATGTCACACCAATGCAACTCCTTGCAACAAAACAGTTTTACGGACATGTCACACCAATGCAACTCCTCACCTTGCAACAAAACTGTTTTAAAGACATGTCACACCAATGCAACTCCTTGCAACAAAACAGTTTTATGGACGTGTCACACCAATGCAACTCCTTGCTACAAAACAGCTTCACACACCTGCCAAATTCAATCAATCCCTCACCCAGCTAAAATGATTGACAGTCACCCCCGCACCGTGTGAAGTGCTGCACAGTGACTTTCTGATGCGTCATTTCAACGCGAGCGCTACATTCTCACGTTTGCCAGCGAAACATCAACACACCCGACCACTCGTCTGGCTGAAGAGAGAAGACATCCAGTCTGCCCAAAGAGAATAACACTCACAGACCTCCTCTGACACATTCCTTTTGTTTCACAGAGATGTCAGATTGGGCGGTTGGACTCAATTCTTATATTCTTCCCCAACCAATGTCTGGGAGCCGGCCCAGAGGACATTCTTACTGGGTCAACAGAGAGAAGGAGAGGCATGACAGACAGACAGACAGACAGACAGACAGACAGACAGACAGACAGACAGACAGACAGACAGACAGACAATCGGGACATGAGATGAGAGCCCACCGTTAAGTGAACAACTCATTAAACCACTTAAAACCTACCACAGTACATCTTTCTTTGACCGGAGGGCTCTATACTAGGCCCCCTCTCCTTTCCCCCTTTGTACACACACCAACTCTACGACGAGCTATACACTATACAAACTCACTCACACAACGGCCACGCCAACACACACATTTGTATTAGTCTTCTCATTTTCAGTTTGACAAACACAAAGGAGGGAACAGCACACCTGTGCTGATGAGCTGCTGACCACGGCAGACCTAATGCTGGGAAGGATATGAGGCCGTACGACTCAAGTCACGATGCAAACATTGGCTCTCCCAGCAGGGGAGGCACGGATGTTTTTTGATTACCGGTGTCCTTTTTATTTTATTCGTACCAAACACGGGAAGGGGGTTCTTTGTCCGGCATGCCCAAATATGGAGGTCTGGCCTGCAGGGTAGGGGCCTTTTGTGGCAGTTATGGACAACCGTGGGTCCGACCGACACGACACCGGGCACTGCATTCCCTGTGGGGTGTGAAGTCGATGGGGCGAATGGTTCCCGAATTAGGTGGATTACAGACGTACAGAAGTGCAGAGACTTGGTGCATTTATAGGTACAGTAGATAGATAATAATAGGATTTCAAAGCGATTATGCTGGAAACACATCACAATTTTGACAGTTCGGTAATGGATAAACAAACAATGCACATAGACTTTACTAAAATGACAGCACATGTGTGTGAATGGATTACTATTATTCATGCGTACAGACTGTGCTACAAATTGGCAGACCATGTGGTGTGAGTGTTATTCAGAAGTTGTGGAATCCCTGATATCATTTAATACTAAGAGGCGTAATGATTGTTTGTTTGATTGATTGATTCATTGATCAGGGGATTGCTCTGAACGGCAAAGCTTTTGTGATTAGCATAAGGTACCTTATTTGTCAGGTCCTCTGACAAATACCTACTGAAGATACCGGGGACTAAACTAAAAACAAAGGGCGACCGGGCTTTCGCAGTGGTTGCTCCTACTCTTTGGAACGCCCTGCCCCTCATGTTAAAAAATGCTGAGTCAGTAGTCAGTAGAAGCTAAAGACACATTTATTCCGTATCAATTTCTCCCATGTAGTTCTTACCTGACTTTTTATATACCTATGTTTTTGTGATTCTGCCTCTAGTTTACTATTTTACATGCCTATGTTTTTTGAGTTTTTGCCTTGTTTATTGGTTTCGTTAAATTCTTTATTGTCTTTTTTACTTTATTGTGCTATGTTTTCCTGTTTGGTTTTAACTTGTTGATTGCTTGTCCTGTGTTCTGTTCAGCACCTTGTGACTTTGTATTGAAAGGTGCTTTACAAATAAAATGTACTTACTTACTTACTTACTTACTTACTTACCTACTTACTTACTTACTTACATGTCCCAATTGAGAAACAAAATAATGATTCTCCCTGGATACTAAATTACAAGGTCACTTCATGGATATAATACCAATAGAGATTTCTGTGGGCATTTAAGCCCATTTTGTGGCACATAAGGTTCACTTTATTTGTTTATGTTTGCGCATATAAAAAAAAAAAACGTTAGTGGTACAATAAAATACATTAGAGGATAATACAGTAAAAGCTCAAGCACTGTTTTCTATGAACCCGCAAAGTTGATCTTCAAATTATTATTTTTTTGGCGTGTGTGGGCGGTTCTCGGGAAGGGACTGGCTGGGGTTAAGGTGAGGTTAAGAACTGTTCATGTTCACAAATATTATCGGAGCTGTCCAAGATTATAGAAATAACATATGGGGAACTCTGTTTAGAGTGGATTTGGGTCTTTCATATGGGGGCCTAGCTGTCAGGGCTGATTACACTGACCTTAGCTCACGTCTCTCCAGCAGAAAGCCGAGGGATGACAGTGCATGCAGCACTCCAGGCATTCGCTGGTTGTTAAAGGTTGCTGTGTGTGATACTTCAATGTCAGATGTTTTAAGCTGGAGGCTGAGAACATACAGTGAGGCATGTCAGAGAGCTGGCACATGCACTGCAACCTGTTAGCAGTTATATGAGGTTGTTGTTCTCTCTGTATACATCTCTGCGTGTGCGTGCGTACGCGCGTGTGTGTGACTGCGCGTGCGTGTGTGTGTACGTGCGTGCGTACACTCTCTCTCTCTCTCTTCCCATTTCCCTCCCTGTCTTTCTGCCCCCCCCTTCCATCTCTCTCTCTCTCTCTCTCTCTCTCTGTTTAGTAGGTCAACATGTCCTGCCTCTTCTCCACATTAATTGTTGTCTAGCTGTATCACGCAACCATCCACAGCTGGGACATATTAGACCTGTGTGAGCATGTGCGTGTGTGAGTGAGTGACGATGTGTGCGAGTGCGAGTGCGTGTGCGTGTGTGTGTGAGTGCGTGCGCATGTGTGTTGGCCGGGGTAAATCCCCCTCTGTCTTTGATGAGCAGGTTGGTCCAAGGCTCCAGGCTTGGGACTCTAAAGATGCTTCACACTTGGATGGGACACCGGTGTTTGTAATTTTCCACTTACTGTCTGTCATGTGTTGTGTCAAAAATGGGAGCACAATGATTGCCCAGTGGACAGTGGCACACATGGCATATATCAATAACTTCACATGATCATTGAGTCCAGCTCTTTTTAACATTGTCATATATTATATTCCCAATTTCTCGTTTTTTTTTTTTTTGCTTGTTTGTGCCGTTTAGTGTTGTTGCCTAGAGAGCAGTACATCCTCAAACACTTTCACGTCAAGGACCCCTTGTGTATTTTCCCACAGACCCCCGTCTGAAAAGGGTTTGTGCCAAGGATCCTTATGAGAGAAGATTTGTGTTAAAAAAAGAAAAAGAAAAAGTGACCCTCGGGGCACAGGTCTCCACCAGGCCAGGTCAGGTTGTGGCCTCCTGGTGGCGCTATAATAGGCCAATGTGAAAAGGTTGCCATTTCTTCTTACGCCTTGGATGGCAATTGGATGATTTGAGGCATTTTGTTCCAAAATATATATATATATATCTCCGCGTAGTAGGAAAGTCTGTGAAAGATTTCACGTAAATGCGTTCATTATTTGAGGCTTTTTGTTCAAAACGAGCCAATCCTGCAAACTCCTGAAAGCCAATGATAGCCAATCAGGATGGAATCTGAAATATCGGACAGATCCGTCTTGAACACATGACTATAGAGATACTGTGTAACGAGTTGCGGGATTTCTGGACAGAATCTGGAGGAGTAATATAAAAAAAAATGTTTTTACGCTATAACAGGCCGTTTTGGAAAAGTTAGGGCAGATGCCGGAGATTAGCTGGTACCAGACAGACGGACGGGCGGACGAAAGGACGGACGGACGGACGGACGGACGGACGGACGGACACACACACACACACACACACACACACACACACACACACACACGGATGGAGTGCAAAACATACTCTCTCCCCATGCCTTCAGCCTGCTGGAGACAACAACAACAATTTGGATCAGAACGTGACGTACAACTTGTTGAAAATGTTATTGCTATTCTACATAGACTGGCCAGCTGTACAGTATGCCCAGCAAAGCAAAATGACAAGACCTGGTTCACTGAAGTTAGACAGAACTGGTGAGTATATAGACAATTATTTGCAGGCCAGATTGTTTTTCATTGGTCAAGCTCACCGATAACGGAGTTCGTCCAAAAAAAAGAAAGTCAAACAATTAGCCGATAGATATATCGGGCCAGACCGACATATAGCTCTCATAACAGTATATTTACAGGTAAGCCAAAGTACACGACGGAGGCTGAGCTATAACTGGTGCTCAGCCAATAGACTCATCATCGGCGTGCAAATGTCTGCGGCGGGGAGATTATGGCCAAAGAAACACCCTCGTTCAATTCACAACTGTTAACGGACTAACGAGCTCAGTGAGTGGTATGGCAGGTGTGAGAGGCTGAAGACTAACAGAGGTCTCCTGTCCTCCATCGACCATCAGCATTACTTCACTCCCTTTTAACCCACTTTGACCTGATTCTACAAAATGTCTTCTAAATCCTGACAGTTTTCTGAAAAACCCATGTTTCTATGTCAGTGGTTCTCAAACTGTTTCATGTCAATTAAGGACCCCCAAAAATATATGTAATTGGCCGCCGACCATGTTATGTTGTTCCAGGAACCCCCCCAGAAACAAAGATTTGAGTTAAAAACGTTCGCTGTGAAAGAATATTTTATTCAAAGATTTGCACCACATGTTCACGATTTTTCAAAAATAGCAGACCTACAAGCTCGTAGCGCGCTATGAGCTTGTAGGTCTGCTATTTTTCCAATAGCTAAAGCATAACAAAATGCTAACACCAAAAGGGGCTCCCGCCCAAAATGAGTTAACGCAGACGACCCAATGCTTGAGAGACTCATCCGCGTCAGCGATTAGTTGACACAGACGTGAAGTTAAGCAGCTGGTTGTCCTGGCGTGGTCACTTTTATATGGCTGAGCAACATATCGATACTGATGTGGTGATTGTGAGGACTAGATATCATTATGGGATTTGGGATGCCATGATATTGAGATGTTATGGCGTCGGTTGGCGTCGTCTTTCCCTGGTTTTAAATCACTTATGACTCTAAGAAAAGCAAAGAAGTATAGCCCATCTAGTTCACAGCGCACTGCATTTTGAAAGTGTTTCTTTAGTTTTGTCTTTTGTCTATTGTCACATATTATCGTCACAATATCCATAGAGGTATTTAGTCACAAATATTGTGATATTTGATTTTGTCCATATCGCCCAGCCAAGATGATTTCTTGATGAAGTTGATTATAATAACGATTTATAATAACAATAATACTTAACTTGGTGCAGTTTGAAAACAACCAAATCACCTACATTCAATGTAGCCTTTTCAACAAACCCTTTCTTCATTTTTTAGAAACCTTTTCTACAAGGTTCCTAACAATCTGGTTCCTAACATCAAGGACCACCGGAGGTTCCAAATGGACCCTTTTGCGTCTGCAACTCTGAAAGTGTATACATTTGCACAAAGGCAGAGTTAACTTAAGAATGACTGTATTACTATGTTGCGAATAATATCAGTTCTCAGGTTCCATCGTGTGCAGGTGCGAATGGGCATGGAGACAGGTGCACACATGTGTGGAGTGAAGAAATGGTTCTGCTCCCTCCAAGTTCTCTCGATGATATTTAGCCAAACCGTTCTGCATTCATCAGCACAATTACTGCTGTGATACTTAGCCAACCAGCATCTCCATTTACCTATCACATTCAGGGCTCCATTTGTGCGTGTGCCCGTGCATGCGTGTAGCACAACCTTGGTGCTTAACTTCAGCAACTCTAATGGGATGTAATCATCTAGCTGGACTTGTCACTGCACAAGAGAACAGGGCTGTTGTGGAACCCAAGTACAATTACTTATAACACTCCTCCTGAAGTGACAGTATGAACATCTGCAGAAGTTACTATTTAAGAAATGTCTCAATGGTCTTCAGTTAATGGCCTGTTTTACTTTCCTTTCTTTTTTCCCCTTCTTTCCCTGGAAGTCCAATTTGACATGCAGGTGGTAATGCAATTAATGTCCACAAATGGTTTCTTAGAAAGTGATTACTTGGCGGCAGCACTATTGGAGTTTTGTTCATATCCATATAAGTGAAACCGCCAGGATAATTTGTTTATTTTTGGAACACAGTTCTTATTTGATGCAATATTTAAAAAAAAGTCTAAGGGAATTCAGAATGTCGGGAAAAAAAGAAACGCGACCCAGATAATATTATTATTTTGTATTTGTGAAAATAATGACCTTCAAAATAATGAAATGCAATAAATGCGCTTTGGGCATTGCATGTGACACTCTATTTTGAGAGAGAGAGAGAGAGAGAGAGAGAGAGAGAGAGAATCAACTCAAAGCATCTGAACATTTCTATTCACTTGGGTCTACATTTTGGCGAGAGCTTTGAAGTGATACCATCTCATCATTTATTGTGAATATTCAAAGACTTATACTTTAAACGGTTGCTGTAGCACCACCACCACCAGGACTAGCCTACTGGTTGAGAAGGTTTGGCATACAGGAGTGGGCCTGTGTAAAACGTTTTGTTCATTTTCATGCATATTTCGTGACTAGTTATAAGAAGAATCAGAAATACAAGTGCAGGACTGCCATGACAATGGCTGCCCGGACCCCCGACTACAGAAATTGTCCCAGCAAATAGTTCCTAGAGTAGACAAGAGGCTATTCTTTATTTCTATAGTACATTGGTAGCCACTGGCGCTCTCCACTTTCTCCCCTGAGGTCTCCCATTCCTCTCTTTTGAAGTCTGACCCTCCATGTTCTAAGTCCCTGACTCTTTTTAATCACGGGTGGATGACTTTTGTTTTAAAGCCAAGGTAAGATAAACTGGCTATATTGAGTACATGTGGCTGGGAAAGCTCTGCTCTGAAACTATGCGAGAGAGAGAGAGAGAGAGAGAGAGAGAGAGAGAGCAGAAGAGGGAGAGGGAGAGAGGGAGAGCTAGTAAACTGTCAGGGCGTGAGAGTCCACGGGTGGATAAGGATAGGGACAGGACATTGTCATACCGCGGTGGAGTATAAATTAACCGATTTAGACCTGAGGACGATTCTACAAATGCCTTCTAAATCCTGGCAGTTTTCTATATGTAAGTCGTGCTCAAACATTTTCATGTCAAGGACCCCCAAAAATATATGAAATTGGCCGTCGACCCCCGTCTGAAAATATGTTGTTCCAGAAGATTTTAGTTAAAAACGTTCACTCTGAAAGAATATATATCCAAAGATTTGCACCACATTCTTACGATTTTTCAAAAACAGCACTAGCAATAGCACTCGGTGCCGCACTATGAGCTTGTAGATCTGCTAAAGTGTAACATAATGCTTCAAACATAAAGGGTTACCGTCCTGAATGTGTTAAGCATGAGAGACAAGGAGAGGAGAGTTGATGAGAGCACTAATGAGGAGAACAAAGGACAATGGAGCGGTTTTTGGGCGGGAGTGCTGTGGGAACAAAGGAGAGAACATGAAAATTAGGTGGAATAAGCAGAAGTTTTGATGAGATGTACCATGCTGAAAACATGGCTAGGAGCCTTTAATGAACGGAGGTGAGATAAGACAGATACACACTGGCTATGGACTAGTAACATATTGAATCCTTTCAAATACTGCCAATTTAACATCAGAGTCAAGCCAAACAACACATGTACTTACAGTATCGCTTAATGAACATGGCGAAAATGATGCCATTTTGACGACTTTCATCCCCAGAAAACGAGATAAATGTATGCCAAATATGAGGTATTTCCTATACCGTATATGTACGAATATTAAGAACTATAGATCTGCTATCTGTCTAGCCGTTTGGCAGGTGCAATGGGGAAAACAGTATATGAAAATATATCGCACTGCAACGCAAAAATTGCAATTTAGATGTGCGTTTTAGATATATACGTCAGGACTAACAGGGTACACCTCAATGGGTCCATTTTTCAAGAGCATACCGCAAACACGTGGAATGACCTACAGCTTAAATTAAAGAGCTGTTCTCCCAGAAACATACGGTCAATTTAAATCTTTGACTGCAGACTTACCCCCAAGTGTCTGCAACTGTTTTTAAACATAGCCTACATGCTACAGTATGTCACACGATGAGGAAATGTTGCTGTTCTGTTTTTTATTATATTCTTTTCTTTGAAATGTTGTATTATGTGCATCTCAACGACACAACAACGTGTCTTTCGAGAATAAATAAAGGTTTGAATGAATGAATGAATGAATGAATACAAATGCACTTCATGGTTACATTTGTACTTTCTTATGTAGTTAAGCAAACACTGAGGATTTTAATTCAGTTTCAGCCTGTGCACACAACGATGCACGGTATGAACACTTGATGTTCAGTCACTTACTGCCAACCCCCACATCAGTTGTCTGTTAAGTGTTAACCCAGTCAAACTGGGAAAGCATCTGTGTCATCAGTCTGGCATAGACTCAAGAATCTGGCATAGGCTCAAATATGTGTGAATGCATGTTTGCTGATTCAAGCTAAATATCAATGTCAATGTATTGCTTATGTATTACTATTGTATCCCTAAAGGTGTTTTGCTAAACGTTCCCTGAGTACATCTCTCAGAGTGGAGCCTTTAACGCCAAGTTTAACTCTATTCCATTTGTTGCAATAAATGGTTTATCTACTTTGACGTGAGTGTTTCTGTCTGAACCATTATTTTATACTTTGCGCTGGTCAAAAACAGCAAATCTAAAAGCTCATAGCGCAGCAGGAAGTGACGCGCTATCGTACGACGAATTAGACCGTTCCTCACCCAGGAGTCAGCCCAGCTCCTAATCCAGACATCAGTCACGTCAAAACTTGACTATGCAACGCACGCAAAAATCTAAAATGACACCGATGCTTTCCCAGTTTGAAAGGAACAGTTGGACTGTTACTAAGATTCATATTGGTATGTAATTAACTGTATAGTATGTTCCCATTCAATATTTTTTTCTTGCATTTAATGACAAGGTGTGGGAGTTTTTTTCTTTTAATCTAATTTGGTTTTATCCTATGCACCATTGCACCTGTCAGTGATGTGCAAAAAGGCTTGCTTTTTAAAGTATCAAATTAAAACGTGCACGGCAAAACGTTTGCAGATCTACAAGCTCGAACCGCGTAGCATTATGCTGTGTTTGGAGCGTGTGCATCTGCTATTTCTGCTATACTTTTGTGTGTCACTGTAGTATGACAACGTAGCTGCATTAATGTACGACAAAAAATACAAAAAAAAAATATGGAAATAAGAGGTTTTGGCCTGACAGCAACAATATGTTCATCTTAGGTTGTAATTTCCTCCGACAATAATCCTAGCATGAAACCAGGATGAAGTACAGTATGGGGGATGTTCCATCATGTCTCTCTCTCTCACTCGCACACGCACACGCACGCACACACGCACACGCACACGCACAAGCGCGCGCACACACACACACACACACACACACACACACACACACACACACACACACACTCACACCTGTACACACTCCAGCTGAACTGTGTGTAGCTAGACCTGAGAAAGAAACAGTATGAGGTAGGTCTGCCTTATCAAAGACACATGGAGGGAGAGCATGTCTGTTCCAAACTTTGCTAAGTGTCAGTGTATGTGCATGTTTACATGGGTACACATCTGTTTGAGTGTGCGTTTGTGCGCGCGTGTGTGCGTGTGTGTGTGGGGTGTACCTGAGTCTTTGTCTGTGGTCCGTATAAGCATGCGTGTCTGTTGTTCGCCTGTGTTTATGTGTGTGTGTGTGTGTGTGTGTGTGTGTGTGTGTGTGTGTGTGTGTGTGTGTGTGTGTGTGTGTGTGTGTGTGTGTGTGTGTGTGCGTGTGCATGCGTCCACGTGTGTGTCATATTGTGGGGCAACAGCAAAAGTGCTGTAACCAACTCGGGGGCCGTCATCGATTCTGACTGGTCCATTTCCTGCAAGAAAAACATATAACGCCTGCCCTGCCACATGGATGTTATTACTATGAGAAAGCAAAGCAAGAAGACAGTTCATTCTGAATGCAGGTCACACACACTGGACTCTGCAGGAGAAGATGGAGTGCACACACACACACACACACACACACACACACACACGTATGCACGTGCGCTTGCCCACACACACACACACACACACGCATGCACGCTCTGGGTCAGGATATTGGACAGCAACCAAGGAGAAGTAGGAGTAAGGAAATTGAAGGCAATGAGAGTGCACAGTGAAAAAGAGCCTAGAGTCTCTTTCTCCTTGTTTTCTCTCTAAACAAACAGGCCACTGCACGGAGCACATGCAGCGTTTAGGAGACCTTTTATGAAATAGTCCAACATCCTGCGGTGAACTATTATTATACTCCCATGTTTCACTCGAGTCAAGGTATCCACACATCAATGGAGATGGTTCAGTACAGTGCACTCCGCTACGTAGAAGTATAGAGGTCAGATAAATAGTACGTCATTTATACCATTCAGGACGGGAACTCCTTTTGGTGTTTTATGTCAGGGTTTCTCAACCCCTCCGGGGGGGGGGGGGGGGGGGGGGGGGTCACCAAATTAAAACATTGCGAGGCATGGCCAAAGCATTTCCGGGGGTCCCCAGCCAAAAACGTTAATAACCACTGTTTTATGTTATACTTTAGCTAGCTTGTAGATCTGCTATTTCTATTAATTATAATTTTATTTATTTATCGTGAAGTAGTAGTAGTATCATAGTAGACCTATTGATTGGTTCAGCTGCGGTTGGGCTGATCCAAACCGGAAATGCAATCGATGAATGAAAATGCGTGGGACCGAACCAATCTCATGAGTCATGACCAAGAAAGGATGAAAACCACTGACACACACAATCACGCACGCACGCACGCACGCTCCAGACTTTTAACAGCCATTTCTCTCGCACATGCATGCGCACAACAGAAGGCCACAACATTGAGGCCTGCAGGGTTTACAGCAGATCTACATGCTCACGTCGCGACGTGTGTCGTGAACTTGCAGATCGGCCATTTTTCTTTCCGGCACAGGACAATCGTCCTGCGATGGCGTTTAAAATGCCAGCCAAGTGCAGCTGTTGCAAACGTGAAAAGCATCTACTAGAGAGGTGGGCAACTTTGACAATGGAGAGGGCCACTATATTTACACACTCACTTCAGAGGGCCACTATATTTACACACTCACTTCAGAGGGCCACTATATTTACACACTCACTTCAGAGGGCCACTAAATGTACACACTCACTTCAGAGGGCCACTATATGTACACACTCACTTCAGAGGGCCACTATATTTACACACTCACTTCAGAGGGCCACTATATTTACACACTCACTTCAGAGGGCCACTATATTTACACACTCACTTCAGAGGGCCACTAAATGTACACACTCACTTCAGAGGGCCACTAAATGTACACACTCACTTCAGAGGGCCACTATATTTACACACTCACTTCAGAGGGCCACTATATTTACACACTCACTTCAGAGGGCCACTATATTTACACACTCACTTCAGAGGGCCACTATATTTACACACTCACTTCAGAGGGCCACTATATTTACACACTCACTTCAGAGGGCCACTATATTTACACACTCACTTCAGAGGGCCACTATATTTACACACTCACTTCAGAGGGCCACATTGCATATTACTGTCATAGAAAAAATACCCGGTCTACAAGCTCAAAACGCGCCACATTGTGACGCGCAGTGGCGTGCACAGATAGACACTATAAGGGATGCCTGAGCACCATCTGCCATTGCCCTCTGGACAGCAATGTGCCCTTTTGAAAAAGAAAAAGAATAATCTATGAATCTCACACTATTAAGGCAACCGGGCCGGTTCCACCCTCTGCACAAGGTGCCCTTTTTTCACTTGAGTACCTGCCCCTCTAAATGTCTGTGCACGCCACTGGCGACACGTTTTGAGCTTGTAGATCAGCAATCTTTGCTATATTTGAATTGGAATCCTGAATATTGTTTTGCTATTTTCAAATTGGAATCCAGAAAAGTTACATTTTTATTTAATGTCAAATGCCTCTCAAATGCCTTTAATTAAAGTTACGTTACCTTTATGAACTATAAGTGCAAATACATTGGACATCAAAAAGACAATAACCTTAATACTACTGCTCTTTTTTTTCTTTTTTTTTTAAGATATTTTTTGCGGCTTACGCCTTTTATTGATTTTTGAAGGGACAGACAGTAGGCTGACAGGAAACGGGAGAGAGATGGGGGGATGACATGCAGTAAAGGCCGTGTCGGGTCCGGGAGTCGAACCCGCGGCACACTGCGACTGGATTACCAGTCCGGTGCCCAGACCGTTACGCTACGGCCTGGGCCTACTGCTCATTTTTAAGCTATTAATGTTTGCTGAAATTGTAACTTGGCTGAAATGATATATCAGTATTCCGATATTAACCCATTTTGGGCGGGAACCCATTTTGGTGTTAGCATCATGTCGTGCTTCAGCTATTTAAAAATACCAGATCTACAGGTCTGATATTTTAGAAAAATCGAAGAGCGACATAGAAGACATTTTTAGAATCTGATCTCAGGTCAGAAGGGGTTAAACTGCGGGGCCACATTCAGTGAAGAGTGGGGGGCCGCATGGCCAGTTGCCCATGTACTGTATGTACTGTATGTACTAGCTGTTGGAGGTCTCCAACCAGACACCACCAGAGTCACAGTGGGTTATAAGCTATCTCCCATCTGGATCTGGAGGTGACTGGAGGGCATAGACAAAGTGTACCAGTCTAAACCACCGCTGTCCTCCGAGAATTTCAATGCCATAGTGATCAAACGGCCGCGTGGTTAGCAAGTCCCAGCGCTGCTTGGCATGAGAGACGAGAAACAAAACACACACGCGCGCACACACACACACAAACACACACACACGCTCACTGCACAAGCCCAAGCACAAGCGAGCAGACACAAGCGCACATGCACACGGACACAGATGCGTCCTGCACACGGACAACAGGCGTGCACACAACACGCGCACATCGTCTGCGTACAAGGGCTATGAATGACATTTGCGGTTGCCTCTCCAAGTCTTGATCTCCCATATAACCACTGCTTTCTCCACAGTTAAGAAGACAGAGAGGACTGACTGCATTAGATTCGGGCCACAAAGTCTCCAGTGACCTGCGGTTCCTATTAACCAGCCATCACTTTTGACAGTCTAATAAAGCAGAATCTTCTCGGGAAAGACTCTTTTTTTCCCCCCTTTTGTTTTTCTCCTCTCCTAAGCTGCAGTTCTGAAGTTTCAGTGTCTGATACTATTGTCCACAGTGTCTAGAAAAATAATGAACAAGAATGTGTCACAGAATGGTTTTGTCTTTTGTTTGATTTGCTTAAGCCAACGTTGATGCGAATGTGTATGTGCATGCGTGCGTGCATGCGTGCGTGCGTGCGTGAATTGCAATGGTTTCCTGCTGTTCATTGATACAGTCAATGTGTGATTTAAAAAAATAGCACAATAAAGACAGGATAATCTGTTTAAGATCACTTTTCCTCCAAGTTTACATAACCAAATTATTTAATAATTAGATTGTTCCCCGAGGTAAACATTACATTACAAAATTTCAGTGACTGAAATAAATAAATAAAACTGCGCAGCATTACAAATTATTATTTATCCTCGTGAAAATTCAGTGTAACATTTTCAGGACCGTTCCTGGCAACTTGGCCTAGGACAAATTATAACAATTACTAGGATTATACTGAGCTTTGGCACATGATTCTGATTAAGTTTTCAAACTGTGTGATTCCATAATATAATATAAGATATTATATTATTTATTATTATTATTGTTATATCATATTATGACTTTGGGGCTGAAAATCAGCTCACAAAATAATAAAATGCAATGAATGCGCTTTGGGCACTCATCATAGCTATTATCTACGGATACCGGAGACCTCGCCAGTTTACCAAGTCGCCGTGGCGAAAATTCTTCATCGTTATGCTAACATGCTGTCTTCATCAGTATAGTATGTCAAACTCACAGATGTTATAGTTCATTTCCAAAGTAATCAAATTATTTTGTGCAAATAAATGGTCAGCTAGATGATGATAAAAAGGTGAATATGTGAATACCTTTTCAGGATATTGTTTACTAATAATTTAGAATGACATTGTTTCGGTACTTTGGTGTTTAAACTTTTAGCATTCCTATACTTTCTCTAGTGTTAACTCGAAACAACTATCCTCTCTCTCTCTCTCTCTCTCTCAATTCAATGACATTTAAATGAAGGTGAAGTCAAACTAAAATGCACTAAATCGCGGCGAGTTGGTAAAACTGGCCAGTTCTCCGGATGCCTCATCTACACTTGCCCCGTATGATGGCTGGAATTGGGGACACGGGGCCATGAGCTGTTTATTGCTTACATATGGAACCAACATGTGGTTCACATTTGCCAAGAGGGGGGCTCTAAAATAGGTACACTCTGGGTACTCTTACCATTGAGTCATCATCACACGGGATATACTGCACTGTCCAAGGTTATTATAATTTGTACCCACTTAAGCCATAATATATACATACATCATCGTAATTCGTACGAGTTCCGAATAGCAACAAAATGTCAAGCTACAATCTCACAGCACATTTTCCCCTTTCTGAAAACGATTTGGTCTGACCATGCTTATAAAATAGGCCTATCTGAATAACGAATTAATCAAAAAGGTCTTTGTCTATAACGACATGGCCAGGTGGAAAGCAGGTGCGGAAAGCCGAGTTCAAACTGCAACGGCGGCGGTCCACAGGTCATATTGTCCGTCGCAATCTGTTTTCCCTTCCCGATTTGTCAATATGAGGAAAAGAATGTTTGCTTCTTTTTGTGTATAAATGTTTGATTTTCAATAACACAGAGCAACGTTCACATGATGTATGAAGCTGTTTCAAATGAACTTTAGGTTTGTTGATTGAAATTTGTTTAAAATTGACTTTACTTGCCATGTTTTGAGGAACATCATTTCTTTGTAAACCGTCCAATAGTGATTAAGACTTGATTTGGAAGCCATCTGCATTTCTCTGCTTTGTTTTCTTCCCCGATGTCTTCATTGAGAAAAGGGAAAAGCTTCCATTGAGCCAGTTACCGTCTCATTCACGTCTGCGTGGTTCAACCCTGTTTCTCTCATCAGTACCGTTACATCTTAACCCATTTAGGCCTGAGTTAAAAACGTTCGCTCTGAAAGAATATATATTCAAAGATTTTTCAATAGCTAAATTATAACATAATGTTTAAAACACCAAAAGGGGTTCCCGCCCAAAATGGGTTAATGCTTTTGTAAGAAAGTTGCAAGGGTTAAACGTACGATATAATTGAACGAACACACATTCTTTGCACACACTCAAATATAAACAAATCCAGTCGGGGGGGAAATGAAATGGCCAAAACATTCTTTCCAAATGATGCACAATCCGATTTGGGCTTTCATAAAGACCCCGTAAGTAAATATTGAACCTCTCCTATACACACTATGAAGTGTTAATTTGAACTCCTTATTTGACAGTATACTGTCCCGGGGCTTTTGGTCTGGTGGAGATACAAATTAGTGACATGTTACTCAGCTGTGCTGAAACGAAGAGTGGGCTGCCGATGCCATAAATGGTAAATTATGCATTTATATAGCGCCTTTATATCCAAGGCGCTTTACAGAGATATAGAGATTGTGCATTACATTCACCCATTCATACACCGATGGCAGAGGAAACCATGCAAGGCACCGACCTGCACATCAAGAACTCATCGCCCCTAAACCCGCCACTCCTCCAACACCCATCTTCTCCCCGTCCCCCCAACACCAACCTCCGGGCCTTCTGCCACACAGCCCCATGTCTGTGGAACTCTCTCCACCATTCACCTGAGAGCACCACAGCCCCATGTCTGTGGAACTCTCTCCACCATTCACCTGATAGCACCACAGCCCCATGTCTGTGGAACTCTCTCCACCATTCACCTGAGAGCACCACAGCCCCATGTCTGTGGAACTCTCTCCACCATTCACCTGAGAGCACCACAGCCCCATGTCTGTGGAACTCTCTCCACCATTCACCTGAGAGCACCACAGCCCCATGTCTGTGGAACTCTCTCCACCATTCACCTGAGAGTATCACAGCCCCATGTCTGTGGAACTCTCTCCACCATTCACCTGAGAGCACCACAGCCCCATGTCTGTGGAACTCTCTCCACCATTCACCTGAGAGTATCACAGTCCACCGACTCCTTTAAAAATGGACTTCAGACCCACCTTTTTAAGAAAGCTTTTCCCTAAACATGTTTTACTGATTACGATGTTGCTTACGCTTCTTTTATTGTTTTTTTATTTCATTTATTTTGCCATGCTTTTAAACCTTGTAGCACTTTGAGATTCGTAAGAATGTTAAAGCGCTTCATAAATAAAATGCATTATTATTATTACTAATTAGGGGTTCAGTGTTGGAAGCCCGGGGTCGAACCGTGGCAACCATCCGGGCCACTCTACCCCCTGAGCCACCGCCGCCGCCCCTGTGCCATCGTCGGTGTTTCTCAGGCCTCTGGATCGCTGAGACCCCCTGCAGGCGCATGTCATGTACGGACGGACGGACGGACGGACGCGCTCTCTCACACGCTATAGTACTCAAGGACACATAGTCGCCCAAGTGCAAACAGGCATGCACACTTACACACAACCACACACACACCATTACAGGGCCCATCTTCTCCGTGATTATACCCATGCGTGGCCCAGAGAACACACGTCGTCTGGCTGAGAAGAAGCAGGCATTGTTGTTCTGCAGCAGAGAGCGAGACAAAGAGAGAGTTAGAGAGAGAGAGAGAGAGAGAGAGAGAGACACAGATGTGTAGAGAGGGAGAGAGAGCGAGCGAGCAGGTGATAAAAGGAAATCTCATGTCAGGGCCAGATGTCCCTGGCTCTGTGGCTATGTGACGCAACACAGCCCTCAACGGCTGTGCAGCTTTCCTCGTCAAAGCACAAGTTCCATCCAGGCTCCATCACGCTGTCTAACCATAAAAAAACTCCCACTCCGTTGCATCCACACACACACACACACACACACACACACACACACACACACACACACACACACACACACACACACACACACACACACACACACACACACACACACACACACACACACACACACACACACACACACACACACACACACACACACACACACACACAGAAACCCCACCGCCAACTCACTCACTCTCAGACCTCCCGCTATTTGTGCAACAACATACAAAACCGTTGCTGTCGGGCAGAAACCTTGTATCTCCATATTTCATAATTGTTTTTCATTTTATTTTTTGGACGGGGGGGGGGGGAATTAATACCCCACTTTGTCGTAGCCTACAAGAGGCTCGCGCAAAGCTTGCGATACGTTGCGAACACCTTCGTTAAACAATATTTTTTTACTAAAATGTTTAGAAATGTAATATCGTGAGAACGATGGCTTCCATTTTCGCATTGCAACTTTCCAGGACTAGAAAGCCTGCCGGTTCTATCTGCTTGGTTTCCCCATCGATGATGTCACTGGTGGACGGGTTTCTGAACTGCCCACAGCCCTCCCATGCAGAGCAGAAAAGAATTGTGCCATTTTATCATGATTAGTTAGGACCTAGTAGTATAATATACTACTAGGTCCACTTCACCACTTTTCAACCTATCTTTATATTATGAAGATAGGTTGAAAAGTGGTGAAGTTGTCCTTTAACAAGAGCTCGTGAATCAATAATAACTATGTTGTATCCAATTGGAAAACAGGTAATTTTTCCCCCTTTCCTGAAAAGTGACCGTATATGGACATACAAGGTTCCCCCCCGGCCGCAACAAAACTCTGTCGTAGACCTCGATCTGCTCAAACCACAAACTCACTACTTCCACACAGTGAGCGAACGAGGAGCCCAATACCACTTACACTATAGACGCAGCCAGACCAATCAATCAATCATCGGTCACTTACACTAGACGCAGCCAGACCAATCAATCAATCATCGGTCACTTACACTAGACGCAGCCAGATCAATCAATCAATCAACCATCGATCAGTCACACCTAGGGATGGGTATCGTTAGGTTTTTTTCGAGTCCGGTACCGATTCCGGTTCTGCTTATCGATTCCGGTTCTTAACGGTTCCCTATTTCGGTTCCAAAATGATATAAAAGAGGTCAAATGTAATGAATAAATAGTGTAACATCCTCTTCCTCCTCATTCAGTTGAGCCATTTGTGGATAATATATATAGTAAAAAAATAAATGGTATAAATTTAAGGTCAATTGTTTTTCACAAAGCTTTTATTTTTAAGACTTTGATTTAAGACAGATGAATAGAGTATAGACCAACATCCTTTCCTTTAACAGTTGAGCCAGATACTACAGTTACCTCTTACTACTACTGACAATGACAACAAATATGCCTGAGAGACTACACAACATAAACATCACTGCAACACATCACTGCAACACAAAGTCAGAAATCTAGAAGAAAATAAAAAGATAGTCTCATGTAGTCTCATGTGGTGCACAGTCTGCATGGCATGTCAGAGCAGAGTGTATACTGTATACTAAAGACATGTATAATGAATAGTATAACATCTTCTCCTTTATTGAGCCATTTGTGGATAATATAGTGATTCTTTTAAATCTATCTATATAATATCGAGTCTGTATTTACCCAGGACAATAGTGTTGTAGGCTACTTCTCTTATTACCAATAACAAATAAAAGCATGTCTGAGATCTGAGAGCATCTTGAACATGTTGATTGGTGCGGGTGTGACAATCAACATGTTCAACTCCCCAGCTTCCAGTGATCCGACAGTCTGCAAATAATGTAGTGTTTGTTCCAACAACGAGGGGGGAGGCGGTGGTGTGTGCGTGCGTGTGTGTGTGTGTGTGTGTGTGTGTGTGCGTGCGTGTGCGTGACTGTGCTAAATCAACAGTCTAATCCAAAATTCAACAACAGATAATGTCCCCCAGCGAGAACAAAACCCATGTAGTCATTGGCGAGTTTAATATGCCAAGCGACATCAAAGCAGCCTCCCAGACTCCTTCACTTGGAGATCTGGTGAGGAGCGGCCTGACAGCCGGAGCCACCCCACTACAGTGCACCCACTCCAACCACAGGAGGCATCCCGAACCGGGGCGCGCACGCTTTTTCCCCGACGCCCCAATAGTCCGGCAACCAAGAGTCCGAATTTTGTCCGACTATTGGCGGGTCGGAAAAGAATATCCGCAATATCTAACCCCCACGAAGGCCCCTGGACCGATATCCCCCACCCACCCCTATAGTGTCACCAACACTATCTGACCAGCACTCTGGAATGTTTACCGTGTCCACGATCAACCTGCCACCCGTCGTTGTCATTGTGCATGTGATGCCCCACACACCCCATACGGGTGCAGTACTTAGTTCAGACTATAGTCATTGGTCCGACAAACCGACAAATCGCAAACCCTAACCTAACCATAACCGCAAGCACGGGAGCAGCGCATCACGCATGTCGGACTAATGCTCCGTCGGAATGACATGCAGATCCCAGGGAAGGTATAGGGTTTGGCGCCCCCCCCCTGCAGTCTCTGAGGACCCCCTGTTGAAGACCCCTCTAGTCTAGACCTTGTCTGAGCACCATGCCAGTGTGTGGGATGCTTGAAGATGGAGTGATCACATGCGTTTCAACACTTCCAGATTTACACCGAGGGTGAAACTCGGCAGAATTAAAAGGGAGGCCGGGCCTTTGGGTGGGAAGTAATACCCTTATTTTGATCCATTCGATGACAGATGTTTCTACGTGAGAGCCCGTATACCAATCAATAGCAGATGGTAAAGGTATTCTCTATCATAACATCTTTTAGTGCATTATATAAAAATGTATACCATGCAGTGTAAACACTACATTCAACCGATTAAATCCTCCTAACCTCGGGCCTCCATTGTTTTTTTTTAAATTTGTTTTCATCAGCAAATGCCTTCCAATGAAACACAACTATCTGGCTGGTATCCATTTTGCCTCCAAATTAAACCAATATGATATTCGCCCCATGCTTCCACAATATGTAGGAACACATTCAATTCACTGCACTTTGAGAGTCAAAATCATGTCCATGTCGTTTTCATGCCCTACAGTGCATATCTGGCACCGCTGGTTAAATAAAGCTTGGCATCTCTATTCTGGGGGCGAAATTAGACAATAATAGAAGCTTGTAGATTGGTTATTTTGGCAAAGAGATGGTGTAGACTGTAGAGAGGAAAAAGGAGGAGACCCTAGCCTCTCCTTGACGGCTCGCCCCCGGAAACTACGTATTCATATCACAATGCATAGATCAATTAAGTAAACACTACTACTGACCCCTGAGGACCCCTACTCTAATACATGTGGTTTGCAGTAAGTGGTTCATGTAAGTACTGGAGCTAATATATTAAAACAAACTGTAATTATCCAGTTAATGTTTTTTTGACTGCTTGTGGGGATTATACTGGAGCAGTGCTAGTGGTGAAATTTCATTCCGTTGGCTGGAGAGAATCACAAGTCTATTTAAATGACAAACTTAATTCTTAGCTTTATACTTAGAATAAAATAGCTAATCTATAATCTCACAACATCATTTTTGGCAGGTTGAAAGTTGCCAAAAAATTATGAGGCACCTGCACTGTCATACTGTATATAGACCATACTGTTTGAATTGTGATACTCTATTGACTGTTCTCTATTGACTCACACCCTATTAAGTCACTAACTCATGTACTGTACTCATACTGTACTGTGTGTTTTAGCAGGGTTACATACTGTAGTTGGTTCATTGTACTGTACTCATACTGTACTGTAAAAGGGTTACATACTGTAGTTGGTTCATTCCAAGTTACAGAGATAGCTATTTCGGGATGTGGTTCTGAGAGTGCTGTTCATTGTCATTTTCTTAAACGTAGTTTAAGTCATGTTTTTCTTAATAATAATAATAATAATAAAAGTGATAAATAGCTCTATATTCTTATAGAAATAACTCTAAGCTATAGAGTGTTTGTTCAGTAAAAGGCCTTTATGTCTCTCTCTATCCATTTTAGTATATTTAGGAAATGACATTGTCACGCCGGATACCAATTCTATCCAATCAGGACAGAGAACTCATACAGGATACAGGATAGACAAGTGGAATTGGAAATTATTTTGTGAATTCACACAGAAGGATGATATATGTGGAAAAATAAATGGCAGTGATAGTTCTGTGGCCTATACTTGAAGAACCGTTTACACAACATAATCTGACCAGTGCTGAATCTGCCGATTGGCCCAGAGAGAAGCTTTGGACGCTCAGACACACAGACACTATGAGACAAACCCTCTCCTTTGACGGCTCGCCCACCGAGGAGCCACACCAACAAAACACAATGTTGTTCAGCAGAATAGTATTTTTTTACTAATAGTCGTTTAGTTTTACTAGATGCAGGCCAGGCACCCAATAAATTAGCTTGTATTTGATGGTGCGTCAGGCCCTAATGCCCTGCATGTTGACTCTGCTGTCAGGCAGCCAGTGATCAAGGCCTAATAGAAGCTTTCTAACTGACATGCAGGCAGTACATGCCAGACCTTGGGTCTATCACGCCAGCACAGTTACAGGGGATACGGCCAACAATAACAACAAATAGATTTTCATTTAGACTGCAAGGCAAATTTCTCTGGAAAGCAGTGGGCAAAAAAGCATGGGATGGGTGAAAGTGAAACCTTATTTATTAACGTGGTTGTGTGCCGGTGTTCGTGCACCGAAAATATCAGATCTACAAGCTCACAACAACTGGAACTGTGAGCCCCCCCACCCCCTCCACTCCTTGGTTGTGGAGGAGAGGAGAGGATTGACAGTATACAAGCATGGCTCTGGCTCCGAGTTTATCACAACGTTAACTATACAATGTCCCCCTGAGAGATACATTTGACCTTCTTCCTCATGTCACAGCCTTACACACAGGATGAAACACAGATTTATTCAAATTAATGATCTGGAATCACGCCGACAGTGTCAAATATTTGAAATTAACACAACTGACATACACAACATTTATTCCATTCCATTGCTAAATACGCTAAACCCTCTATTGGTTTTATATGTTTAATTTGCCGCTGTTTGACTATTATTATAAAAATCCGGCTTGACGCGTTATGATGACGTAACTGGAAATCTGCCTATAACTAACTTGCAAGGGCTTCTGGGAAACTGACTCCAATGCAAAGTGTATGAGACGGTATGGACCTTAGAGTATAATGAATAGAGATGCCGGCACCCGGAGGAAACCCTGAGGAGAAATGGACATAGTGGCCGAATTTGGTATTGCAGCGTGGGCCCAAACACATGAACGCGCTGGTCCGTTCATTGTGCACGTTCAAGATGACATGTGAGCGCACGTGAACGCGTGCAATGATAGTCAACGGCAGCGCGTTCATGTGTTTGGGGCAAATCCATCCCAGAATGCACTCTGGGTTCCTACCCGGAAGGAGGAGTGAAATCGCCTCATGCGCTTTAGAGCAACTTAAGTGGATGGGAGGAGAACTTGGGTGCGGTCTCTATTCATATATACTCTAAGGTATGGACAATCTTAGCTCGCTTTGCTCTTTGTCTGTGAGTCGGATCGAGGAAGTGGCTTTTGTGTCGGCTCAATAACAAACCGTGGAACTATTTTCAGCCGGATTTTCATTATAAGAACTCAAGGAGGTACAATTACGATGCTTTGACTCCTCAAAAGTAACTTTACACACTGGCAGTCAACGTACATGTAACATGTTATTTTAGACTATAAAGCTGATATAACGATGACATCTAGGAAGGCACATCCTACCTTTTCTCACTCAACTCTACATGCACTTTATCTTGTTTCTGCCTCTTACTTTTCTCTTTGTCCCTCCTACACAAGAAGGCCAGATTTGTATGTTGTCCTATGACGGACCTGTCACATGTCCAACATAGACTATCTACAAACCTCACAACGCTTCGTGGCACACATCTTGACAGCTTGCAGATCAGCCATTTTCGACACACACACACGCGGCATTCGGCCATTCGGGCAAAGTGTAAATCGAGCATAACTCTCCTAAACTCTTTCCGAATCGATAAACAGAGGCCTTACCTCAGCGCAGGCCAAGGCAAATGTTTGAGCCACCTGTTGCAGGAAACCCCCAAGCCCTCAGGAGACGGGAGGATGGAGGGCGCTGCTCCACCTTCTGCTCCTTTCTGGACCAGAACGAGAGAGTGGGTGGAGGTGTGTGTGTGTGTGTGTGTGTGTGTGTGTGTGTGTGTGTGTGTGTGTGTGTGTGTGTGTGTGTGTGTGTGTGTGTGTGTGTGTGTGTGTGTGTGTGTGTGTGTGTGTGTGTGTGCGTGCGCGTGTGCTTGTGCGTGTGCGTGTGTGTGTGTGTGTGTTCGTGTAAAGTGGACGGAGGTATTCTGACCTGAGATCAGATTCTAAAAATGTCTTCTACATCCTGACACTTTTCTGAAAAAGCTATGTTTCTATGTCAGTCGTTCTTCGACTTTTCAAAAATAGCAGACCTACAGCTACAAGCTTGTAGATCTGCTATTTTTCAATAGCTAAATTATAACGATGTTTAAAACACCAAAAGGGGTTCCCGCCCAAAATGGGTTTTAAGGGATGTTGTCTGTAGTAGCAAGATCCTTTCTATGATTATTACTGTATTGAAATTAGACAGACATGTATACAGTGTCTCTTTATAATCTACATATTTTCTATATCAGTCAATGCATAGCCTGTACACGTACTCACAATGAGCGATGAACTGTCGCTGAAGTGGAGACACAGGGGGGTTTAAATGGACACAGGGAGGACACAGCCTGCAGGTGACAACAGACAGGGATATAGGCTAGCTAGGCTAACACACAATATATAATATAGACAACAGCTACTAGGGCAGACAGGAAACACAAGGACATACACTACAAAATAAGAGTTAGTCTGGGGAAAACAAGTCAAACTGTAGGCATCATTACATTTAGTTTGACCACAAATACTGTACACATCAGATACAAGCTCACAACGCCTCACAATTCCAGCTTGTAGATCAGCTATTTTCACAATCTTTGCCTCTTTATTATTTGACTATTTTGGCCAGTTCTTAGTTTGTTGATTAGGCTACTTCTGATGCATTTATGGTCATATATTATTTTCTTTCTTTCTTTCTTTCATTTCTTTTTAGGCATTTACACATTTCTTAAAATTCCTTAAATTGCCACTTCACTGTGATCTGGGGGGACCCCTCCCCCCCCTGCCTGGGGGTCCCTACCAACCCACAGGTTGAGAACTGCTGGCCTATAACACATGCAGATTAAGAACAAGATTAACAATTATTACAGCGTGGATGAAAAAGGTTATTTATTTATAAATATATATAGCCCCTCCTATATACAGCGTCATAACTCGTGTCACATTTGCCATTGACAATGAAAGGTGAATTTACGTCATACGTGTCTGAGCAAATCGCCTCGTTACGTCATGATGATGTACAGTTGAGTGCCACTGCCCTTGTCCCTTATCCTTTTCCTATTTTTCTCATGTTGCAATGGTGCATTTATATAGCGCCTTTATCCAAGGCGCTTCACAGAGATGCATTACATTCACCCATTCACACAGCAATGGTGGACGAAACCATGCAAGGCACCAACCTGTACATCTGGAGCAATTAGGGGTTCAGTGTCTTGCTCAAGGACACTTCGACTCTGGGGGAACCCAGGTTCGAACTGGCAACCTTGCGGTTGCCATCCGGCCACTCTACGAATGAGCCACCGCCGCCCCGTACGATGATAAGAGCGCCCCTCACTTCACACGGGTGTGATTATTTTACGAGAGCTGCTGTTGGAGGAGATAAGTGGGGGAAAAGGCAAAGCAGCAGAGCCGAGGCCAAGGGAGGCCGAGGGAAGGGAAGGGGGGTGCTTAAGGACCCTTCTCTGATCTGCCACACTCTCACCTCTTTTGGGTTCCAGGAACTCCCTTGGTCTGCTTCCAATGATGCACCCCCCAAAGTCTCCCCCCAGCCTCTGCAAACAGCCCCCCTCCCCCTCCCCCCACCCCACCTTCACTCTCACAACTTCTCTGGCAACTTTTCTAATCAACCCCATCACCCCATCTTTCCCCTCACACACTCACCCTTACAACCCTATAGCAAAACCCACTCCTCCCCCCCCCACTCCACCTCTGCAAATATCTCCCCTCTATACTCCCCATTTCTCTCTCTCTCTCTGGCTCTCTCTCTCTCTCTCTCTCTCTCTCTCCCTTCTCCCCAGGATGTAAAATATTCACAGCTGCTGCTGCGGTCGGGTCGCGCGGACCACAAGTCTCTCTGAGCAAACAAGAGGAGCTGTGAACGTGTGAAGCCCGACGGTGTACGTTTCATTTGAGGTCCGACACAGGTCCGATAGATCCTGATGTAGTCAAAACAGAAACCGCATACTGAGCCCTCACCACATGCCTCAACAAACCAAACACTAACCAAACATACCCCATAAGCACAACACACACACACACACACACACACACACACACGTCACACACACACACACACACACACACACACACACACATGCACACGCGTGCGCGCACGCAAATGACATCGGCAAACACAGTTTTGAGAAGCATGTTTGAGGTAGCCTAATACAGAAATGGGAGAGATGGTGCGTCGCTCAAACGCAGCTGAGCAGCCCCACTCAGATGTCATTGACTTGATAATGAGTGTTTAACATCTGTCTTAAATAAATGGGTCTGCTTTTTAAGTCTGGTCTTGTTATGCATAATGGCTGATGGCTAGACCGCATTCACTTATAGGCCTACATTCAAGTTGCCATAAATTCAGTTTTCTGTTCCCCGAGAGATCTATAAATATATACATTTTGAACAGAGACTTGTTTCTGACTTTGCACAAATGAGCAAATAAACAACTAGTCTGTCTCTGCTTTCGAAAGCCCTCTGCCATTTTTTATTCCAAAGTTCCACGCTCTAATAATGGCACCAAAATAGTGAAAGCTTACATTATATGTAGATCTGTCAAGTTGTACGACCAAATAATAAAGACATCTTGGCTGAGGAATGCCAGCCCTTGAACTTTACGAGAAGGGGGGCGGGCGGGGGGGGGATCAGTGTCTTGAACACATTTCAGAGTAATTGTACTTGATATGTAGTTTACAGAACACCCAAGTAATCATATAAACAAAGGGCTGGATGCCCTGGGCGGATGAAAGGACATCTGAATCTCCCCTTCCATGCATCATACTTACTCACGTTTTGACACGACCGTTAGGCACGGAGGATTCCTGTCTGAGCACTATGGGAGCATCCAGGACCTTTTTTTGTTGTTGTAATAAACACAGTCTGGTGGATTCCATCATCATACATCATAATGGTCTGGCATGTATGTATGTATGTGTGTGTCTGTGTGTCTATTTGTGAAGCGCGTGTGCGTGCGTGCGTGCGTGTGTTTGCGCTTGGTCTGATCTCACTAATTGCTGGAATGGATGTAAGATTTAGAGTAAAAGTAGAAGATTGCAGAGAGAGAGAGAGAGAGAGAGAGAGAGGGCCGGGAGAGGGGAGGGGGGGGGGGGTTGTATGAAGAAAGCATGACATCATAGTTAATTAGAATCAGGGGATAAACAGGGGGAGTGATATTTACGTTACGCCATATGCCCTCCTCCGTGTGTCTGTCTGTCTCTGGGGCACAGCAACAGGTTTCAGACAAGACAGGTCAAGGAGGAGGCTGGGCCCAGCTGCTAGACCACACTGTGTGTATGTGTGTGCGTGTACGTTTGTGTGTGTGTGTGTGTGTGTGTGTGTGTGTCCGCACGCGCGTGCGTGCGTGCGTGCGTGCTTGTGTGCGTGCACTTGTAATCCTGTGTGTAAGAGCCAAATGGCCCACAACAAGTAGATCGTATGATTTGGGAAATCAGCTACAGTATAACCTCACAAGAAAAATAGTTTTTTATGGTAAAAAAATTATACTGAAGAATCCATTCATTTATGCCAAGTTGCGTCTAATGCGTCTCAACGTGGACAGAAATATTAGTCGATATTTTGTTACTGCAATGACTGTGTGCTGTGTGCGTGTGTGCGTGTGTGTGTGTGTGCGTACGTGCGTGCATGTGAGAGGGGCCATAGGAAAAAGCCCTCTCTGTCTTTGTTGTTCTCACATATATAAAAGACAGTGTTTATCCTCTAGGAAGCCGTGTGTACATGTGAAACAGATCGGCGGTGCACTAACATATCGGTGCTGTCGAGCAGAAACCTTGCATCTCCACGTCTTAACATTTTAGGTTTGCTTTTTGTGAATGAATGCCCTAATTCAGTGGTTTTCAACCATTTTTGATACCAGGGCCCACTATTTATTCTGTATTTTTGATGAGGTTTAGTGAGACCCAAAACGTAGTGAGACGAAATCGAACAAGCTACTAATTTAGAGGTTTAGAAGTATTTAAAGCGGGTCATGTTTGCAAATCAATAATATATCAGAATTCTACCTGAGGGCCACATTAAGTGAAGGTATGGGGGGCCGCATGTGGCCCACAGGCCGCCAGTTGCCCATGTATATGATCTAGTATAAAGCCTGATTTAACCACTTAAAAGCCTATACTTGGTTGACCCTCGGAGTCCCCACAAAGTGACATCATAATAATAATTAATTGCATTTTTATAGCGCTTTTCCAAGTGCTAAAAGCGCTTTTAAAAGGTTAATTCATTCATACATTTGGGAGGTGAAGCGGCGAACAGTCGACACCAGCTACTACCCACATTCACACACCAATGGTGGCGAGCTCACACCGACCGACTCATTGGAGGCAATGTAGGGTTCCACATGTGGACAGGAGGAGCCGGGATTCGAACCGCCAACCCATGGATCATTGGACGACCCGCTCTACCTCCTGAGCCACAGCTCATGTTTGCTGTGAAGGTTTTCTCATTATTACAGAGATACTGGTCTTTAAATGGTTAACCCATTTAGGACTGAGGCCGATTCTAAAACGTAAAAAGGCCTTCTAAATCCGGAGTTTTAAGTTTTCGGAGAAACTTCAAATATTTATTAAAATATGACAAAAATATATATATGTTGCACTATAGCAACAAGATCAACCCCAAAACGGGTGCCCGTCTTGAAAGTAAATAAAAATCACACCCGTGTGAAGTGAGGGGTGCTCTTATCCCCATACTCTCTGCCTATAGTGCGTCACAGTCCCGCCCCCTTTCATGACGACGAGGGACCCAGCAGAGAATTCCCCGTTCATTTTCCCTAAGTATTTATTTAAAGACGTTTACGTCCGTGGCTTAAACGTCTTTAAATGAATACTTTTTGAAAAGTCTATGAGGAAAATGAACAGGGAATTCTCTTCCGGGCATCTCATCGGGGGCGGCGCTCTATATGCTCTATAACATAAGTCCAAACTGATACACGTTATCAGTCTGGATGATGCCAGACTGATAACGCCCCAGTTAAAACGTTTAAAAAATATCCAAAAGGTTTCAAAATAAAATTAGGGTTAAATTGATTACATCAAATTAAAAAACAATGTCTTCTAAATAAACTTTCAGAAAAATCTCATGTTTCTATATCAGTGGTGCTCAAGATTTCATGTCAAGGACCCTACAAATTATATGTAATTGGCCGCCAACCCCCATTTGAAAATATGTTGTTCCATATTGGACCCCCCAGAAGCACAGATTTGAGTTAAAAACGTTCACTGTGAAGATTCGGGCCACATTTTCAAGATTTTTCAAAAATAGCAGATCTACAAGCTCGGTGCCTCGCTATGAGCTTGTAGATCTGCAATTTTTCAATAGCTAAAGTATAACATAATCCTTAAAACACCAAAAGGGGTTCCCGTTCGGAATGGGTTAAACTGATTTAAATGCAACATCAACACATTTTGCTGGGGGACCACCTGAAATCCTCTCGAGAAACGAATGAACGTTTAAAGAGGCTGAAAGTAACATAAATAGAAGTCAAGTCTGAACAAATTAAAGAGAAATATATTTATTTTATTCATGTTTAAATGATAGATTAGTATTCAAAAAAGATAGGCATAAATGTTTAAAAAAGAATTTGTCCTTTCCATGTTTTTGTTCTTTTCTGTTGTTAAATATTACATAAAATAAATAATCTTTTAAAGCAGTCAAGGTGAAAGGATTAGGAATGAAGGAGACAACCCCAATGCAGTGACTGTTTTATGTTAATATGCGTTGTTTATGTGATGATGATAGCTTGACAAAAAAAAAAAAATTCCGACTCATTTCGCAGTGTTCCAAATCTGCCTACCCTCCATCTTTCTTATGTTCTTCCCTTGTCATTTCTTTGTTTTTCTTGTTCCTTCACCTCCTTTATACCCAGCCACACCTTTCTCCCTTAAAGCCTAGGTTATACTTTGTCATAGGACGGTGACAAAAATAGCCAATCTACAAGTTCACTATTTTCCACGCACAATGACAATCGTTGGATGAAGCATCCTTCCCTTGCTGCTTTCCTTCCTTCTTCCCCCCCCCCCCCCCCCCCCCCCCCATCTAGCCTGACTTATCCTTCGTTACACGACCACGTCACTCAATAAAAGAAAATTAATCCATTACTTTTTTCCGAGCGACGTGGCCGTGAGACGAAGCATCGATTTGCTCTCCTCTTAGTCTCTCCCCAGTCAAGTGCTTCTGGTGGTAAATGTAGTTATGGAGTAAAATTCACGTGGACACAAATCTCAAATAAAATAAAATAAAACAATCTGTTCCATCTCAGTTCCTCATACGAGTTAGTACAGCATAAATAACCCATAGGAGTTAGTATTGCATAAATAACTGCATCCATGCAGATCACGCACATTTACACATATAAGACAACCTACACCCCGCCCCCAAGGTCATCAGGGATCCCATCATCCGTTCCATTTCTGTTTCCAACTGTTTCATCCGGGTATAAAATAAAAGTTTGGCACAGAAAAAGCTGTCTTTTCTCTCTTTCTCTCTCCATATTTCCATCTGTGCCCGACGTGTACATTATTATAATTTAACACAAGAAATAAAACATGCCTGTGTCCCGGTTGGTATCATTTCTGTCCGTTCTTTTAGCATAGAAGCCTCTCTTGAAAAATAGAAATGTCTTTAGCCGAACGAGAAACCATTTTCTTCTCTCCGTAGAGATAAGTTCCTATAGTCTAGAAGTTCTGTTTCTCTCCTCCTCAGTGCAGCAAATCCTCCTCATATACAGATCTGATTAAATTAGCCACTACTCCAAGTCCACCGTTACTCCGCAAAATAACATCCAACCCCCTCCAGTTCAACCGAGCCACGCGGTATAGAGAAGAACGTCCAAATCACCGTGGCTGAACCACAATGGGCAGAAAGTGAGTGGCGGTATTTTTCCTGCGCGTCTTCCTCCCATTTTTGGGCTTGCCATTGGTGTTGAGTCCAACAAACATGGGTTTGTTCTTCCTGTTGCGGTTTTCCGCTGAAGCGTACGTGTTGTACTTGTTCTCCTCGATGCGCTCGATCAAGCGGCAGTCCGGACCAAAGTCTCTCTGGAGAAAAGGGGAGAAAAAAAGGGAACGGTATGAGAGGATGTAAATCTGACTGAGTTCCCAGAAGTTCTCAGAGTGGATGAAACTCAGCCATTTATAAGTTGAGTTGGACATCGGTTGGTAATTGTGTGTAACCGTCAACCGATTTGTCCGTTTTAATTCTGAACGGGAACCCCTTTTGGTGTCATGTTATTCTTTAGCTATTGAAAAATAGCAGATCTACAAGCTAAAATAGCAGATCTACACGCTCGTATCGTGGCACCGAGTGCCACAATACGAGCAAATCTTTGCCTCTGGGGAGGTCCCTGGAACTACATATTTTCAGATGGGGGTCGTCGGCCAATTACATATTGTTTTGGGGGTCCATGACATGAAAATGTTTGAGAACCACTGACATATAAACATAGGTTTTTCAGAAAACTGTCAGGATTTAGAAGACATTGTGTAGAAATGTAGAAATGTATTAGAAGAAATAGAGCTTGGGTGTCATCGTTTAGCTGTGTGCAATAACTGATGATCTGTACGAGTTCATTTTCAACAACCCCTAATACAAAATCACGTTGTCGGTCAAGTCTGCCTGCCTACCACCTTCCTTTACACTCGAGCTAGACAATAACTTGACGACACTCAGTATAGGCAATGAGAGAAAACTAGAGAGAGAGAGAGAGAGAGAGAGCGACCGACATTATGTAAAAGTTAAACTGGGGCAATGTTTTTCTTGAATAGAACCAGACATAAGGATATGATCAGACATCACGCTATTGTCGAGGGACAGCTGCACTCACCAGTAGAAGGAACACGCAGTAAATGGATTACATTTTAGAGCCACTGATCTGAAAGTCTCGCTGAAGAATAAGGGCTAATTTATACTGCGCTAAGTGACTCCCGTCGTGCCACGACACGTTCATTATTATTTAGTCAGGAACACTCACATCATAGCTCAGATTTAACAATTTATTGCAAGAAATGGAATACGGTTAGGCCTAGACTCGGCGTTGATGGCTCTGCTCTTTTAAGATGTTCCTGAATTTGCCGAGCAGTATATGCTAAGCGAAATCGGGGGAAAAGCACAATGCAGAAACTCCCCATGGATATAAAAGAGCGGAACCAAAGCGAGACAATGCAAAACAAGGCTGGGATGGAGGAAAACTGGCAAAGCTTAATTGCCAGCAGCACCGTGTGTGGCAGCTCAATCCTCCAGATCCAGTATCCGCATATTTGTATGGACCGCCTCGTTGTGAGAACGATAAGCCGCCAAGACGGTGTGTAGAAAAGCATGGCTGATTAGAAACAATGACTCAGTCAGCAGCCCGACAGCTGATTACAGCTGAGGGTGAGTGTGACTCCCATGTCCTGCATGAACTAACACAATATATGCTTAATTTACTTTTTTTGGTATGCCCCTTTTTCTGGCTCTCCTGCCAGTGAGGAACCCCCACCGGGAGGACAACGTAGTGCTTCCCGTCCTATGCCTCACGTTCCAACAGTCCCCACACTGAGGCCTCATTCACACCTGTCTTGTGTCTTGCCCGTGTTTAATGGCCGCTCCAATGCATTTCCAATGGAAGTCACATGGTTTGACAAGACCGTCTTGTTTGATGGCTGTGTTCTTCCCTCCTCCCCCCCCATCAAACCAGACTGTCTTGTCAAACCATGTGACTTCCATTGGAAATGCATTGGAGCGGCCATTAAACACGGACAAGACAGAGACAAGACAGGTGTCTTTTAGACAGACAGGCCGTCCTACGCCTCCCGTTGTTCCAACAGTCCCCACGGAGACAGACTAGGCGCCGGGCATAGCACACGCGGGCGACAAAGATCACCGTTCCTCTCCAGGCTTCCCTCCCTCCCGCGAACACAGCCAATCGTGTTTGCATAGCGATAGACGCTCGGGCCAAACCGGATGCACCGCGGGGTATCCCCACCATAAAACACACTTTGTTGAAAAATGTGTTATTTGTTCATTGAGCAACACGACCGTAAAAAATGTGTTTGGAGAGCTTTCAACTTTCTCAAATCCTCTTCCAATCAGTGACAGTGTCTCCTCTTTGATTCATCTTCTCACCGCTGGTACTACAGTAGGCCATAAAGCCTGATTTAATGCAGAGGACGATTTTCACACATTTGATTGTAGGATGTACAAACTGTTGTACTATTTTTAGCAAAATCAAAGCCGACACTTGAAAAAGCAACACTGAATTTAAGCTTGTTAAAGGACTTTAGGACGATAGTGGTGGTCTACTATGTTTAGCCCATTGACTATGACTCAAAACTATGACTCCACTATGACTTGACATTACTGCAGAACATTTTCCTTGATTTCTGAGGAAGCCATTGTATTCAGCTAATTTCAGTAGGGTCTATGGCATGACAATCAGGCACATGGAACTAGCGGTATCTTGGGATAGGGAATCGATTACGAAAGTTACTTAATTGTCGTGTTTTACTGGGTTCTACTTCTAACCCATTCAGGACGGTGTTTGGTGTTTTAAGCATTATGTTCTACTATAGCTATTGAGAAATAGCAGATCTACAAGCTACGAACGTTGTTAAGTCAAATCTTTCCTTCTGCGGAGGTCCCTGCAGGGACAACATTTTCAGATGTGGGTTAATTACATATACTTTTTGACATGAAATAGTTTGAGAACGACTGATATCGAAACATTAGGTTTTTCAGAAAACTGCCAGTGGTGCTCAACCTTTTCCATGTCAAGGACCCCCAGAAATTTCTGAATTTGGCCAGACCCCCATGTGAAAATATGTTGTTCCAAGGACCTCCCAGAAGCAAAGATTTGACTTAAAAACGTTCGCTGGTAAAGAATATATATTCAAAGATTTGCACCACATTTTAATTAATTAAAAAGAATAGCTCGTAGCGCGGCACAGCTATGACGTCAGTTTGTTAACCGTTTAGATGAGAAAATGGAAAATATGCTAAATCTAAAGATGTAATCCATTAAGGAATAATGCTTAATACGGTTTATGTTTGTGTACGATATATGGCCAAAGCTGTGAATAGGCAATGACATCATGTACTGACACCCATGTATTGATTCATTGATTGATTTGATCCGATCCCCGACACACTGCACATCAGATCTCTTCACCTTCACATAACATTGGTTCCCAGGGGTCCTTGAGGGAGTTCCAGGGGGTCCCCAGCTAAATGATTGTTTGGAACCAAATGGACCCTAATGGGTCTGTAACTCTGAGAGTGTACAAATGGAACCAAATGGACGTTAGGGACCCGTTAGCATCCATTTAAGCAGAACGAAAAGCAAAATTTATCATGATTTAAAAACAAATTCAATGATATTTTTTCAGTAATTTCATGAAGAAATAAAAAAGAAAAGTCTATAGGATAAATTAGAAAATAATAAATGTTTAAGTAGCCTAGTAGTGGAAATAGCCGATCTACAAGCTTGCGACACGCTGTGAGCTTCAAGTTGTAGATGTACTATTTTCACTATCGTTTGGGTTCCCGGGGGTTAAAAAGTTTGGGAACCACTGAAGTGGAATCATTGTGACAAAACGACGAGCGTTGCGACGTGAATCACACGATGACTGTGGCTTGCATTACATTACCCTGCTGACCACAGCCACAGGTCAATGAGGAGACCTGCTGACCACAGCCACAGGTCAATGAGGAGACCTGAGAGAAGTTTAGAGAAGGGGATCTGAGAGAAGTTTACTGGAAGATCCACTGGTGGCCGAGAGCCCACCATCACTTAATCAGCCAGTGGATATACTCACAACCAAGAATGTACCTTCCGCAAAACACACATACGTACACACACATGCACGTACGTGTGGATACACATGCGCACATGACGTGTGTGTATACGCGTGTGCATGCACGCACACATGCACACCCGCACACACGCTCTCTTGTCTTTCTCACTCTCCCAGGCCACAGCTGTTCAAATTGGTTCCAGAAGTGAAACTGAATGTTCCCAAAGCAAAAATGAGCATAGTTTGTAGACACTGTGCAGCCGTTTACTGTAACCAACATTGGTCACAATAATTTATACTCCACCGTACAACAGACTCGGCGTGCCGAAAGTAACAGACAATCCACAGGCTCACAATGTCGTATTTTCTGCGACGCGCTGTGAGCTTGTAGATCCGCTATTGTCTGGCGTGCAAACCCCCGTTGTGAGTGCCTGCATGCATGCGTGGCCCTCAATTAAAGCGGGTGTGAATAATGCTGAATAAACAGCGATCGGACTGAAACAACAATCACAAGTGACATGAAAGTAGTGCAATGAAGCAACGTCTCCATGCGGGAACGCACCGGCCATTAACACTTCACCAGATGTGCAATCCCTGGCCAGAAATGGCTCGACATGCAAATTCGAACTATGCGGAAAAAAAACATTGATTGCAAAATTATGAGCATTATGAGCATAATGAATGCGTTTATCATTCAGTGGTTTAATTAACTTAATTGACGTTGGTAGAGAAACCGAGGCGTGCCATTTGCGTGCGTTTCATTTCCATGTATCAGTCCGTGATATAATGAAACAATGTTTTCATTCGACTATACTGCCCGGATAAAGAAGCCACTGTCTCTAAACCCGTCCAGTGTAATGTTATCCCGGGCCTTCCACTGGTGTGTTACTATAGCTGGTTGCGGAAGACGTCATGGGAATTTGGTTACAGGCCATGCAGCAGAATGCCTTTCTTTCTTTCTTTCTTTCTTTCTTTCTACCGTGTGTCATTTCATCTGTGGTGCGACTCCAGAGAGACACGCCGAAAGTTAGGCCCTTTCAAAGTAACGGGAGAGACAAGAGGGGGGAGGGGGGGGGAGTGGGACAGAGAAAACAGATGAAACAAGGGCCACTCTTCCCCCCAGAGGGACCGATGCAGAATAGAGAAGCTGAGGGTAGATTGTGTTTCCTTGTTTCTGAATGGGAGCGGAGGTAAATGTAGTGGACGGGACAGGGCTCACACAGGTTGGTGCCGTTTGTGGTGCCTATATTTCTGGAATAGCCTTGTTCATTGTTGTGGGGGGTTTTATTTAGCACTCAAGAGTCAAGACAGCCCAGAGATGGACTTGTCTCTAACTCGTGGAGAGCTTGTACAGTGTCGTGGAGTTCAGCTTTTGGTGTCAACCTGGGCCTCTCCTCTCCTCTCCTCTCCTCTCCTCTCCTCTCCTCTCCTATCCTATCCTTGAGCTTTCAGGGTGGGAAGGGAACTATGGTCCAGTCCTGAGCTCTCACGTTGCACTGTTGTTTGACCGTCGGATCAGTGTGGTACAAAGTTGCCGCTTACAAGTGGCTGAATATGCCTTTTCGTATCAAGGGTCATTATTTATTGGGCCCTTGAGCCACGGACCACCATTTGATGAGATTTAGCCTCTCAGACCCAACATGTAGAATACATTTGTTGCCATTGTTGGATAAGATCCCATGCTGTATTAATGTTGGTACCATTAGGAGAGATAACAGGCCAAATGTTGATTGAAATAACAATTCTTCTACATTCTCTAATTGTGTTGACTTATTATAAATTAACTGATGCAGACGTTTACCAATAATCTAACTTTTGAGAGTGTAAAATGAAACCAAATGGACCCTTGGTTTCATTTTACCTATAAGGGTCCATTTGGTCACCAACTCTCCATCATTTAGCATGGGGACCACCTGGAACCCCATCAAGGACCACTGGCTGAAAACCACTGGAATATGTGGCTGGCATCTCCCTTAGCGATAGGGTGAGAAGTTCAGTCACACGAGAGAGACTCGGAGTAGTGTCGCTGCTTATTCGCCTAGGAAAGGAGCCAGCTTAGGTGGTTCGGGCATCTGGTTAGGATGCCTCTCGGGCGTCTCCCTAGGGAGGTCCTCGAGGCACGTCCCACTGGGAGGAGACCCCGGGGCAGACTAAGGCGCAGTTGGAGGAAACACAACACATCGACTCACTGGCCTTGGAACGTCTCGGGATCCCCCAGGAGGAAGTCACTGATGTCGCTCTGGAGAGGGAAGTCTGGAGCTCTCTGGTGGAGCTGTTGCCCCCCCGACCCCGACTACGGATAAGCGGTTAAAGATGGATGGAATATGTGAACTCACCGCTCCATACAGCTCTCCGCTCTTTTTGATGGCCAGGTAGTAGTTACTGCTGAGGCCTTTGATCGCCACCACTCCAACATCCACTGATTTGATCTCCAACACACCTGAAGCAGATAGAGGAGGGGGGGGGGGGGGTATATAAGCTCATACAGTTTTGTACTACAGATTGGTACTTTAGAACTGGCCTGTTGGAAAGGTACTGTACAGCAGGAGCTCACACTGGTGCTCCTTAATTTAATTTATGTTTAAAACAGCAAACAAGAGGACTGTCGACACACACTAAGGGATGGATAAATGGGCCCACGTGATGGTTGAATGGTTGCCTGACGGTGAGTCCCCGGTTCAATTCCTAGTATAGCTGCATAGGCCATTTGCTGTAGGCCTATATGTCACTGCCCTATACTCATTGCTTCTTTCTTCAGAGTAAATGCAAAAAAAAATGCATCAAATGTAATGCATGGAGGTGTCAGCCTATAACTTTAAAGTTTTAAATGATAAATATAATAATATAGGCGAGAGAGAGAGAGAGAGAGAGAGAGAGAGATGTTTCTTTGCAAAACTTGTATTAATTAATAAATAATTTCTGTGCCGGAGACTTTTACTATCATTGGCAAACCTGATGACCTTTCTCAAATGTGTATAGATCTCAGAAACGGTGGATATATATCAACTGCAGAATTGCAGCATTTTTTAAATGTGAATAACCTGAATAGCCTTAGTATGATGCTTTTGGGTAAACCTAAACTTTAGCCCCCCCCCCCTCTCTCTCTCTCTTAACTGTGCGACAGTCACAGAACTGAGAGCGGCCCCCACGCCTCTTCCATTCGCCCAGCGGTTAGCTGGCAGGCCGTACGTGTGCCATGGGACCGAGGCGTGAGCCAGGAAAAAACATTTCTCCATTCCATGTTTGTTTTTCTGACCAGGGGAGCACGGGCTGGCAGGCAAGGCACACGGGCAGGAGGGAGGGAGGGAGGGAGGCCTGCGTGGCCGCTGCACTGCCGCGTCTGTATCAGTTTCCATGCCTGAACCAATTACGGGTTTAAGCTGTGGTTCCCGGCCCTTTCTTCCTCTCATCCTAAAGTCAATTATACCAAGCCATAAAGCTATCAGGGGTTAGAGAGGATTAGGTGAAGGGGTCTCGGGCCTGTAGGAAGTGGAGAGGGGGTCACAGACACGGTAGAGAGGACGCGGGGAAAAAAAAAAACAGGGGCATCACATCCCAAAGTAAACAGGCATCATCTGGTGGAATAATTGGTAAAGTCAACTGTTGTCACCGACGGGGTGCCCCGTGGTAGCAGTTTTAGACAGCGGGGCGGAAACCTGTATTGAACGGTGGTGTAGTTTGACAGCTCCTACAAAACAATTGCGCTGCATCTATATTATTATAAAAAAAAAGAAAATCCATTTCAGTCCGTTTTGGATGCATGGTATGCATCAAGGAAAAAGGCAGCAACGGAGGATTAAAATACAGCATGAGACTTTATTGCGCATCATGTCCAATCATCGCCTCTCTTTGACCTTCAGTCTCCGAGAGGACAGGACAGTAGATTTGTAACATCCTGCAGCCCTGGTGTGATTTTATAGCGGTTCAAAGACAAGCGGAGGAGGCCAGGGGGATGCACTTTAGGAGCCCTGTCACATCATTCTTTGATCAGGGCTAAATCATTCAGGCATTCAGACTCATCTGGAGGCATCTGGCCACTAAGTGCTTCTGCTTGAGCACTCTATATAGATCCTCATTTTCTGTCTCTGGCTTTCTCATGCTACCATCTATTACGCTGTTCTATTATGGTTTATATACGCATGCTGTTCCATCTTCCTGACCGTGACTCTACGGTATATACAGTATGTCTCTGTCTTGTTCTCTACTTTGGCTCTCTCCCCATTCTCATCGTCTCCTGTTAAGTAATGTTATTTTGTGCTTATTTACACTGCAGTCCACTTTTGTACTATTCGTTCTCTTGTGAGGTCTGCTGATAAACAGCTGCATTGCGCACGCACGCACACGTGCACACACACGCGCACGCACACGCACACGCACACACACACACACACACACACACACGTCGTAAAAATGCCATCTCCACCGTAGCTGACATTTGTGAGCACTCTCTCGTCCACTTAAAACCTTAAATATACTTTGGTTGACCGGAGTCCCCCAGGGCTCTATACTCGGTGCCCCACTTTCTTTCCCCTCTACAACAAAATCCCTTCGCAAAGAAAATAGCCGATCTACATGTATACTGTACAAGCTCAGGCTTGTGAGTCTTGTAGATCTATTCCCGCCGAATGCTATAGCTAGCCTATTTGTTGCAGGATGTTCACCCATTATCACGCTGAGGTTCAGACTATAATGACACTGGGGTTCATGTGGTTAAACCTGTTTGATGTGGTGATCCAGGAACAAGAGCACAGGGCTCTTTTATGCTCCGCTTATACCACTTACCAGAAGCCTTCCGTCTAGCTGGCCTAGTGAGTTGAAAGACTGGGTAACTTGCAACAAAAGGGCTTAGACTGCAACAATAGTTTCTGATGGAGGAACGTGTGTGTGTGTGTGTGTGTGTGTGTGTGTGTGTGTGTGTGTGTGTGTGTGTGTGTGTGTGTGTGTGTGTGTGTGTTTGTGTGCAGCATATGCGTTTGTTTTGACCTGAGGTCGTGACAGATGTATTGTATTTGTGTTAAAATATATACTTATATACTACGTATATGAAATGCATCACATACAAAATCTTGAATCTCGTTAGTCCGCCCACCTTTCTCTCTGTACTCTCTCTGCCCTGGACCCCCAGCCGAAATCTTTATTTTAAACATTTCAAGGCTTTGAAGATTATTATTTCTTTCTTTAATGATTGACATTGACTTTGAAATAACATGGAGGTTTCTTTTAACAAACATGGAAGAAGAAGGGTAAAAAATAGAAGGGGTCCCGACATTTCCAAAAGAAATTGGGGGGGGAATGACTAAGGGCAAACACCTGTGTGTGTAACCCAGGGCAGCGTCACAACCTTCATAAAAGCAGGCCAGCTAGGAACATTAACATGGGCGTGCGCGCACACGCACACACAGAGAGAGCTGTGCTTTCTAACTGTAGGAGGAAACTGTTTATGAAGCACTTTAGAATGTGTTTAACCGCAATGTCTGCTGGGTTTTGTAGTCAGATAGTATGACACCAGAATGTAGTGCTGCTGGGTTTTGTAGTCAGATAGTATGACACCAGAATGTAGTGCTGACAGACGTAGGAATCTGTCAGTTGTAAACAAAGTGACCTTACACTATATAACCTTGACAGTTATATAGTGTACCTAAATGTCCTGGTTTTCCTAATCCCCGTACATTACTAGGTGCTTATACTCTTTATTATTATTACAATAATTATTATTAGTGTGGTTGGCCAAAGGGCAAGCAGACTATAGTTATTGTCACACTTTCCTATTATTCTTCCGGAGTAACCTACCTAACTTCCGCTGTGTTTGGCCGAGCTTTGCATAACGTTTGTAGTAGCTATTGGCTGTTGTTGTAACCAATCTATGTTTTACAATCGTTTATAAATACATAAATTCCATTGCAGAGGCAGAAGACCAAACTATTCAAGCGAAATTTTTAAATTACTTTTCAAGAGAGTCAAGGACAATTGGACGGAGGTTGTAGCAACTATTAGTGGGAGGGGCCTATGTAAGCGACTGCGGCAACCACACTTGTCTAGTTATTATTGGCTTGTAATTACTTGCAAAAGCAGAACGCACATGTATGTATGTATGTAAGTATGTATGCATTTATGCATGTATGTATGTAACTATGTATGTATGTATGTAACTATGTATGCATGCATGCATGCATGTATGTCGGTCGGGGTAAGAATGGTGGTTCCTTATTGGCTGTTGATGGTGACGTCAATAAGGTACGTTTCAAGGTTGGTATAAGGTCAATAATGGGTCAGTTGTTGTAAGACATATACATTAGTTAGTAGCAGTAATTGGCACGCTCTGCTTGCGCACTTGTGTGCAAGGCGCAAGTTGGCACCTCGACAGAGTGCATTCTAGTTATCATTATTATTAGAAGTAGTAGTAGTAGTATAATTGTAGTAGTTTTAGCAGTAGTACTTGTTGCTCATACTGTAGCTCTCGTATCTCTTTTTTCTAGTTTCTGTCCTACATGTTTTCACAACTGCATCTGTAACCCTCTCAGAATTCCGAATGGATCCATTCACACTCAGGGACTCTCTTACTCCTGTATGGAACACAGACGTCTGATTCCGTAACACCCGGTGCTTGTTTTCTTTTTGTTTTTTTGTGTGCAACGGAGCAGTCTATCAATAAGTGCTTTCATAAATCACTGCTTGTAACGCGGGCTTTCTGCTGCTGGCTGCTATTGCCTTGGATTAGTTTTTTGTCTTTCTTCCATGCTTTGTGGGTGGTCGCCGTAAAGTTGTCTGGTTCCCTCTGACAGTTCTCATTGTATCTCATTTAGTGCAATTCTCCTTTTTCTTTTTTCTTTCTCACCACTTTCTCTCTCCCACCCTTCTTCTCTTGTTCTTATTTCTCACACTTCACCTCCACTCACTTGCTTCGTGCAGGGGAGGGGGGGGGGGGGGGGAGTCACCAAGTGCACATACTCAAGTACATTTAAGAGGCAGTGTACTTTAAAGAGAGAAATATAGTAGTTTTTATACAACCCGATTTATTTGACAGCTTTAGTTACTTTGCAGATTTACAGCAGATTAATAAAATAAAATAAATGTATTTGAATTAGGCCTAAATATATTATTACATGGATTAAGTTACTATTCAAATCACTTCCATCTGTACCAGCTGCAACATTGAAGTGATGACGACCACATTAAATATCAACCAATGACATGGTATCTATCATTCTGTACAATGACTTTCACTTGTTCTACATTAAATATGTTGATGTACATACTTTCACATAAGCAAGATTTTGAATCCACTTGTAACAAAGTATACGTTCACTCTGTGGCATCGCTACTTTTTTGAGTACTTCTTACCACCAGCGTTCATCCATGATGTATTCCTCTCAGCGATTATGTCCTCTCCACCAAACAACTAAACAGACGTTGCTTTCCTCACTTCACTCATCTCTTTTTCGATTCTCCCTCGTTTTTTTCCCTACCTTGTTTTGTGTCTGGCTTCCATCTCCAACACAGAAACAATAGAGTGTGCAGACTGGATCAAGCTCCCATGGAAATTTATTGTATTACCACCAACTGTAATATAATAAACAAGAGCCTAACTCCAACCATCTTGGAGCTGCAGACTCGCAACAAGCAAGACATGCACTGGAGTATTATATTATCCCTAACTAATCCACTGTCCAACACACTATACCAGTGATGTTCAACCAGTGGTCCTTGAGGGGCTTCCAGCCTGGTGGTCCCCAGCTAAATGATGGAGAGTTGGTGACCAAATGGACCTTCATTAGATCTTTAACTCTTGAGAGCGTAAAAAGGGTCCTTTTGGTTTAATTTTACACTCTCAAAAGTTACATTATTGTTAAACGCCTGCATTAGGCTATACTTAGAAGTCTATACAAAAATAATTCTTATTTTGACCAACGTTTCCCTGTTATCTCCCATATGACACCACATCAATACAGCATGGAATTGTGGACAAAGTCTTGTCCAACTTCAACAAAATATTCCTTAGTTTTGGGTCTGCGAGCCAAAATCTCTATCAAAACGGTGGTCTGTGGCTCAAATGCTGAATAAATAATGAGCCTCGATATGAAAAAGGTTGAAAACCACTGCGCTATAAGGAGTTTAGTAACTTAATGGATTAATCATTTGACTCCACATTGAATATATCCCAATAAGGTGAATCAAATGTTTGTATCAAATATTTTCTTTATACTCAGGTTCAACTGTCTAACTAATGGACACCAAAGGGCCACAGAGGGAGGCTGAGAAGAAAAAATAGAAGGCTTCCTTCCTCTCTCACTTCCATCAGCACACACAAATAGTGCACACACACACACACACACAAATAGTGCACACACACACACACACACACACACACACACACACACACACACACACACACACACACACACACACACACACACACACACACACACACACACACACACACACACACACACACACACACACACACACACACACGCGCGCCCCTTCCCCTGCACCCTGGTTGCCCCCTGCCTCTAGGAACATGGCCAGTGAGACTCCAGCCTGAACCTAAAGGTTAGGGGAGGTTGTGAAAATGTTTCCACTGTTTATCCAAGGGCTTTTTGAAGATTATACTGCGACTGCTCACATGGTGACCTCATCAGCACTACGAACAACTAGAGCGGTGAGTTGAGTGGGGGTCCACACACACACACACACGCGCGCACGCACACACGCAGCCGGTCTGCGGTGAGTTGAGTGGGGGTCCACACACACACACACACACACATAGCCGGTCTGTGGTGCGTGTGTGTGTATTGTGAAATAACCTCACTCGTTAACAGCGTTGGGAACACTACCCCTCACCCAGTGAGAGCTTTTACGTTATGATGTCTTGATTCTTTCTTCCAATTCCAAATTCCAAAAAGAACCCCCCTTTGCTGTGTATATTCCTAGAGCCATACATTTTTCCCAAAACATTTTGATATTAAAAAAGAAAGTCATGTCCATGAAAATACTTTTTGTTTCTCCCCTGCCTTGCAAAAAGGGACCTCTGTGTCTGTGTTTATAGCATATCATGTTTAAATTGCATTAGTTTACGACTTTGAAAGTATAGCAACAAAGTGACTGAAAATGACAGATTTGCAATGACACGGGAATTGACGTCTGTGTAACTCATGGCAATGACTGATGGGTGGAAAGAAATGTATACCAATGGAGAAGACAAAACAATCAGAAATATATAAATAATGTGACTGTAGCAAGCAACCTCGCAGTACAAACAAGATGCTTGAAATATGTATTTAATAAACAAAACCAAAAAAGTGAAATGTGAATATTAACAGTTATCGCAGGCTTGCATGTGGATCATACTATGGACCGTCTATGACATCAATCATATATAGCCTCGGTACCAGGCTTTCATTTTTGTTGGTGCAAAAATTGAAAGCCTGGAGGAACGCATTGGCCGCTCTGGTCTAAAAGTGGGAGTCAACCCTTCCGGGTGGGCGTCGCTCCAAATGATGTGACGTAGCGCTGCACTAGGGGGGAGAGGAGGGGCCGGGGGTGACGGACAGATCGATGAGATCCAATCAGGGCGTGCGCAAATCTCAGCCGCGACCCGCCCCTCTAGACCAGAAACACGTTAGCTCAGGCTAATCATATATGACGTGGTATCTATGACATTATTATTATGTAACATTTCAAAACACATAAAACATACAGTTTCTGCTGTGTGCTCCGGACCAACAAACCAAATACACACGCGCATGCACGCGCCGTGCACGCACGCGGCACACCCCTCTCCGAGACCGCTTGCCTCCTACAGAGTTGTGCCATGAAAATGAATTATTTGAAACTAACAGGTTTTCATCGTTGCAAAATCCCAGCTGTTTCCAATATATCTTGAGCAGGTTGTTTCTTAGATTTTTTTTTTCTCCTGTTCCTAAGCGCCCGATTAATAGTTCTCTCATTTCGGAGACGTGACAGAACAAGAAAAGAAGCTCATGTTGGGCCGGCCCGGGAATAGAAATTCTGCAAGTTCCGTCGAGGTACTATGGTTTACACTCATGTGGCTGAAAACAGTATCATCCTACACTAACTGCCCACATCAAAGTCATCCCTGGCCAGTGGCTCTGACCAGAGCTGAGAAAACACCGGTCTGTTTCTCATTTTCAGCACGACCAAACAAGTTTTTCATACGTAGAATTCTTGGGTTAAAAAGATTTTGTTTTCAAAACCTATTTCACGGTATTTCATCACTCTTTTTTGTTTTGTATTTCATTGTTTGGCCACACATGGCACTCCATAATATCACATTTTCATGAAGTTGACACGGGGTTGGGTCCCCAGTCTGTTGCCGACTGCAGGGCGCATGTCTTGGGGTGCAGTAGTACAGTATAGAAGAACGAGTTGTGACCTATGCTCACTGTTCTATTTATCTTATTCTTGCCTACAGAATGATTTTATTTCCTTTCCTGACAGGAACACTTACACATCTCCCTCTCTCTTTCTCTCTCTGGGCAGAGGGGGCCAAAACCGCACTGTTCAAGCTGTGTGTGATTTTAAAACTGGCCGAAGTACACAAAGAAAAGCAAGTCCAGATTATTCTGAAAACAAAACAAATAGGATCACCTGAGTGTAAAGCCGATGTTTAAAATACCAGGTCTGCCTACCCTACCCAGCCAACTAGATAGCATTAAATTTCCTCTGCCACAGACTTGATCATTCCAGTCCGCATGGGCTGAGATCATTTTGCTGTTACACAGTCGTGCAACAAAGTATAAAGCGTACACTTTCGGTGTGTGCTGGTGTTGCGATGCAGCCCATCTACAAGCTCACTCACGTCTTTCCCATTGGCAATGCAGTGCGGTCGGTGTGAGCCTGTTGCGATGGGCTTAACTTTAGCTTAAGATATATTTGGTGTAGAAATGGAGAACCCAAACCTTTCAACTCGAGACCCAAAAGATATACATTTGGTGTCACCCCGGGATCCCAATCCAAACGCACCCTCATGGTGCATTGTGTGTAGATGTATTTTGTAGGAAACACTTTTTTTTTGTAAAATATATTTACTCACAACCCATTGTTTAGGAAAGACTGGTGTAAAGGGAAAACGGGAGCGGGCCTAGTGTAGAGCCCTGGGGGACCGTGTTCAGCATCAGCAAAGCACATATAAGGCTTTAAGTGGTTAACACCAACAGCACCACTAAAACCACCGCAGAACATTACGCAACTCTCATTTAGAATGAAACACCAAGTGAGGCAAATTCACAGTGATGTTAATGGTGGTTAGATCAAGGGGAAAAAATGCAGCCGTCTGAGGTATTGCGATTCTTGTAACGCAGTTGACTTTGTAACACGAACACTGCCAGTTTCTGTCAAAACATTTCACAGTGCAATGACTGAGGGGCAAAAAATAGTTTTTCAAGGAGGGGGGAGTGTGTGTGTGTGTGGGGGGGGGGGGTGTATGTGACAGCGGTCTGCATTTCCCGCATTTTTTTTTCCATTTTTTCTTTTCATTTACATTACAGTTGCCAGCGCAGTGCTGTCTAATTGTTGTGGTTTCAGTTGTTGGCATTCAACCTTTTTTAGTTATGGAAAACATGTCACTTTGCACCGCAAGTTCTATGCAGTCTATACAGTATACCGTACAGTACATGTTTGTGGACTCATGCACAGATACTCTGTGTCTCACACACATGCGCACGCGCACAGAGTCTAATTAGCCGGCATTCCTGCCTTCTCTGTTCAAACGGCTAGGCTCTCCAGATGCTTCCCCGTCGACTCAACCCTGGGCTCCCAGTTTTACCTTTGATGGCTCCATTAAGGCCCTCACACACACGCATGCACGCATGCACGCACACACGCGCATGCGAGCACGCACGCACACACTTCCATCTGTTCCTGTGCATGCACGAATACAGGAGAATGGGTATGGCAGTGTGTTTGCTGGTGCGTGCACACGTGTGTGTGTGTGTGTGTGTGTGTGTGTGTTTGTGTGTGTTAGGAGGGGGGCTTTTCCTGAGGCAACTGGTGGCTGGGGCAGCAGCCCTGGATCTTATCCATCACAGATGCTACACCCCACCACCCACTGCTTTACCGGCCACAAATACTCCATGTTCCCACACTGGACCAACACCAGGCCAGTACCGTCTAGGACCATGCTGTACCAATACTGGAGCAATACTGGAGTAATACTGGAGCAATACTGTACCAATACATGGAGCAATACTGGAGAAATACTCCAATACTGGAGCTATACGGTACCAATACATGATGGCGCAATACTGGAGCAATACTGTACCAATACATGATGGAGCAATACTGTACCAATACAGTCTGGGACCATGCTGTACCAATACATGGAGCAATACTGGAGAAATACTCCAATACTGGAGCTATACGGTACCAATACATGATGGCGCAATACTGGAGCAATACTGTACCAATACATGATGGAGCAATACTGTACCAATACAGTCTGGGACCATGCTGTACCAATACATGGAGCAATACTGCAACATTGTGTAACAATACATGATGGAGCAATACTAGAGAAATACTGGAGCCATATAAACTAATACTGGAGCAATACTGGAGAAATACTGGAGCAATACTGGAGAAATACTGGAGCAATACTGGAGCAATACTGGAGAAATACTGGAGCAATACTGGAGCAATATACTGGAGCAATACTAGAGCAATACTAGGGAAATACCGGAGCAATACTAGAGAAATACTGGACCAATATACTGGACCAATATACTGTGGAATGTCTTTTCAAATGGGGATCCGTGGGCTATAATTAGGTGTCAATTTGGGGGGTCCTTGACATGAAAAGGTTTGGGAGCCACTGATATAAGGATCATCTGCAACTACAGAGTCTCTATACTCTATACTCTGTATAGTTGCTGGTCTCCCTCTCGTCTCCTCGTCTTTCTTTTCCCCCCCTTTCTCTTCTGTTCTTCCTGTCCGTCTGTTTATGTCATGTTGTTGTCAGTGTGTCCGGTGTACTGTATGCTCGGCGACACTCTGTCACATATAATATAAACAATGAGAAACACACTTTGTCACAACAAATAAGCCCCAACTTAAGATTCCTGCGGATAGTAATGGGTCTCTTGATGTCTGAAGCCACTCTCTCCCACGAGAGTTGAAACGACGCAACGTGACAGAAGAGATTTCTCTTACAGAGAATAGATTTTTCTACTCGGGATACTTTTGTTTAGGGTCGGCCAAAGAATAGCAGACTTACAAGCCCACGACGCGTTTGTGAGGCGACACGTTATGAGCTTGTAGATTGGCAAGTGATACCATCGTAGCAGCATCTCCGCCTGTGGCCTCGAGACGAAATCTGGGCCTTATTTCACGCATGTTGTAGCCCACACGTTAATAGAAAAGAGAGCTGAAGAGATGGGAGGGTATCAGGCAATGACGACAAGAAATATGTAAATGATGATTGAAAAGAGAGATGACACAGTCCTCCGCTCGACTCCCCAGGGAGTCTGGTCAAAGTGCTTCATCTTTGAAAAAAGATGAAAACTGTCTAACCATGACCGTATGGATGAAGTATCTGTGTGGGCCTGTGAGGAAATGGAAATGTTGTCTTTTATTTGTGGTTTATTTGTGTGCGGATAATATGATTGTCCAGATAAGTTCACCCACTCACGCCCCGCTCATCTCTCTGTCTGCCACGCTCTTGCACACACACATATACATGCACGCACGCACACAACACACACACACACACACACGCTCCGTAGATGACCCTGTACTCTGAGTAATGGGGTCAAAGGTTAGTCATACATCTGGACCACTGCACTTCTGTGTGTGCACGCATGCACGCAAATGTGAGGGATCTCTGAATAGTGCTGAAGAGGGGTGGTGTTTGGGGAGGAGAAGAGAGAGATCTCTGAATTAGTACTAAAGAGGGGTGGCGTTCAGGGAGGAGAAGAGAGGGGTGGTGTTTGGGGAGAAGAAGAGAGGGGTGGTGTTCGGGGAGGAGAAGAGAGGGGTGGTGTTTGGGGAGGAGAAGAGAGGGGTGGTGTTTGGGGAGGAGAAGAGAGGGGTGGTGTTCGGGGAGGAGAAGAGAGGGGTGGTGTTCGGGGAAGAGAAGAGAGGGGTGGTGTTTGGGGAGGAGAAGAGAGGGGTGGTGTTCGGGGAAGAGAAGAGAGGGGTGGTGTTTGGGGAGGAGAAGAGAGGGTTGGTGTTTGGGGAGGAGAAGAGAGGGGTGGTGTTCGGGGAGGAGAAGAGAGGGGTGGTGTTTGGGGAGGAGAAGAGAGGGGTGGTGTTTGGGGAGGAGAAGAGAGGGGTGGTGTTCGGGGAAGAGAAGAGAGGGGTGGTGTTTGGGGAGGAGAAGAGAGGGGTGGTGTTCGGGGAAGAGAAGAGAGGGGTGGTGTTTGGGGAGGAGAAGAGAGGGTTGGTGTTTGGGGAGGAGAAGAGAGGGTTGGTGTTTGGGGAGGAGAAGAGAGGGTTGGTGTTTGGGGAGGAGAAGAGAGGGTTGGTGTTTGGGGAGGAGAAGAGAGGGGTGGTGTTCGGGGAAGAGAAGAGAGGGGTGGTGTTTGGGGAGAAGAAGAGAGGGGTGGTGTTTGGGGAAGAGAAGAGAGGGGTGGTGTTTGGGGAGGAGAAGAGAGGGGTGGTGTTTGGGGAGGAGAAGAGAGGGTTGGTGTTTGGGGAGGAGAAGAGAGGGGTGGTGTTCGGGGAAGAGAAGAGAGGGGTGGTGTTTGGGGAGAAGAAGAGAGGGGTGGTGTTTGGGGAGGAGAAGAGAGGGGTGGTGTTCGGGGAAGAGAAGAGAGGGGTGGTGTTTGGGGAGGAGAAGAGAGGGTTGGTGTTTGGGGAGGAGAAGAAAGGGGTGGTGTTCGGGTAGGAGAAGAGAGAGATCTCTGAATTAGTACTGAAGAGGGGTGGTGTTCGGGGAGGAGAAGAGAGGGGTGGTGTTTGGGGAGGAGAAGAGAGGGGTGGTGTTTGGGGAGGAGAAGAAGAGAGGTTGGCAAGAGTTTCATTACAGCCGATTACAAGGTCAGATTGACAATCTGAAAATAACTAGCTGAAAGTGTTACAGGAGGCCACGTTCAATTGTAAACTTGAATCCCAACATAAATCAAAAGACAATGAACATCCTAGTCTCGGCATATCCATGTGCTATATGGATTTCAGATGTCAAGTTGAATCCATTAAAACCCGGGAAAGCAATGCTGTGTCGTTTTAGATTTGAACAGAGTTGAACAGATTTCAACCATTATTTTATACTTTGGCTATTCAAAAATAGCAGATATACAAGCTTTTTGAAGAATCTTGAAAATATGTGCAAATATTTATACTTTTTAAAGGGAACATTGGCAATTCAAATCTTTGCTTCTGGGGGGTCCCGGGAACAAAATATTTTGAGATGGGGGGGGGGGGGGTCGGCTGCCAAATGGTGTAACTTTAGAGATGTCTGTCATCAAGAGCTTTCTGTCACTCCTCGGTGCCTGGAACAATGGATCTGAACGGCCATTGATCACTTATATAGCTTATGCATCAAACTGCAAAGCCCCTTTTTCACTTTCCCAAATTGTACGCCGTTTATTAGCTTTATTAACAGTTTTTGCCGTTACTGCGCATCGCTGCCCACGGCCTGCGCTTCCCCACCCAGAGGAATAAAGCTGAGCGCTTAAATAGCAGCATGTTTTTACTCTGATATGGAGGGGTTGAGACTGGGCTGGAGAGAGGTAGGCTAGGAGAGGAGGGCTGTGGGGAAGGGATGACTTGTCTAGGGCTTTGTGTCCATTTCTTTCCTAGCGATTTATTCCAACATTTCGATTTTGAATAACGGCCGGGCTACACCAGAGAATGTGCACGTGACGCACACAAGGGTCTTGCCTTATCCGCATGCCTGGTGTAGCCGGTATAATTGATATCAATTGGTTCTTTCCAAATGCGCCATACGTACATGTGCAGTAAATTCGACGCATATATACGCACACTTTGTAAAGGCTGGTGTAGCGACGACACGGCCATGGGTTGTGCGTGCGTGTGTATAACAATATGCAGACGAGTCTCACAAGTTTGTGTGTGTGAGTGTGCGTGCGTGCGTGGTCGCGATGTGACGATGTGACGGGTCGTGTACGTGCGTGTGTGGGACAAAACACATGGACCGCAACGTGTTGGCGAGACGCACGTGTGCCTGCATCGGCGTGTGCTTTTACTGTGTACTTTTCAAAGCGTGTGTATGCGTGGAATTGACTGCGTGCGTATACTGTACAGCGTGTTTGGAAAGAACCTATATTGATAGCAATGACACACCAGGGTGCGCGGATACGCAAGCCCCACATACTGTACACATGGCTTTCAAATAGGACTGGATGTGCGCGTGTGTGCGTATGCGGGATGGCATAAAAGCCAGAGTACCGAACGGGTAGGATGGACTAGTACAATTTTGGAGAAGCACTGATACAGCAACATACGTTTTTTCAGAAAACCGTTTAGACATTTGTAGAATCGGCCTCAGGTCTTCATTTGTTAGATCAAAAGGCAATGAACAACCTCTCGGCATATCCTTTCAGAAACTCAATGCACTATACATTCCAGATGTCAAGATTAACTTGAGTACTGATCTCACCATTACCAAGCTACAAATGTGCGGCTATACAAATGGTATCCATAATACAATCATAAGGCAAACCTCTTATCGCCACACTTAAATCAATGCTCATATTATGATATGATTAATGATCATAATACTGTGTCACACAGAAAGAATAGCAGATCTACAAGCTCAAAATTGCATTGCAATACTATTTTTGAATTTGAACCGTGAACAGTAACAGGTTCCCACCCGACAGCACACGATAGGAGTGTTGCACATCCCCCGACAGTCTTGAGGAATGAATGGTTCAGAGCCAAACCATTGTAACGAGGTGTTCATTTCTCAAACTCAAATCAAGTGTGATCCTGGACTGAATCTTTCAGTTAACAGGGATTCATTAGTGAAATTTATGTGACAATCTGTGTGGGATTATAAAATTGGTCCAATGTGCTGCGTTTACTTTTGTTTCTCCGCAATATTTTATACACACAGGCCTAATGCAGTCCTTGATTTTGCCATTTTGAAAACACGTTCGCCCCCCAAACATGTTGTTGGGTTTAGCCCCATTAGTTGTATACTAGTAAAACATAAGTGACATTATGACTCTTAAATCCATATGATGATACAGGGTTTCTTTTTTTTCTTTAAGATATTTTTTTATGGCTTTTTGCCTTTATTTGATTAGGGTACAGTAATGTGACAGGAAAGAGGGAGAGACGGGGGGGGGGGATACACGTGGCAAAGGCTGAAAGCTCGGGACTCGAACGCGCGGCACGCCGTCAGGCCGGACTGCCGGCCTACGTGCCTGGACCGCTCAGCCGTGGCGGCCCAAGCCTGATAGTGATATTATAGATATTATATAAGGTTTTACATAATATTATATAAATGCAGTGTCTGCCGTCATTTAACCGTTTGAAAATATTTCCGTGTAGTTTGAACGTCGTGAAAGGTGTACATTATATTAACCTAACGGCGCATAATATGTTGTGTGAGAACTTCAACATCAGGGTGAACCCTAATCTCTCAGCGCCACTGCCCCAAACATGTCGTGTTGTTGTTAGTATGAATAAACACAGAAGCACCCAGAAGGAAATGGACTAAGAAACGGCAGGAGCCCAACAGAGTTTCTGTTTCCGAGTTTTTTCTCTTTTCAAATCGGTTCCCAGATTGAGGGGAACCTGATCACTTTGATTGTGTTGACCTTCTCAGCGGCATTGTTTCCAGACAGTTACACTTTCCAGTCAATGAAATTACAACACCCTTGGGCGTCTAGCAGTTACACACCAGTAATTCCACTATACCTGGTGCGAGCCGTAACTCTCAAAATACGCTTAAATACTCATGTTGATTTTCAAACTTGTCTGTCGCAAATATTATGGTTATTATCTTCGGTAAGAGTTTAAACAGCCTTGAGCGGCAGTGGCATATGCACACGGGCTTTATTTATGGCCGCGGAGGAGAAGAAAGTCCATGAAGATGTCAGGGTTACATAGAATGAAAAGCAACGCTGACACTAACCTCTGCCGCATCCAGTGCCTCCTCATAACTCTCTTTTTATGGCACACACTCTTACCTTTTCCCATGAGAACTCTTAATAGGCTCGTCAAGCAGAGAGGACAGGGTGAGAGAGGGAGAGAGAGAGTGTGAGAGAGACAGAGAGCGGAGATCGAGAGGGCACAAGGGGGAGAGAGAGCGAGAGAAGGTGGGAGAGGAAGAGAAAAGGAGCGAGAGGAGGACAAGAGAAAAGGAAAGTGAGATGCCTAAGTCACGCCTAATATGTAACGCTGTGCGATTAAGTACAAATCAGGCTTGACAGACTGACCGATGGAGGGCGAATGGCATGGCTTTCAGGAAGAGAAAGCACCTACTACGCGTATACCGTCCATTTCTACGGTGATACTGTTCCCGCACCGAACACCCTGCCACCTCACCCCGTTTTCCAAAACCTCAAATTGACCGTCGCAAACAAAGTTTCCTGACTGGGATCGATAATGTTGCAGTTGTTACTGCACACTCCTTACTCTTTACTCCATGTAATTAAAACGATACATTTCACAAGCCCTTCCCACAAGAAAAAGGGAAGGTTTTTTGCAGTGAACTATTCACACAATGTTTATCAACATGAACAAATGAGTGTGGCAGATTTTTGGGGCCACACTCAGAAAGAATCACAACCATTTTTTTGTTGTTTTGTAAAGCTGGCACAACCCCGTCCTAATTGAGCCACATGAAACACATGGGCACAGGCAAACTGCAAACACATGTCTGTTTGTGTCTCTGCCTCATCCGTTTGTTTGCAAACGAGATGTGGCGGTCCATGTCGTACGCAGGGGAGAAAACAAGGACGGTTCTGTATAGCCTTTCGGTTTCGCTGCAGCATTATCGATGCTAATCACATAATGCCGTGCAGAATTTGGGTTTTAATTCCGTGAGTGCTCAGCCTTGAATGGAGCCTCGTGAAGTTAGAGGATAAATACTGGAGATGGCCATTGGCTTAATCTTATTTGTGGGGTACACACGCATACTTGTGCACGCACGCACGCATGCGCGCGCGCAGCAGGCCCTGACCCCCATGTGATGTACTGCCCTGATCTTTGACAACATGATTAGAAAAGGCTCGGGGGGTGTGGGCGCCTCTCTTCTATCTCCTCAATCAAATCTGTCATAATGACGACGCTGATTTGGAAACGTCTCCCCTGAACAAGCAACTGCATCTAAAAGCTTAAGTAACTGTAAGGAAGTGTACTTAAGTACTGTATACTTAAGTACAATTTAGAAGTTGTTTTTGTAAAGTCAGTATCTCCAACATCCACTACATCTCAGATCCAAATGTACTTTTTATACTTTTACTCAAAACATTTGTATACATTTTGTGAAACTTGTGAAATGGGAAATGATACATAATGAGTACTAGTGAGTAGTACTCTTACTCAAATAAATGTACCAGACTTTTACTTGTGACGGAGTAGTTCTACATTGCAGTACAATGCAATGCTCAGTACAATGCTTGAGTAGGCCTACATGTACTTAGTTTCCCAGTTCCGATGCCCGAGTGTCGCTAGTGCCATGACGTGTGTGTGTGTGTGTGTCCAGAGCTAATCTCTGACCGATCAGTATACCAACCGCCTTGCGCGCACGAACGATCTACAAGCTCACACTGCAATGCACCTTGAATTGCGACACGTTGCGAGCTTGCACTGTAAATGTGCTATTGTGGTCCAAATGTCCACCTGTTAGGAGGCCGTGCCCAGAACTGTTAGGACTGATGAACTGTGACTTTCATAGCACATGAACAGTGTGTGACAGTATCCTGTAAACATTTATGCAGGATTCTGCCGTGCACAGAGCAGTCAAGAACGGCATCTAATGGTGATTATTTTGGTTGCGGTGGTGTGGCCTGAAGGGGGGGGGGGGTTATTTTGTTGTTATATAGTTGCAATTTGACACATCTGACACATCCGACAAGAGTTCAGCCGTCGTTGGAATTCGGGGGCCATTATTTCCAAGTCCAGAGACTTTTTTTTTAGCGCAACTCGCAGCAGATGGATGGTGAAAGGGAGCGACACGTAGGGACCCAGGGTTAGGTTTCACCCCCACTGTATGTGAGCTTATTGAAGAGGACAACACGATACGCCAGGGAGAGAGAGAGGAGGGGGGAGGTGGGGGGGGGGGGGTAGACGGGAGAAAGGCAACGGACACATGTTGCACATGAACACAAACAAACAAGAGAGAACGTACTGGAAACGGACAAATGCCTTCACAAATGCAGCCTCTCTCTCTCTCCCTATATTTGGGTTTATCTCTCACTCGCGATCTTCCGTCTCCACTTTCTGTGCGTGTGTGTGTGTGTGTGTGTGTGTGTGTGTGTGTGTGTGTGTGTGTGTGTGTGTGCGCGCGCGCGCGCGCGCGCGCGCGCACGCGCACGTGCGGTGCATGTGTGCACAGGATCCTCCAGACAATTAAGTGTCATGATTATCGTCTAAAGATTAAAAAAAAAATATATATATATATATACACATGACACGTTATTAATATACATGTCCTTTGAGTTGAAGGACTGGAATCTCAGTGTTGTTTTTGGAAAGAATGTTGTTTAACCTCTGCTCATTTTATACTGCCCAGCCTGACTAATGTGAGGTGACAGATTAGTGCGAACATAAGCAAACTCATTTCTATGATTGCCTTGCACGCACACACACACACACGCGTGCACACGTGTATACGTACATGCACAAATTGCACTCAGTGACAGTATATCACAATATGTGACCAAATTTGACTGAGGGACTGCCATTGTATTTTTTTAATTTCCGTTTTTTTCATGTCATGTGAAAGCAGGGAATCATAGGTTCAAATTGACATATTGGTTGTTCAGTTTGACCCACCAGTTGTGGATATGGCTTATAGAGTAATGTCTTACAGAAAACGGCGAGTTGAGAAAATGGGCTTGAAAGGTTCACTTATGTGGTCTCTAACATTACACCAAGCTACATGTTTAAGCATTTCTTTCATATTTACATGTCAATTCCAGCTCCGACACCTATTTCAGACATGCTCTAGTATGTGAAGAGTCTGGCTGTGCTATTAACTCATTTTCTGGGAAAAAAAGTTTTCCTCCTCTGGTGAAAAGCTGGAATTTGCGCCATGGCAGGCTCTCAGTCAAATCTGGTCACATATATCCAATATATAACCACCCCCTTTCCCCCTTACAGTACGTTTAATTTCCCTATTTACCTCCTTACATGATTTCCTGCTTTTAATATAGAAGTGTATATTTGTACGTCTCTAAATGTTCGGATGAATTGAAAATGGTGGACCCCTGTGGTAAACAAGTGTAATGCTTTATCAGTGTGCCGTCCACAGTAACAGTCTTTGTATCGAGTGGTGCTTTCTTGTGAAATGTACCCTTTCTGCAAACTGTTAATAAATACTTCAATCAATCAATCAGCAATATATCCCTACATTTTGAGGACGTCATTATATACATTTCTCCAAGCATTTTGAAAATAGCACATTTACAAGCTTTTAGATCTGCTGTTTTCATAGTACAATAACAAATACTGTATAGGGTACGGACAGACAAATCTCTCCCCCTTCATCAACCCTCATAATTCTGGCCATTGAGTCTGAAATATGTTGGAACATCTGTACTTTCTGGAAGGTAGAAATAACTACTACTACTTTTCAGGAAATTGAAAAACCTTCGTCACAAGCTCCTGTTAATACCTTTCATTTGGGTAAATAAATGTTTATGGAACAAACAGAGCGTCGTCACGTCACCACTTTCACGTTCAACAATGTGGAGGAGTAGCCAAAAAAGGAAATATGGCCTAGTGCAAAGCCCATGGCATCGTCATCATGCACGAACGCACGACACACACACACACACACACACACACACACACACACACACACACACACACACACACACACACACACACACACACACACACACACACACACACACACACACTCGTTTTTCAGAGGGTTTTCAGATGAATGTCAGAGTACAGTCTCTTTAAAGCCATGCATGACCTTTTATATTGGGGATATATCTTACATGCTAATGCAGCCTCAAAGAAAAGTTGTGTACTCTGTATGTTTATTTGTGCGTGTGTGTGTGTATGTGATAGAGAGGGCTGCAGGCAAGGGGGGGGGGGGGGGAGAGACGCTAATTGAAATTCCTTCAGCCATGTCTGGCAGAGCCTTGGTGTCTGAATGACACACACACACACACACACACACACACACACACACACACACACACACACACACACACACACACACACACACACACACACACACACACACACACACACACACACACACACACACACACACACACACACACACACACACAGCCCTAATAAAAATGGGCTTTGCCATATGGAGGCCATGTGGCCTCTCCTTGCTCACTCGTGTGTGCGTGCGTGCGTGCGTACGCGCGCGTGTGTGTGTGTGCCCATGTTCTCTTTCAGCAGGAGGCAGCTTGTACGACACCAGAGATGGACAGGCCGATACACACTATGACACGTGTACATTCGTATAATTATGTACGTACTGTCGGCGGCTGAATAAGTGATAAAGTCCACTTTATGAACGTTATATGCCAGCTCTGTACTTTACGGCACGCGTTGCTGCTTCCCATGCACCGTGCCAAACAGGGGATTCTCAACCTGCCCACATGGTCACATCATGGGCCCCCAAATGACTGCCCAAAAACATTTCCATTTGAACCCCTGAAGACGCGATGCCGATTCTACGAATGCCTTTAAAAATAAAAATAAACATTGTATCACGGTTAAAAGATAACATAAGTTGACAAATTAATTCATGAGGAAGTATATATATATATATTTTTTTTTAATTGGATGATGTATACGACAACAAGAGCGCCCCTCACTTCACACGGATTTTTCTCTTTAAAAGAACGAGGGAATAAACATGCTCTGAAAATGCACACAGCCTGCACCCGTCTGACGCCACGTGACCACTTATCGTGAGCAATACGCGGTCAGACATTATGGGTGGGCCGTGGACACTTTGGAGCTGTCCAAGTGGGCCCTGGTCCAGAGAAGGTTGAGCACCGCTGGTCGGAAAGATTGTTACGCAGAGAGAGAGAGAGAGAGAGAGAGAGAGAGAGAGAGAGAGAGACAGAGAAGCATGCAACACATTTAGGGGGGAGCAGTGGTGTAAATCAGTGGTTCCCAAACTTTTTCATGTCAAGGACCCCCCAAATTGACACAAATTAGCCCACGGACCCCCCATAAGAGAAGACTTCTATGGCTCTAGCAGAGATTCTCAACCTTTTTCAATGTCAACGACGCCCATTTTCTCATGCATTGTGTGTGTGTGTGTGTGTGTGTGTGTGTGTGTGTGTGTGTGTGTGTGTTCGTGTGTAAACACACATTTTGTCGTAACACAAACATTAAATGCCAGACAATGAATGGACAATGTTGAGTGTTTGTGTGTCAAACACTGCGTAACACGAACATTGAAGATGAAGGTGAGAATGCAAATTCCGATTGGGCAGAATGAGATGATGTTACGATGATATAAGACTAACACTTCACACTTTTGATAATTATTTTCATTGTCCGCTCCAGTCCTATACATTTCAGCCATTTAAAAATTGCCGATCAACAAGCTCGAAATGTGTCGCATCGCGACGCATTGTGAGGGCCCACCCAAATGAATATGCATTTGGCTGCTATATATCCCACATTACTCAGAGAGTACAGATGGAACCAAATGGACCCCGTGACCGTGAGTGGTCCATTTGGTTAAATGAACACTGTGCATTACACTGTGTATAGGTTTAGAGGAAAGAGCTTGTAATCTGGAAGCCCTCAGCACTGAATCCCCAGACCGCCTGGCAGGGGAAAAGAGAACGATGGAAATGGTCATCAATTATTTAATTTGGTATCACTGTGTGAATGCGAAGCATCAAATAATGGTGGGAAACTGCGTCTAGGGATGAAAAAGTAGCCCCAGCTGTGTGATGAAAAAAACGTATGATCACAGTTACACATGGGCCACACATCAAACCCTGATCCGTCCAGACACTTTGCATACGAAACATTGTTGATAATGAATGTTTGCCGTCTTTGTGTGTAGAAATAAAATAATAAGTACCTGATTGTATAGGCAGATATAAAAGTATATTTAGTATATGGCTGTTGTAGCCGATGATGTTTTCTTTTGATACATATACAGTAAGAACAAGTGATGCATTTTGAGGGAGCCGAAAATGTTTTCACTTTGTTTGACTCTCAAAACGGGTCACGAGTTAAACCGTTCCAAAGCCAGCGGGCAGCAACAGGGGAAATTAATCCATGAAGTTAACATCAAATAAATGTAATCATAAATATACTCGTACATATATTGCCAGCCAAATGCGATTACCCAATGCTGTAAACTCCTCTGCGTTAATTAATCAATTTGTAACATTTGGTTACATTTTGTACACTTTCAGGATCAAATTAACATTGACGGTTTTACTGTTGCGTTTCAATAGACTGTGTTCTACCCCCCCCCCCCCCCCCCCCCCTCCATTACTGTGCATTAACCCCCCATCAGCTTACTGGACCCCAGAAGAGAAATGTGGATTGTTTTGGGCAGCTGCCAGGCGTTGAAGACTGAGATGCATGATGGTGGTAAAACGAAAGAGACAAGAATGTGTTGGTGCTTTGCTGCGCTTATGTGTTTGCTTAAAGCGGTGGTCCTTGTGTTCTTGGGTTCGTGGGGGGGGTGAAAGAAAGACGAGTTAATATAATATAACGCAGCATCAAAATCACTTCAACCACTTTAACGCTGTCGCATACTTCGGCTATTCTAAAAGTGACGATCTACAAGCACACACACCGTTTGAATAATTAACTGTATTAATGCCAGGAACGTGGAAATCCGTTCTATTCTCCAGCCCCCTGCCTGTGCCAGAATGTAAAAATCTGTCTTTTTTAATGTAATTTAATCCGGTAATTATTATTATTATAATTTTTTAGCTTTTACTCACATAAATGGATCTGCACACGCGCACTTACTACTAATTTTTCTGCATTAAATGAGCCACAATCCAGTGTTTGGAAGCTTATCATTCCCTCTTCCCTCCACCCTGTAGTGGGCTGGGGGGGGGGGGGGGCTACACTTCCTGGTTGCCCTCAAGGTTTATTAAATCAGGTTAGGAAGCGAAGACGTACGGTGGACTCCATGTTGCTCCCTGGAAGGAAAGAAACGCAATAGAGACCAGGAAGTTGCACAAATCATAGATATGACACAAATGGCCCAGCAGATGGCGTGATGCCACTGAAAGGAGGGATGCTTGTACATGTCACGTCATGTACCGACCATCATTACTGTCTGAGTGATGAAAGAAATGCCACGCACATATATTTTTCCAGTGCATATGGCAGGCCTTGTTGACGGATTTGGAAGAGATTTTGAAGGTCTGGTTCCAAAAATGAACCAGTATTTAATGTGTCAAATCCATGATATTTACATTGGAATGAATGAGCCCGGGCTGGAAAGTGTCCAAGTGGGAGTGTCTAAGTGGGAGAGGCCGGGTCTTAGTTATAGGTCCATTGCGCATGTTTCTTTCCTTCCAGAGAGCAACATGGATGGAGTCCACCATACGGTCTCCTAACCCGATTTAATAAAGTCCAGGATGTCTTCTTCTACGGTGGTATTTCTTGCATTTGAGTGGCACTGCAGGCCTCACGGTCCTCGCCTATGTGTCGGGAGGGAAAGTGTTTTTAAAGAATGGCATGCAGCATTTTGTTATTCTCTTATGGTCATCATGGCATCTTTTCAGATGGGGGTCCGTGGCCAAATACACATCAATTTGGGTGGGGGGGGGATCCTTGACGCGGGAATGTCTGAGAACCACATGGTTTTAAAGCACGGTGCGTTTTGTCGCGTCACGAAACCTGCAATAGAAATACTGTAGCTACAGTTTTACGTTCCTGGCTGAACCAGTGACTATCACATCCAGCAAAAAAAAAATCTCATGGTACTGCTCTCACACACACACACACACACACACACACACACACACACACACACACACACACACACACACACACACACACACACACACACACACACACACACACACACACACACACACACACACACACACACACACACACACACACACACAAAATTCTATCTATATTGTAAAAATCAATCTATGACAGTGTACAAATGGAATGGATCCCTCAAGGACCCCTGGGGGTCCCCTGACCCCACTTTGGGAACCACTGCTATAGCCTATACCTTCCATGTCCTGGATAACCATCTGGGGTCCCCCATTTGAGCTGCACATTTTCAACTTGTTGAGCTACATGTACATAGGAGAGTTGATTTTCTTTGGGAGTAAATGTTCCCCTTTGAATTTTGTGCAATACCTCTTGTCAACCAGTAGTGGTCCTACCCGAGCACACGATCCAAACGTCTCAATAGGAGGGCAGGGAGACCAACTGTAACCAGTCAGCTATATTGTATTATTATTAATTTATATACTCTCCCATACATATTATATTTTATTAATATACTCTCCCATACATATTATATTGTATTAATATACTCTCCCATCCATATTGGTAATCAGAACAATGTTTTAGTCTCTTAAAACAAAAGTTACGAATTGCAGCTTTAATTGAACAGGACTTTACACATTTCACCACAAGTAAATCCTAACATAAAATAGCTGTGCGTGCCGAGTATATCTGTCAGGTTTGATGATGCGTTTATTCTTGACGTTTTCTCCGAAAGAACGTTCTCTGTGCAATCTCTGTTAATACATCTCCTCTCCTCTCCTCTCCTCTCCATCACCTTGCTCACTCTCCTCCTTAATCACACTCTAGTCCCAGACGTCCTACAAATGACATGCATGTGTATGCAGGACTCTACACATGCATGTGTATGCAGGACTCTATACACATGCATGTGTATGCAGGACTCTACACATGTATGTGTATGCAGGACTCTATACACATGCATGTGTATGCAGGACTCTATACACATGCATGTGTATGCAGGACTCTATACACATGCATGTGTATGCAGGACTCGACACATGCATGTGTATGCAGGACTCGACACATGCATGTGTATGCAGGACTCTATACACATGCATGTGTACGCAGGACTCTACACATGCATGTGTATGCAGGACTCTATACACATGCATGTGTATGCAGGACTCGACACATGCATGTGTATGCAGGACTCGACACATGCATGTGTATGCAGGACTCTATACACATGCATGTGTACGCAGGACTCTACACATGCATGTGTATGCAGGACTCTATACACATGCATGTGTATGCAGGACTCTACACATGGTGAGAAGGAACACAAAACGCACACAGCTCTAATGTCTCTTCACCAGCCTGACACATTAAAAAATGTGGTCCTAATGTTCATGGCGCGAGGGAAACAATTGCACTCCTCCGAAAACGCACCAAATGAAGTGGGGAAACAAAATGGGAGACACATTGCAGACCATTAATTTGTCAGCACACTATAGTATTTTTCTACAGTGCTATGAAAAAAGAAGAAAAAGAAGATGGCCAAGATGAAACATCATGAAACATCATTTCAGGGTTGTTTTGGACGTTTTATCATTTCTTCAGTGAATTAAAAATATATAATAAAGTATTTTGCGAAGTATTTTGCACCAAATACCAAATATTGGTACTTTCCTGATGCTCTTATTGAGACCAACTTACACTTTGACAGCACAAAATGGCATGCAGCGGTGCAGGAGCCTAATTGCGGGTCTCCCGATTACAGGCTGGTCAATCTAACCACCATACTGCCCTGCCACCCACCCACCCCCTTGGATGTGGGCACACCCAGCCGGGCAAAGGGCGGTTGAATGACAATCACAATCAATTAAACCACTTATAGGCCCCATTTTCAAAACGTCACAGGCAACCTCTACACACAACACACTCACATTGTGAGATTGTAGATTTGCCATTTTTTTGCTTTTTTGTTAGATGTTTAAAATATATATATAATATATGTGTATGTTGGTTTTTTTTACTTCTTTTCTTTTGCCTATAATGAGTCACAAAATTAGCAGATCTACAACGCAAGTTTGTAGATTTGTCAATTATACTGAGGACAAACAGAGGGGTTTACACTTACAGGTCTGTTCTACTGAGGACAGACAGAGGGGTTTACACTTACAGGTCTGTTCTACTGAGGACAGACAGAGGGGTTTACAGGTCCGTTTTACTGAGGACAGACAGAGGGGTTTACAGGTCCGTTTTACTGAGGACAGACATAGGGGTTTACAGGTCTGTTCTACTGAGGACAGACAGAGGGGTTTACAGGTCCGTTTTACTGAGGACAGACAGAGGGGTTTACACTTACAGGTCTGTTCTACTGAGGACAGACAGAGGGGTGTACACTTACAGGTCTGTTCTACTGAGGACAGACAGAGGGGTTTACAGGTCCGTTTTACTGAGGACAGACAGAGGGGTTTACAGGTCCGTTTTACTGAGGACAGACAGAGGGGTTTACAGGTCCCTTTTACTGAGGACAGACAGAGGGGTTTACAGGTCTGTTCTACTGAGGACAGACAGAGGGGTTTACAGGTCCGTTTTACTGAGGACAGACAGAGGGGTGTACACTTACAGGTCTGTTCTACTGAGGACAGACAGAGGGGTTTACAGGTCCGTTTTACTGAGAACAGACAGAGGGGTTTACAGGTCTGTTCTACTGAGGACAGACAGAGGGGTTTACACTTACAGGTCTGTTCTACTGAGGACAGACAGAGGGGTTTACAGGTCCCTTTTACTGAGGACAGACAGAGGGGTTTACACTTACAGGTATGTTTTACTGAGGACAGACATAGGGGTTTACAGGTCTGTTTTACTGAGGACAGACAGAGGGGTTTACAGGTCTGTTTTACTGAGGACAGACAGAGGGGTTTACAGGTCCGTTTTACTGAGGACAAACAGAGGGGTTTACAGGTCCCTTTTACTGAGGACAGACAGAGGGGTTTTTACAGGTCCCTTTTACTGAGGACAGACAGAGGGGTTTACACTTACAGGTATGTTTTACTGAGGACAGACAGAGGGGTTTACAGGTCTGTTTTACTGAGGACAGACAGAGGGGTTTACAGGTCTGTTTTACTGAGGACAGACAGAGGGGTTTACAGGTCCGTTTTACTGAGGACAGACAGAGGGGTTTACAGGTATGTTTTACTGAGGACAGACAGAGGGGTTTACAGGTCTGTTTTACTGAGGACAGACAGAGGGGTTTACAGGTCCGTTTTACTGAGGACAGACAGAGGGGTTTACAGGTCTGTTTTACTGAGGACAGACAGAGGGGTTTACAGGTATGTTTTACTGAGGACAGACAGAGGGGTTTACAGGTATGTTTTACTGAGGACAGACAGAGGGGTTTACAGGTATGTTTTACTGAGGACAGACAGAGGGGTTTACACTTACAGGTATGTTTTACTGAGGACAGACAGAGGGGTTTACAGGTCTGTTTTACTGAGGACAGACAGAGGGGTTTACACTTACAGGTATGTTTTACTGAGGACAGACAGAGGGGTTTACAGGTCTGTTTTACTGAGGACAGACAGAGGGGTTTACAGGTCTGTTTTACTGAGGACAGACAGAGGGGTTTACAGGTCCATTTTACTGAGGACAGACAGGGGTTTACAGGTCCCTTTTACTGAGGACAGACAGAGGGGTTTACAGGTCCCTTTTACTGAGGACAGACAGAGGGGTTTACAGGTCTGTTTTACTGAGGACAGACAGAGGGGTTTACAGGTCTGTTTTACTGAGGACAGACAGAGGGGTTTACAGGTCCGTTTTACTGAGGACAGACAGAGGGGTTTACAGGTATGTTTTACTGAGGACAGACAGAGGGGTTTACAGGTCTGTTTTACTGAGGACAGACAGAGGGGTTTACAGGTCCGTTTTACTGAGGACAGACAGAGGGGTTTACAGGTCTGTTTTACTGAGGACAGACAGAGGGGTTTACACTTACAGGTATGTTTTACTGAGGACAGACAGAGGGGTTTACAGGTCTGTTTTACTGAGGACAGACAGAGGGGTTTACACTTACAGGTATGTTTTACTGAGGACAGACAGAGGGGTTTACAGGTCTGTTTTACTGAGGACAGACAGAGGGGTTTACAGGTCTGTTTTACTGAGGACAGACAGAGGGGTTTACAGGTCCGTTTTACTGAGGACAGACAGGGGTTTACAGGTCTGAGAGGTGTTATTCTATGAGGGGACACATGATATACCATAAAGCCTTCAAAGAGACGAGCTTGGACTTACTGTAGGGGTCGTCTTCGCTCTTGGTGCCGTTGACCTTCCCCTTCTTGTCGATGCGCAGGAAGAACTTCTGGTAGGAGAAGAGCTTCCTCCGGCGCACGTCTCCCTGCAGGTGGTTGTAGCTGCTCCGCACGTGGCGTCCCACCACCGTTGCCGGGGACAACGGCGACGACACATTGGTCGCCCGCGGCAACCTCGCAGAAGAGACCGCTGCCAGTGGCGGAGGTGGTGATGAGGACGACGACGATGATATCGATGAGGGGGAACGCAGGACGCGAAAGCGAGGATTGTCTCCTCCCGCAGGTGCATTGTTGTTGTGGTATTCTTTCTCGGAGTCTGAACGCAACTGCGACGACGATGACGACGCCGCCGATGACGGCGACGGAGAAGCAGCAGCGGCGGCGGCGGGGGCGGCTGACGAGGAGGAGGAAGGCGACGGCCCGAGCGCCAGCACGAGCAGGAGAAGGAAGGCAAGGGAGAGGAGGCAGGAGGGAGGTCTGCTGCTGCTGCGGCGGAGGAGGAGGCGGGAGGAGGAGGGCCAGCAGGCGACCGGTGCACCTTGTGTCACTGTCCATCTACACATGGTAGTGGAGCTGGGAGCGCTGTGGAGGAGAGGCTCGGGGGCTGGGATGGCATGCTGAGCCGGCGGGGGCAGGGAGAGGGCTGTAGAGCGGGAGAGGCCCCCCCTGACCCACGACCTCCTCCTCCTCCTCCTTCCGGAGACCCACCGCCGCCTCGCCGAGGAGAGGACCGCAGCAGCAGGCGTCCGAGCTACGGCGCGCGAAATGGCTGGTTCTCTCCGAGGTTGCCCGACGACCGCGACCTTTGGGTATACTGTACCACGGGTTAGCCGGGGGGGGGGGCACAGGGAGGGTCTCTGTGGCAGAGCGGTTGGCGCTGATGGATCGGGTTGGCGGGGGTCCGTCCCCGGCGAGCTGTGCCTCGGAGGTTGACGGCGCTGGTCTCGACTGCGTGGGGAGCGAGCGAGGCGAGAGTGATGCAGCTGGAGGTGATAGTGGCGAAGCCTGCAGCGCCGCTGCTGTGGCTGATTCCCCGCTACAGTTTCCCCACTGTTGTTTATTCCTCAGCAGTGCCACAGGAATGTGTCAACATCCATAACTCAGATCACCTCGCAAATGGGAACGACCGGGGGCTCGCCTCAAAGACCTCTGCCCTCCCTCCCTTCTCCTCCCCGAGTCAACCGCTCTTCACTCCCCTAACACTCACTCTCACACACATGCACACGCTTACACACACACACACACACACACACACACATGCACACGCAGACCACCACACATGCTCGTCTTCTCAAACTAAGGACACACACATATACATATACACATGTGCTGCAGCTCTTAACACTCTCGCATCCAAGCCCCGGTGCGCACGCAGTGCCGCGAGGATCCACTCACACACGTTTTCCTAATCGACTGTGCGGGGCTCCGCGGGGCGGAAACATTCATGGGGCTGCCTGTCCGTGTAGAGGTGGACGATGAGAGGGACAGCCAAGAGATGTTCAGTAAACAAAGAGAGGAATACTAAACAAACAAAGCCGCTTCTCATAAAATATCCAGAAGAAATCCACGCAGGGCAGAGAACGAAAAAAATAAGAAAAAATTAAAAAAGTTGTCACATAATCCAGATTTCTTTTCCTTCTTTGTTTCCCCCTTTTCTATCTATCGTTCTTTCTTTTCTCTGGAGTTTTTTTCTTTCTTTCCCAGAGTTGGTTTGAAGTTACTTGTGTGTGTAACTGAGACTAAGAGTTCTCCTGTGTGTGTGTGTGTGTGTCTCTCTCTCTCTGGTGGTGTGTGTCAGTAGAGCTCTCTCTCTCTCTCTCTCTCTCCTGTGTCCGTCTGTGTCTCTGGGAGTCTGAGGGCTACAGCCCTGCGCTGCCTCTCTTCTATCCTCCTGTGTGTGGCTTCCTCTCCTCTGGCCCCCTCCCTCTCCTCTGTCTCTCTATGCGTGCGTGTGTGTGTGTGTGTGTGTGTGTGTGTGTGTGTGTGTGTGTGTGTGTGTGTGTGTGTGTGTGTGTGTGTGTGTGTGTGTGTGTGTGTGTGTGTGTGTGTGTGTGTGTGTGTGTGTGTGTGTGTGTGCGCGCGCGGGTTTCTCTTGTGTGCGAGTCTCTCTCTCTCTCGCTGTCAGCAGTGATCTCTGGCTATCTGGAGTTTCTCTTAGGTGACTGAGTCTTGTCTCTCCTCTCACCTTATTTATCTGCTGTAGTTGCCCCAGATGTCATCTCTTAGTGTAATTGGACGTCTATGAAAACCACTTGGCTTTGAAGAGACGCGTGCGTGCGCGCATGCGGCTGCAGCACGCGTGTGAGCGTGAAGGGACTTTAAGGGGGAGTGGGGTGGGGTATAGGGGTGGGGTGTGGGGGTCAGCCACACCCCGTTTTCTCTCTCGCCCACCCTCTGTCTCTCTCTCTCTCTCTCCCTCCCTCCCTCCCCGAGCCAAACCCCACCAGTATGTGCAGAACCGCTCAGAGAAAGCATGCATGGGCAGAGAAAATGAGACTGCACTCATTTACGCCTACCAGTGTTGTTTTTGGCGGCACATTTAGTTATAGTCATAGGCCTCGATTAAGCAAGTCCAATGAAATTCCATATAATATTACAGTTTTAAGAGGTGGGGGCGTGTGGAATGTCATATAGCAATTTTGGGCATGGTAAGAAGCGCTTTCGACACCCCGTGGATTGCGCAAAACGGCCTTGAGTCATGGGAGTGTTTAAGGAGTGTTTGAGACGTACCCAATCAACATGTCCGTACTATTCTCTTTACCAGTCAGCTGATGTCACATACGGAATGCGCACTTTGGGGATCGTGGTATTACATTTCTTCAGGCTGGCACCATAGAAGACATGACATGACTTTATCACATTTGGGTTAATTATTCCTATTGCACTGCATGCTGTCACCTTTATGCCTCAAAATAATTTGTTTCTATTGAAAAACACCAGTAAAATAACGTTTATTGCGAACGCAGTGAGCCACTTACTATGAGACCCTGCTGCTCATGTCTGTGTGTCTGTCCCGCTGTGACACCACCCGCCCGCCACCAGAGGGCGCAGCTGTAGCACACACACACACACACACAGGGCGCAGCTGTAGCACACACAAACACACACACACACACACACACACACACACACACACACACACAACCACACACACACGAGCTGCGTTCGCTTCCCGCGTTTGCGCGTCTTACTTGTAATATTTTATTTCAAGTCACGATGAAGGAATGAGTTGAATGCGTGCTGCGTAATGCTGTGGCCCCGATGGTATATGGTCTTCGCTCGTGCCTCGTAGCATTTTATTGAAGAAGACTTGAATCGGGTGTGATACAGCGTATGAAAGCAAACTTCCCAGGGATTATGGAGATGTTTTTATTTTTTTTAAAGGTTGAGAAATGAAAGAATTATGGCCGTTTCTAATCTCAACATTTTACCAAAGAAATCCGCAGCAAAGAGCGCTGTTGCCATGTCTCATACAGTAGAAACAAGTAAATAGGTCTATAAAAATAATCCCAAAAGAAGCGCATATAACAGGGGTCTGTAACCTATTTTAAATGAAGTGCCATGTTTTTATTTTCTAGATAGTGAGTCTGCCATATCCAGATTAATTTTAATGACACCACATTAAAATAAAAAAACATATTTTGATTGTCCACAAATATAAAGTTCTTCCTTCTTTTTAAATATTTTCTTGCACATTGTTATAATGATCATTATATATCCCCCTGCAGTCAGAGTTCATAGTTTTAATGAATGAATGTGATGCATTGTGAGCTGGTAGATCTGCTATTTTCAAAAGTAATCTTTGAAAATATTGGCCGGCTATTTGAAAATAGCCGATCTACAAGCTCACAATGCGTCGCATTGTAGACCGGCTATTTTCAAATTGTGGAATGGGACATTCTGCAATAAGAGTACTTTCACTTTTAGTACTTTAAGTGCATTTTGACACCGATACTTTAGTACTTTTACTCGAGTACATTTTGAACACGGGACTTCCTTCTACCTGCACATTGCAGCATTTATATACTTCTACTTAAGTAAAAACATTGGACTACTTTTCCCCCACCACTGGAGACATGCGGTATGGGTCAGATCACTGAAGGCCTGATGTACAGTATAGATCATTATAGATAAAACATAACGTAAGTACGCCACACCACTTAAGAGGGTGGAAACGTTTTGGGCCTTCCGTGAGGAGCCTACATTAGACCTTTCAAAGAATCTGGACCCACTGTCTGCTTTCAGCATTGTTTAATTTCCTTTTCACATTGTCAGACTACAGGCATATCTCCTCTACTTCTCCTCACCATCCACATTAAAAAGTAAACTAAACATCATATTGTGTGTGTGTGTGTAGTGTGTGTGTGTGTGTGTGTGTGTGTGTGTGTGTGTGTCACACACACACAGAAATACTGGTAAAATGGTCTATTACTGACCTCACTATAGGGAAATGGTTTTGTTAGCCTATGCATGTGCTTGCGGGTGAATTAAATCATGTGCGTGCGTGCCTACTAGTATGAGTTGAAGAGATACAGGCTAAATAAATGGGTACCAACACAGCCCCCCTTGAGGACATTAGTTTGTGGGGAGAAAAGCAGTCTATAGTGGAGTGAGGAGCTGGAAAATATACATGGGAGAGGAGAGGAGCGAAAGAGTGTGTGCGTGCGCGCAAGAGAACATCTGGTCAGTGGCACTGTGGCTTGAATTCAGGGGTGTAGAATGACAATACACATAACCATGTGTCCGCACGCACGCACGCAAACACACACACACACACACACACACACACACACACACACACAAACACACACACACACACACACACACACACACACACACACACACACAAACACACACACACACACACACACACACACACACACACAAAACAGACAGATGGATTTAACTCCGGCCTATATGTACATCGTCTAAGGATCAATTACAATTGGACTAATTTTATTGATCAATTATTGACTGATCTCCCCGTTGCCCGTGGTGCCTCCCACTCCCTCATGTTGTTCTGTGTTAAGGCCCTAACAAGGCTCAGATGTTGGGAGCCGGTCGTCCGTGAGGGTGGGGGGAGAATATTTCGTCACACCAGAAAACAATTTGTTGGATGTTTTGATGCACCACATACTCCGCGCTCCGCTTTGAACTACTTAGGAAGGCTGTAGGGGCTTCCCTCGCTGGAGAAGAATGCCAATCACGATGCTTGTCCACGGCTGAAGAATAAATACAAAATAGCACCTGTTTTGATTTCATTTTCAATGGAATAATGTGTCAAATTCTATTTGTATTTATTTATGTATTTGTATTTTTTAAAGAAAATGTCAGTGTCCTCATTTTTATTTTATTTTTACAATTCTGTTTTTCATCAAGGTCATTCTTATTACAGTATCAGTAGGCCTACAATATCTCCATAATGACACGTTTATTTTCGGGGGTTATGTTATTGCAGGGACACATTCCTCAATAACCGTTTTTTTCCCCATTTATTGGGAAGAAATGAGTCAGTCTTGTTGTCTGGTGGTTTTGGCAAAACTGTACGCTGCAATGTGAGGACAACAACAGTGTTGATTTCGTCGACTAATATGAAGACAAAAAATGTCTGTCGACTACCTTTTTTCACTGACGTAAACTAAATGAAATGAAAACTAAGCCATGATGACTAAATATACTGACACTTTTATCAACATATACAAACTATAGACTAAATGTTAGGAAGGGACTCGTGGACAAGAGATCCAGTATAAATAAAAGACAAAATGGTAAAATGGTGCATTTATATAGCGCCTTTATCCAAGGCGCTTTACAGAGATTGTGCATTACATTCACCCATTCACACACAATTCATACACCTCTACATAGATTGTGCATTACATTCACCCATTCACAAACACATTCATACACCGATGGCAGCGGAAACCATGCAAGGCACCAACTAGCACATCGGGAGCAATTAGGGGTTCAGTGTCTTGCTCAAGGACACTTCGACAGTAACTCTGGGGGAGCCCGGGTTCGAACTGGCAACCTTACGGTTACCATCCAGGCACTCTACCCCTGAGCCACCGCCGCCCCAGCTGACCTACAAGCTCACAACGCGTTGCAGTTCGGTGCGATGTGAGCTTGTAGATCGGCTATTTTGTGTAAAATCAGTCATATAATCAGGCCAAAATACATTGGCCTGACTAACATCATACACACGACTAACATCTTATGTTAGTCGTGTGTCATACACTAAAACTAGACTATTAATACATTCCAGGTGACTAAAATGTGACTAAACTATTCACGAGACTATGACTAAAACTAAAATCAAAATTTGGTGTCAAAACACTGATCAACAACCAAAATAAAATGCCTCATTCATTCCTAAACAAAATAGCTCCGATTCCCGATCAGCAAATAACCTTTTTTTCCCCCTTTGGACCCCCCCCCCCCCCCCCCCACACATACACACCACCCTGCGTTCTTCATGCGTACCACACCGTAATAAGCCTGATTTAAACTTTGCCGTGATGGCGGTGTCACGCGCGCGCGGGGGAGGGGGGGGGGGGATAGCAGATCTACAAGCTCCCGACACTCATAGGTCTGGGGGGGGGGGGGGGGGGGGGGGGGGGGAGACGACACACACACACACACACACACACACACCGTTGTGTGCGAGAGTATAAATCGGCCTCTAGTTCTTGATTGCTCAGACCTACGAGAATACCATTAGGGACCAGCAGCTGAGCTCACTGGTTCTAATTGTTTCATTGCGGTCGAGCCCATGGGTTGAAACGCATTATGGTCTTTAAACCAGTTCTGTTGAAATGGCCCTGGCAGTTAAGTGTAATTACAGACACATTAAAGCACTTATGGACAACAAAGAGGACTTACGATAAGCTAACTTACAGATACTCTACTGTTACGGTCAAACATGTTATACTGTAAGTGTCATACGGTTAACAGTTGCAATCATTCTCTACTCGCACAGCAAGCATACAGTAGCAAATAGCATTGCTTGAAGAGATGTCCCCTCCAATATTACTTCATTTCATACACAAGGTATGTAGAGCGTCGCAGTCCGCCCCCCCCCTCACTGAATATACCTTTAATGTTTCACATAAGACGTTTCATCAAGTATTTATCTAACCCATTTAGACCTGGGAACGATTCTACAAATGTCTTCTAAATCCTGACCGTTTTCTGAAAAACCCATGTTTCTGTGTCAGCGGTTCTCAAACATTTTCATGTCAAGGACCCCCAAGATTATATGTAATTGGCCGCCGACCCCCCATCTGAAAATATGTTGTTCCAGGGAGCAGAAGCAAAGATTTGAGTTAAAAAACATTTGCTATGAAAGAATATACAAAGATTTGTCACATTTTCACGATTTAAAAAAAGATCTACAAGCTCGTAGTGCGGCGGGACTGAACCTCGTAGGTGGCGGGACCAAACCTCGTCGTCATGAAAGGGGGCGGGACCGAACCTCATCGTCATGAAAGGGGGCGGGACCGAACCTCATCGTCATGGAAGGGGGCGGGACCGAACCTCATCGTCATGGAAAGGGGCGGGACCGAACCTCATCGTCATGCAAGGGGGCGGGACCGAACCTCATCGTCATGAAAGGGGGCAGGACCGAATCTCATCGTCATGAAAGGGGGCGGGACCGAACCTCATCGTCATGAAAGGGGGCGGGACCGAACCTCATCGTCATGAAAGGGGGCGGGACCGAACCTCATCGTCATGAAAGGGGGCGGGACCGAACCTCATCGTCATGAAAGGGGGCGGGACCGAACCTCATCGTCATGAAAGGGGGCGGGACCGAACCTCATCGTCATGAAAGGGGGCGGGACCGAACCTCATCGTCATGAAAGGGGGCAGGACCGAACCTGTCATCATGAAAGGGGGCGGGACTCTATACTCAAACTATACAAAGTAACCACCTCCATATGAACTGAAACAAGAATAGCCTTAAAGGGATAGTTCAGATTTGTTTTAACTTAAGCTGTATGAAATACTTGCCATTAATATAGTGGTTGCAACTGTATTAATTGATTGCCCAAGTCCCGTGGTGGGAGTTCTGCTCTGGTTTTGGTGAAATATTAAGTAGTTCCGGTCATTTTGTGGGGTGCACAGGGGGCCAGCATTAAAAGTAAATTAATCCACAAAATTAACCTATCTAAACTATCATTTGTATTACCATTTCTAAAATATTAGTGCAACTTTCGTTCATTTTTTTTACCCCTGAATATATCACATTATATCATGGTCTTTGCCAATAATGATGCCAGGCATCAAAATGATTTCATTACACAGCAGTTCTGGGGGTCAGGGGGCCCGGGATCAAACTGTCTACTTTCCAATATAACATGGTAAAATATGTGACTCTACTGGCTCGCAGACTGATACTGTTGAATTGGAAACAAGCACAGGTTCCCACTCACACTACACTTATGAAAGATGTTATGCACTACTTGCAATTGGAAAAGATAAAGTTTGAATTGAGAGGGAGTGAAGATAGATTTTACCAGACATGGCAACCCTTCATTGACCATTTCAATAGGTGCACGCTAACCCCTCCTACACAATAGATAACATATTAGAAAATTGGAAAGAAAAGTAAAGAAAAAAAAGGAACTGAGTATTTCTTTATTTTATTTTTTCTCATTTAAAAAGAGATGTCTGTAATTCAGTTAATTTACAACAACGTGTTGGGAAAGTTTTGAGAGCAAGAGTGTCTGTCCTGTGGTCTTTGTTTTGTTTGTCTGTTCACATTTGTCATTGTTTAACTGTTTTTTTGTTTTTTCGTTTTTATCACATTTATATATCTTTTTTATTATGTATTGTATGTGGAATTTACATTACCTGTCATTATCTTTCATTTTATATAACTGAATAACTCATTATTATTGTCAAAGATATTCTGAAGTTGTCATATACAAAAAAATGCCTAATAAAAACAGTATAAAAAAAAAAGAAAAGATTTCATTACATTTGTTTGATGTTCCACAATCACATTGGACAGACCAGATATACTTCCCGATATTACCCAGTCACAGATTTCTAGGAATCTCATTTCATTATATTAACCTTATCTATCTATCTATCTATCTATGCAGCCTCACATGGGCTTCAGAAGGACAAAAACAAATCAAGTCAATGTCGAATGAAACAGTATGGTATCTTAAACTAGCTTAAGGGGAAAACCACTCATTTTCGACATTGAACTATGTCATGAACAGCCCGAACGCCCAGGGGTATTTTATTTAGGACCATTAAACCCAGCGATTTGCAGCTACGGAGCACATTTCAAGGTGCACCAGGCGCTCCCAGCCTGTGGAGCGACACGCTCGGTTACGATGTCATTAATGTTCCGTCCTGTGTCCTGTGATGTCCATGTTTCCCCCTCCCCCCCTTCTATTTAGCCTAGAACTAGAGGTCTAGAACATGTGGTCATGTGATCAGTGACATCACGAAGATGTACTTTTTGGCCTGCAGAGTACATCTATGTGATGTCACTGATCACATGACCTCAAGTTCTAGGCTAAACAGAACAGGGGGACTTTTTTTTCCCTCCACACAACTCTAAGGTGTATTAATGACATAGTTCAATGTTGAAAATGAGTACTATTCCTCTACCCATTTAGGCCTGACGTCGAAATAAATTTAAAAAAATCTAAATCCTGACAGTTTTCTGAAATACCTATGTTTCTATATCGATGGTGCTCAATATTTCATGTCAAGGGCAATTACGGGAACTGTATTTTGCCCGTAAACCTCAAGTTTAGCGGGCATATACATGTAATATACGGTAATATACAGGTGTGATGGTACAATTCGGGAGTTTACGGGAGTTTGTTGGAAAGATTAACGGGAGTTTCCTGTAATATACACATCCTTATTCCAAGCTTTTTGCGCAGTGCCAGAAGCAAAGATTTGAGTTAAAAGCGTTCGCTCTGAAAGAATATACATGCAAAGATTTGTGCCACATTTTTAAGATTTTTCAAAAATAGCAGGTCTACAAGCTCAAGCTATGAGCTTGTGGAGCTAAACGTATAATATAATACTTGAATGGAGACAAGGCAGCCTCCCTCTCACCTGAACACCAAAATTGTTACGAAGTAGAAAAACATATAGGAACAATAAAACTACTGTTTAGATTCCAGGAGGTTTTGTGATTCACCCCGTGGTATTTCCTATGAACGCCTCATGCTCTATAATCAGTCATGTCCAGGAAGTATACTAGTGTATTGATGTTCTTGCCCAACTAACTTTTAACAACGTTTGAAGTAAGAGACTTGCAGTAATAAGTCACTCTGGTCATTGAAGAGCGCCTGTTAAAAGTCTAAATTGTAAATGGTTATTGACATTGTACTGTCATCAATTGCCATGAATGAATTAAAGGTATATTCAGTGATTTCACCCAAAAAACGAAACCTAAGGTTTTTTGACCCCCAGGGGTTAACTGGGGACAGGGAGGAACTCCTTATATGGTCAGCACACTCTATAGTAGGGAGGATTATCACAACAAAACAAAAAAATAAGTGATATTTGAATTAAGTGAAATCACTGAATATACCTTTAAATGGGTGTCCTACTTTGTGAACACTCTATCATCCAACTCACTGGTCTAAGACCAGTGAGTTGGTCTTTGGTATTGAAAGGAAGTTGCATATCTTCAAGAATGCCGACTAGGCCACGCAAGATTACACCGTAGGACTCGCTCATGTGACTTCTATTTTGTGGTGTACTTTCTCTTCGAATGGGCCAAGGATATTGTGTGTCCAAAAAGCGGCTTCATTTCACGGTTCACGAAACAGTGCATTGTTGTCATTGGAAATTCTCTGGATTCTGACAGTCGTCAATGTTTGAGAAGTGCGGTGCTAGTTGGTCATAACATTTGAAAACATGTCAATTAAAAGGGAACCGCTGTTCCACTCCAAGCAAAGAGGATCATCATGCCTAAAGCCTGTTTCGTACAGCATTGCACGATGGTGGCCAAAATAACGGATTGTGACTTTTGAAGTGCATCTGTTATTTCCAGTGTGTTTTATGTATAAATTAAGCATAATTTAGATATGCTCCATCATACGACTGTGCCATGTGCTGAACATGACCCCATCCGAACAACCACAGAGGAAAGGAGAAGATGAGGGCAATGTTGAGAATTATCACTCAAAATTAAGTCATAACGTAGCTAATTATACATTCGAAGTAAAGGCGCTGCAGTACTTTGGCTTCCCCCCCCCCCCCGGACACTAAAGCTCCCATCTGTGAAACAGACACATCCCTCCTGAGACATCTGCCGTACAGACCCATACAACAGCATCACTGATACCGTAATAACCCGTACAGTCAAACAAACAACGCTCGCATGTACATAAATACTACAGCCTTATATGAGCATTGTCTGCATCCGTGGTTCGTCAAGAACCCTCCAATGGACACAAATTAGCCCGCGGACCCCCATTTGAAGAGATAATGCCAGGGAGGGACCCCCCCCCCCATATGTGAAGATTTTTACGGCTCTAGCAATGATTCTCAACCATTTCAATTTCAAGGACCCCCCCAGTTTAACGTGCATTATAGGCTACGGACCCCCATTTAATGGCATTTCTATCTCTGGGACCCCCAATGTATATTATTGTAAAATCAAAGTTAATTTAACGGGTCCATTTGGTTCCATTTGTACACTCTCAGAGTTACAGACCCATATAAGAGTCCATTCGGTTCCTAATGTATCATTTAGCTTTTTCTCTCAAGGACCCCTAGGGGTCTCCGGGCCCCACTTTGGGAAGCACTGGTCTACATCAGGTGGCTATTCTATTTATTGCCCTGGAGGTCCCCGAAAACACCAGATCTGAAATACGGATTTTGTTTCCTTTTTTTACACTTTTAAATGGATACCCTAAATGTTTCCAACTTAATTTATGAACACTAGACTGGTGACCAACACTCGGGAATGATGCAAAGTCAGGATTGATGCAAGGTGGTAAACATCTGTCCGTCTGGGTCCCTTGACTGCCCAAATATTATGGGTGTAACGATACATTGTAACAGCGATACGATACGTAACACGATACATGGTTGACGATATGATACATGAACGATATTGGTTCATTATTTGAAATCGATACAGTAACTATTTAAAATACATTGACATTATTTTAAACAAAGTAATTAATCCCCTCTTTTTCTTTTATCTTCTAAAATTTGCTAAATACCACGCACAAAAATGTATTGATACAATTGATTTGCATAGCAAAACGATTCAATACCAATTATTTGCATTACAAAACGATACGATTAGATACATAATCAATGTTGCCGTTTTCATTTCGATGTACTTCGATTGATGAAATTAAAATAGATTTTTCAATGCAGTTACTATATCGTTAAACCCCTACCAAATATGGATCTCTCTAAATCTGCCTTTGTCCCTTTCATACAGTATATGGAGATGAAGTCGGTCGGTCAGTTCAATCCTGAGGTCATCAGTACATCAGTAAAGACATTTAGTGGTTGGAACATTGTCTTAAACGGATGTTTCACTTTCAAATAAAATAAACATTCAATAAAATGTATTAAAAAATAAATGAAAAATGGTTAAAGATAAAACACGGCCCGCTCATGCTATGTCAGTTAACTGGTACAGAGGACGGGTGTTTTCAATGAATTTATCATGGTTAAAATGGAGTTTGAAATTATGCAGACATGTTTGAAAGTGGAAATATCCCTCTAAGGTGGTTTCATATTCAGTTATCTGATGGTTGGTTACACTTCACCTCAGTAACGATTTTGCTCAAATACCTGCGACAAGGAAAACAAATATTCCGATTGTTCATCTACGTTACATTCATAAATGTCAAAAAAAAAATCATTCATGTTTGGCTATACGTGTATATTTATAGCTGCTACGAGTTCATTCAACATTCATCAGTCAACAACAGAATGGTGCTAAATCATATAACACATATTCCACTGGCATTATATGGCCTCGTTTGGTTTCCTCCTCATTACTCTTCATTGTCAAGCTCATGAATCTACAGTAGCTGGCATGCATTGCAACTTTACCGTCTCTGTGTGGGTGGTACAATTCCGGTAGTGGAAAAAGTATTTGGATATGTTTTACTGAAGTCAAAGTGCGAATACCACAATGCAGAAATGCTCTGTTACGAGTTAAAGTCCTATGAGGTTCAGAATTTCACTTGAGTAGAACAGTAAAGTACAAAAGTCAAAGTACTTTTCAAAAATCCTCAGACGTTTTTGAAAATCTTCAAAAGATCTGCTACTTTTTTTTATTTTGAATCCTGAAAAGTAACAGTTTTGGACATCATGAGGTTTCCGCCCCGGCAGAGATCATGTTACTCAATATGCTACAAGTACAATTTTTATGGACTTTTACTTTACTGGAGTGTTTAAAATGTGTGATACTTTGTACTTCTACTCCACTACATCGCAGTTAAATGTGCAGATTCAGATTATTATTACAAAACGTGCATTATACCAATTAAGCCGTATTTTATATGTTGGCCAATCTGCAAGCTCACAATGTGTCACGATGCCAAAGAGGTTCAACTGGAACGGCAATTATTCCGGTCAGACATACAGTACAGCTCCCATTCATTCATTCCTCCTGGACAAATGACTCTAATTACAGTGGATTAACCATTCCTAATGGATCCTCTGCATTAACCCATTCAGACCTGAATTCTAACAGTTTTCTGAAAAAACCCATGTTTCTATGTCAGTGGTTCTCAACCTTTCAAGGACCACCGGAATTATCTGTATTTGGCCGCGGACCCACAACTGAAAATATGTTGTTTTGAGTTCAAAGATTTGAGTTCAAAACGCTCAGAAAGAATATATATATTCAAAGATTTTTCAAAAATAGCAGACCTACAAGCTCGTAGCACGGCACTCGGTGCCGCGCTACGAGCTTGTAGATCTGCTATTTTTCAACAGCTAAAGTATAACATAATGCTTAAAACACCAAAAGGGGTTCCCGTTCAGAATGGGTTAAACGCCAACTCCAATTAGACACTTTGCTCTGATAAACCACTCGGTTCAGATAAATCGGCCTCGACAGCACCGTCCTATAATGTACTGTAGCCTCACTCCTATTAGATTAAATTCCTACCGGACCGTATTATCTCCTCAGATAAAAGTCCTCTGAGTCGAAGAACGCTCAAATTCCTGCCTCCCAGCAGGTAAACTGGAGGATAAAGAGTACTCACAATTTTTACTTAAGTAAAAGTATCGTATAGTATATCTCTGCTATCGGGAAGAAACCACTTAACTCCAAAATGTACATGTTTCAGGAAATTAAGAAAACCGTATATTTTGAAAACAAAGCAATACTGCCACATCAAAGTTGGTGTTGTGACTTTATATATTGACAATTATTTGTATGAGAGGGGGAGAGGTGGTGGAGTTAGCTGCTTTAGCAGACAGTATGAGGGTCCAATGGAGTTAAGGTTTTGTCCAAAGCATTTTACTACTTTCCATTGGGTCAATATTTTCGAAACAACACACAGACGTACAGGGTGTTCAATAGCACTGATTTACGCCCTCAATATTAAAATTATTGTTAGACATCTGCATTTTACTTAATTTACAATAAGTCTACACAATCAGAAAGTGTAATATTACGGTAATTGTAATTTTGTTCAACGTTTGCTAACGTCATCTCTCCTAATGGTAGCCTACAAACATCAATACAGCATGGACTTGTGCACAGAATATTCTTTAGTTTTAGGTCTGATAGGCTAAATGTCATCAAATGGTGGTCCGTGGCTCAAATGCCGAATAAATAATGGACATAATGGATATGAAAAGGGTTGAAAACCACTGAGTTAAATGGGTAGTTGGCCCCCCAAAAAGAATTGTCCTATTACTCACCCCATGAAGCCTTGAATTCATGAGAGATTTTTATTTTTTTTGCATTCCTGATCCAATACACCAATATTTAATGCATTGAAGTAAATAGGAGGCCAATGTTAAAAAGAGCAATTACTTTACTATTGCTATAAACTCCCAAACAATTCTCTTAAGTTATTATTTACCGGCAATATAGTTTTGGCTTGGCCTCCCATTAACTTAAATTAATACCGGAACAATGTACAGTATCAGGAAGGTGACAAAAAACGCCATGAATTCATTTTTTATTACGTTTTATTTTATTTTATTTAATGATGAACTATCCCTGCAACTCAGAGACCCCCAAACGGGTCCATTTGGTCAACACTGAGTTACAGAAGGTATGAGGATTTGACTGATGTACTGTAGGTATGCGAATGAATGCCATGGGTCGGCAGAGGTCTGGTCCACACTGAAATATTGATACCAGGGCTGGGAGTGTTGGCTCTACAGGTGAATAATGCAACAGGAGGATTAGTTCTGGTTTCAGAGAAAGCAAGAGAGGGGAAGGATAAATTAATTAATGATCGCACAGTTCCTTCCATCCAGAGGGTGGGGGGTGGGGGGGGGGGGGGGGGGTCACATGCGTTGCCAGGCCCTTTGCCAATTGACAAAGGGAAACAATGCAATAACCTGAATATAATAATTTGGGATATTGTACAATTGTGATATGGCATAAACGTGTTCTTGTGATTCGGATCGGGAGCAAAGAAACATGACGGGACATCCCTACTAGTATGTACTTTTATATTCATGCACGCTAATAGATCATACCATATATAACCTGCAGACACCCTGTAAATGTGGAGGACCTATAATCCCAGTTACTAACAGTCTACTCTTATTTTCAGTCAGTCAGTCTATTTTGTCAGTCAGTCTGTCTATCTAACCTTGTTGATTCGGTGTCACAGATCAACGATCTGTGCTCAAATGTATTTGACTGGCAGCTGTAACATTAACATGACTTGTTGTCGTCTTTTCACAGCATGCATGTAAGCGTTGGAGCGTCTTACCGAGTACTTATCCCATTCGATTGTCAATGTGTGGTAGTCCGTCACATTTAAAGCCTAGCAATAATTCAGCCCGACTGACTAACTTTTAATAGATTGCATTCAACTGCCTTTAGTATAAACCCCGATGGAAGAGCACGGCCACAACAAAGTCAGACATTCAGTGTGAACTGGCACTGCCATTACTCCAGTCTGTAGCGTGGTTAAAGACAGGAGAGAGAGAGAGAGAGAGAGAGAGAGAGAGAGAGAGAGAGAGAGTGTGAGAGAGATGATTGTGTTTGATGATTGATGATGCTCATAGCTTTGCTTGTTTATTTCACCAGGCGGGGAGTTGAAAGCAAAGGAGGGCCTGTGACCAATCAACAGCCGTCATTAAAGAGAGGAACGAGTGCCAGAACCAATCAACCTCTGGATCATTAGAAGGCGGGACAAGTGCCAGCCAGTCATGTTGTTTCAGCGCAGTGAAGCCAATCTGAAGGGTCTGTAAAACCCTGGTCTATACAGTATAGAGTATATAAAACACACATTTTTTCATCAGAGTTCTGTACACGACAATAACATCACATGCTATTTTTCAATATGTTGTAGTGATTTTTGCCATCAATGGACAGCAGCAAATGTTATTACAGAAGGTAGAGATTTTGAATGTACATGTACAGTATAGTTAGAGTGTGTGTGTGTGTGTGTGTTAAATAAAAGTATACATATATTCCTCACTAGTAGAGTCATTATTCAATGCAATACGCCGACCTCACCGTGACAAATTCATTTAACGTACGGTGAAAACATACACGGCAATTACTAAGGAATTGGGATTCTGAACATCAGCAGGTTCATGCATGCATTTCAGACGAGACTGCTTTTGGCATCTCCAATGACTTGAACAAGATTAAAATATTAGGACAATGTTGCTGTGCATGTTGCCGTAACATAATAGCTTAATATTACCTCTCCCTTTGCACCTGTGTAACAAACATGCCAAAAAAAAAAAAGACACCTTTTTCTGTTCTCTCCCTCTGGTTTACTCTAGATTGCTGGACTGCTGGCTTGACACCGGCGCTCCTCTGCAGGGGACAGACCCATCTATATGATGTCTATATAATCTACGTCAGAAGGGAAAATGGAGGCCAGGTGTGTGTGCTAGTGCCGGAGCAAAAGTCTTTCAGGGTTATTAGGACAAAATGCTCCCAGACCGTATACCAATATGAAGAACACTGGCTGCAACACCCTGATTGTTGTGAAGCATGTTGTTTTCATTCAGAAGATACTCTTCATGCCATTCCCATTGCTTCTTAAATACACATGATGATTCGTTTATGGTCCATTGTACGGCAGCGTCACCCGCATAAATGGGCGATAGATAAGCTCACAAGTCGGTGCGATGCGTCGTGTTGCAATGTGTCGTGTTGCAATGCGTTTTAGCATCATACGATTAATTCTTAAGCCTGATCCATATACCCCAAATCTCGGCCACTCGCAAACTCACTCACACTCGGTCGCTCCAGCATGGCTGTGTTACGGTGAAATTGGTGACCTGCTGAAATATGTGACAATCGTGTAGACCAGTGGTTCCTCAAGTACCCCCAGGGGTCCTTGAGGGAGTTCCAGGGCGCTAAATGATAGTGTACAAATGGAACCAGCTAAATGATAGTGTACAAATGGAGTGTACAAATGGAACCAGCTAAATGATAGTGTACAAATGGAGTGTACAAATGGAGTGTACAAATGGACCCCAACGAGTCCATTTGGTTACATTTGTACACTCTCAGAGTTAAATTAACCTTGATTTTACAATATAAATTGGGGGTCCCAGAGATAGAAAATGCCATTAAACGGGGGTCCGTCGACTAATGCATGTCAAACTGGGGGGTCCTTCAAATTAAACGGGTTGAGAATCACTGCTAGAGCCGTAAAAATCTTCTCTTATGGGGGTCCCTGGGCTAATTTGACGGAAATGGTTTGGGAACCACTGGTGTAGACCGTCACATAACGTCAGTGCCGAAATGTAAATGGTTGCAGTTTGTTTATTAGCAGAGTTCAACATAGCGGGATTCAGGCCACAGATTTAAAGGGGAATTACACTCATTTTCAACATTTTACTATGTCCTACCATACCTTAGAGCCGTTGTGTGGAAATAATAAAAAAGTCCCCCCCCATTCTGCGTTTCCTAGAACTGGAGGTCTGAAAAAAACCCATTAACATGGTGAACCAATCAAGATGTGTTTCAGTTGTGAAGTCCACAAGATGGTCACCAATTTCACCACAGCACCGCCATGCCGGAGTGATCGAGTTTGAGTGACCGAGTGGCCAAGATTTTGGCTTTTTGGGGTATTGGAATTTGGCTTTTAGCGTACGGCCGTACATACATGCGCGACAGAAACAGCCGTGTGCGTCCCCAGGCATTCACTTCCAGTCCATGTGAGCGAAGAGTTGGAGCTTCCGGGATGTGGTATGTCGGCGTGTCAACACGGCGTAGCGGGGGTTTCAACAACTAAATCATCCATACAGAACATGTGTGCACACACACGCACACACTAAGAATGTATTTATGTCCACACAAAGGGAAATGCACAAACATTACGGCTGCAGTTATGTTACAATCACAAACTTATGACACATGTCTTGGAATCATGATACAGCAAGAATGTCACTCAGCAGCGTCTCTGATAGCCAGCCAGCCACACACACACACGCATGCAACGGGGGGGGGGAGGTGAGAGGTTAGAGGAAAGAGTGAGACGTGGGAAGTTTTATCGGTGCCATGCTACTGTTACTGAGGCCAGTGTTGTGGTTGGAACCAGACACCTGCTCAGAGCTCAGCTAGGATTTCAGGTGTCAGGTTTAACTGGGCCAAAATCCACAATTTGGAGGTGCGCAGCTCAGCGGATAGCATGCATGCGTGTGTGCGTGCAACAGCGGTTTTCAAACTTTTTCAAGTCAAGGACCCCAAAATGAACATGCTGTGTATTGTACCAGAGACACACCGATACCAGATTTATCTACATGTTAGCCATGAACAATTTTCAAATAGCATATACACGGTTAAAGTGGTCAAACTGATTTTGATGCTATATTAAACACATTTTACTTGGAGAACAACTGCACAAAAATCCACTGATGGTGTTGGCGAGTGCTTTCAGACACAAGTCACGAGTCTGTCAAATACCAAACATTTGCTTATAGCCTATAGCTACTGTACACATGCACTCTCAGCATTCCCCATTCTACACAATGACATTTGGAGCGACCCGTGTACAGGATCAGAGTTAAATTGACTGTAATGAAGCAGAAGAGAATGAATCCTCCCATCGAGTATCGGCACTGCCACTAACATAGTCCCACTCTGCCTGATGCATACCTTTGATGTGCAGCAGCTGTGTCGCTACAAACCTGTATTACTTTAGCGCAGTGGTTTTCAACCAGTGGTCCTAGAGGGGGTTCCAGGTGGTCCCCCAGCTAAATGATGGAGAGTTGGCAACCTTAATGGATCCTTAAAATGAAACCAAACAGACCTGGTCAGTTTGGTTTCATTTTACGCTCTCAAGAGTTAAATTGTTGTTAAAACTGCATTACTTAATTTATGAAGAAGTCTACACGATTACAGACTGTAGAATCATTGATCAATGTTTGCCTATTGTCTCTTATTGTGGACAAAATCTTATCCAATAATGACAACTAAATATTCAATATTTTGGGTCAGAAAGGCTAAATCTCATGGTGGTCCGTAGCTCAAATGCTCAATAAATAATGGTCCTTGGTGTTAAAAAAGGGTTGAAAACCACTGCTTTAGCGTATATGAGAAGAGTCCGTCTGCCAAAAATAGCCAATCTGCTATTTTTAAGTCCTGCAACTTTAGTCATAACACTCCTGCTCTTGTCTGTGCTGATATCAGTCAGGTTGAAAGAGAGGAGAGGAGGGGCCGAGGGGGAGTTGAAAGGCCAGTGTATCTCTCTTCTATGATGAGAGAATAAAGAACTCCATGCAGACACAGCCGTGTGATGTGGTCCAGCCATCCAGCCGTCCTCAGCTACACGCAGGTATAGACAGTAGACACGAAGCTCAAAGCGCTGGAAAGTGTATTCTGCCCAGACACGTCGCTTATTGCCAGTTTTCTTATCGCATCGTTTTAATTTTGATCTTGGCCTCCTTTAAAATAGTTCTTTATCACATTTTTGATCTTAGTGTTTTTATCATCTTGATTCTTTAATCAATATTCTTTAATTGGACGGGAGTTGCTGCCACGTCTTGGGCCTGACCCTTTCCCTGTTTGGCCACTATAGGCTCTGCCAGAGCCATCTAATAGAAGAGTTGCGATATAGAGGGGGCAGAAAACGAGCGCTCGAGCGTTGTTCATGCAGCCTGAACTGAGAAAAGCTGGAGTTGGAAATACATTGTTTTCAACGAGGTCGGTGCAAATAAGAGCTATTTTAGGCATGACAACTGCATGACAACCGTTTTAAAGTATTGTACAGTAACAACTAAAGTCTATTTAATGTTTATGTTGAACAATCTAAAATAAAGGGATTTAAGATCATTAAAGCTGGGCTGTTCCCTGAGTCCAATCCTACTTCCGGCCAGGACTTGTCCCAGTTGGTTGTCCCCATTCTCAATAGAAGTCTATGTAGGAGAGTCGCCATTGGACCGGCCCCATAAAGTGAACGCAGTTTGCGCAACTCTGTCTATATATCTAAGGCTCTGGGCTCTGCATGCTCTCCCCTTCTCCCCTGGCGAGTCCTTGATTGAACAGTCTGCAGGGCTCCACCCGGGTTCAGCTGCGAGCCGTTGGCCTAATGACTTCTAGATGTATTTAAGACGGTGTGTTCTCTCTGTGCTGGATCATTGTGTTGTCACGTTATGTTTCCGGGGTCCTGTTTATTCGCCCTGTGAGGTGTACCTTTTATATTATATAATGTTTTAAGTAGGGTTGTCCCGGTCGGCTCGGGTGATCGGAAATTGGGGCCGATCACGTCATTTTCAAATGATCAGAATCTCAAAGCTCAGAGCGCTGGAAAGTGTATTCTGCCCAGACACGTCGCTTATTGCCAGTTTTCTTATCGCATCGTTTTATCATTTTGATCTGGCTTCCTTTAAATTTGTTCTTTATCACATTTTTGATCTTAGTGTTTTTATCATCTTGATTCTTTAATCAATATTCTTTAACCCATTCCGGGGCGGGAACCCCTTTTTGTGTTTTAAGCATCATGTTATACTTTAGCTATTGAATAATAGCAGATCTACAAGCTCATAGAGCTTGGAGATCGTGAAAATGTGGCGTTCTTTTTTTAAAATATATATATTTTTTTGTTTTCAAATGATCAGAATCGGATCGGGAGCCAAGACACGTGATCGGGACACTATAGCAGGGTTCCCCAATAGGCGGCCCGCGGGCCATTTGCGGCCCACAGAGCGCACCCTTGTGGCCCATGAAAGATTTTTTTTAAGGGTCCCAGATATAAATGGCATTAAATGGGGGTCAGTAGCCTATGCATGTCAAACTGGGCATCCTTTTCAAATGGGAATTTTGAATGGGATGGGAATGAATTTTCAGGGCAAGACCTCGACCTCGCGCGTGCACTGTGCAGACTCGGCCCCCAGCCTGGTACGCTAGTCAAAATATGGCCCTTGAGGAAAATTAATTGGGGAACCCTGCACTATAGTATCATTATTATATCATGATATTAGACTGGATATTGTACTATTGCAATGGGGCGTCAGTGGCTCAGGGGCTGTGGGCAGTGGCTCAGAACACTGTGGGCTCCCCCAGAGTTAGTGTCGAAGTGTCCTTGAGCAAGACTCTGAACCCCTAATTGCTCCCGATGTGCTGGTTGGTGCCTTGCATGGTTTCCTATACGGCATCGGTGTGTGAATGTGTGTGTGAATGGGGTGAATGTAATGCACAATCTATATAAAGCGCCTTGGATAAAGGCGCTATATAAATGCACCATTTATCAATTTATTACATTTATGTGATATGGCATTAAACGTGTTCCGTAGGAAAGAAATCTGTATCGGCATTCGGCAGATAGTCAAAATGAAATGATCGGAATCGGATCGGGAGTTAAGTAAGTAAAGTAATTATTATTCTGTCCTCCTGGATCTCCTATAGGAGTTGCGCTGAAAGGTTACAACGAGACACACAACGTCCACTTGGCTAGGACAATCAAAGCATAACCTGGATTTATTTAAATAAATAAATAAATCATGTGCTGTTTTCACATCTCACGCTTTCTTGCACTGACCAAATGGACACTTATGTTTAGTTTGGCTTTGCACTGTTGAATACTTTTTTCTTGTTTTTGTTATGAGACCCAGTAATACACTTTATGATGACGCACTGATGGACTATGTATATGTCTTGTCTCTTGTTTATCCTTGTTTGCCCTGTCTATTATTATTTTATTATTATTGTTTCTTGATGCACCTTGCTTTTCCTTCTGCCTCGTTTCTTCTGTATACTACAGTACGTTTTTTTTACCAGTCTTAGTCTTACTTGTATGTTGTAACCTTAACTGATGTGCTGCCTCTGCAGGGCGACTGATTTTCCCCCGTGGAATAATTAAGGTGTCTGTCTGTCTGTCTGTCTGTGGGTCCAAAACACACTGACAGTTTGATCTCTTTTTTTATGTAAAGCACTTTGGCCTGCATTTGACGTCATGAAAGGTGCTATACAAATAATGTTATTATGATCAGGCCAAAGTGAAAATAGTCCCTGATTCAGAGAGATATGAAATTGTCCACTGCTTAGAACATATGTGTCATACATATAGCCTCGCATAGCCAGCCCCCACACACACACACACACACACACACACACACACACACACACACACACACACACACACACACACACACACACACACACACACACACACACACACACACACACACACACACACACACACACACACACACACACATCAAATCAAAATCTCAGCCTCGTGAAACTGGCTACAACTTGGCAACAATGGCAGGTGCCAGACATTGCATACTTCCCTGTCATTACAAATGATAATCAGTTGCACACCGTAACCCTGCAAGACCTACGGTTGTATTATTACAACATTTATAATAATAATATAGTTTTCCTGTTCTTTTTTCACCTAAACATCATCATTGATGTTCATCGCCATCGCCAAATGCCATATTTGCATGATTTTGTCCCTTTCAATGTATCGATGGCGATCGAAACGGGCGCAGCGTGGACACCCTTTCTGAATGGTGTCACTTGGACAGGAAGTCAAGTGGTTGTCCTCCTACCTGACCTGGTTGGACCTACCGGGTCACGGGGTTGGCCTCCTACCTGACCTGGTTGGACCTACCGGGTCACGGGGTTGGCCTCCTACCTGACCTGGTTGGACCTACCGGGTCACGGGGTTGGCCTCCTACCTGACCTGGTTGGACCTACCGGGTCACGGGAGCGACCTTCGAGGGAGAGGGCTGCTTCCACGTGGGCTCCGTTAGATCTGGGGGAAAAAATAACAAAAACAGATGGCAACGTTGCACAAAAAAAAAAAAAATTTTCAGACACTCTTTTACACCTGTAAAACTGTGATGCAACAGTAAAGCAAAAATGTCGCTCTGGATATAGAGTGTCAAAAATGCCAAAATCTATAAATAACTTTTCGTGTCTCCGTCCATGTTGCGGTGAAGAGCACGCTGTTCTGCATCTAAATTAGTTTGTGATGGTCCACTGATGATATAACTTACATTGGCGATATCTCTTTTTACAAGTTTGTACAAGGCAGCCACGAACACCTGTGATCATCACGTGCCGTTCTGTATCTTCCACCACCACACTGGATCACAGCAACTAATGTCTTGTTATTGTTATTAGAAGTGGTAACTGCTCACACACACACACACACACGCACACACACACCACAACAAGCACTTACCGCAGAGCTAATCCTGTGTCTGTGTATGTGGTGTTTTCTCCTGTGTAGACTCCCCTGTAATGACAGAGCCATTAGACATTAGGCTCGGCATCACATGAAAGCAGGCACTGGAACGCTTCATGGTCTCAAACAATCTGTTGCTACTAATGAGGACGACGGGACCGACCGGGGCTTCCCCCCTCTCTCTGTGTCTGCTTCTTCTTGATGCCTCTGCTCATAGTCAGCCTACAGAAGTGGTGCCTCTGATGTCCTGATTGAAATGTTTGTGTACACTCCCGTGGCCGGGAACATCTACTATATTAAGTGCATTAACCACTTAAACCCCCTTTGAGTTGCAACTGTACTTGGGATTGCTTATCCACGTCGATCTACACCAAATATCTTTGCCAAAACTAGCCGAACTACTACTGTAGGTGTGAGCTTGTAGATTTTGCGGATAAGCGACTGAAGAAGGATTTTGGACGGTAGTCCACTGGTAAAGTGGCTAATGTATAATATGTAATGTAAATTGTAATGTAAATTCTGACACTGACGAAGGCCTGCGCGCCGAAACGCGTTTGTCTGGTTTGACTGCTGCTTACTCCTACTACGACTGAGAGTGCAGATTTTATTCTATTTTTAATATATATACCATGGTAAATATGTCTATCTACAAAGAAACTAGTAACTACATTTTTCAAATAATTGTAGTGGAGTAAAAGTACAATATTTTCCTCTGAGATGTAGTGGAATAGAAGTATTGGAAATTGGAATTACTCAAGTAAAGCACAAATACGTCAAAATGTTACTATGTAGTACTTATAAGTACATGTACTTAGTTACTTTCCACCACTGGGTATAATTGACAGGACAAATGAGGTGTGGGGCAGAGGATGCCACTACCAAGGTGTTCAAAGGTGTCCAATGAGACCAATAAAAAAAAACTTTTGAAAATAAGACGGAACCAACAACATATTTGAGTGAATTTCAAAGAGCTGTTCTGGTCATATGGTGGCCATGCAGGGCAACTGGCGCGTACCGTACGTTGTCTCAAAGCCTGATTTACACTCAACAGTGTGACGGTGTCACGCGCCAAAAATAGTCCATCTCCAAGATCGGCTATTTTCGGCACATGACTAAATATGTTAAGTATCACTGTCCATCAGGCCAGGGTATACTACTAGTACAGCCAAGTCACTCATATGGAGAGCACCACGCATACGGTACATATCTCCTACAGTATTCACTCGGAGGCCTATTGTTAACACATTTTGATTCTAAAAGAAAATGGCTTCTAAATCCAATGTTTCTCAAACTATTTCATGTCAAGGACCCCAAATATTATATGTAATTGGCCGCCGACCCTCATCTGAAAATATGTTGTTCCAGGGTACTTTAGATACTTTGGACAGTTTGGAGGTTAACATTGTTATATTACAAAATATACACTTAAGCCCTATTTTATAGTAATGCCATTTTGAAAGCAGCAGAAATGCTCACAACACAAAAAAAGACAAAAAATATATATATTCAAAACATTAACATAATTTAACTTGTGAAATGCGGGACATTCCGCACAATGACTACTTTTACTCTTGGTACTTTATTATGATGACAAATTGTTTTGAACTTTCTTTGACTCAAGTATAAAATTGGGAAAACTGGACTTTTACTTGTAACAGAGTATTTATGCATGGCGTTTTTGATACTTTGGTACTACTTGTACTTCAATATATACATCCCATCGGTGAGTGTGTGATGTCCATTGCCAGTCTGTAAAAATGTGTCCGTGTCCGTGGCCAAGTCCCTCATATGGAGGCAACAACACACACCAAGCTCTTTGATGTTTTGGATGCAAGTCAGTAAGGCCACATGTTTCACGCAGAAATGATTAATGGCTAATGGAACTGAAACGGAGTAACAAGCACTGCGGCCGCAATGGAGGCCGTGAACTTTTCACACAACAAACAAAACCTGCCACTTCAGATGAGTTTGTTTAGTACGGGCTTTGATTGTCGGCCTTGTCTTCGGATGTTGATGGGGAGATAAGGCTTCTAAAAGAGAACCAGTGGGGGTGGGGGTGGGGGTGGGGGGGGGGGGGTTTGGCTGAATTGTGAATTATGATGATCAGGTTTCGAGAAGCAATATGCTCGGCACATTGGAATGAGAACCATGATGGTAAAGAAGTCCTTCTCTCTGTGGGTGCGTGAGAGAGAGAGAGTGTGTATGGGCGTGCGTGCGTAATGCTTACGTGCGTGCCGTGTTCATTAAAGTATGCCGTTTCTTGCCTTTGACCTTTTTACTACGGTGACACCTAGGCTTGAACAACCCCCCGTGTCTAGTCGGCACACTGCTGAACGTTTTACGTAACACCTCAAAACAACATCGTTCCCTCCTCTGGCTGTTCATTGATGTTACTGTCAGTCTGGCCCTCCCAGGGGGGTGCTCCGACTTTCTTTTTCGTTTACTTATGTTTTTTCTCCGATTACTTTGTTCATGTTTTGGGGGTTTTGTGAAGCACTTCAAGCTGAAGGTTTGAAAGTGAAAAGTGGTAGGCTATATAAAAACAATATATACTGTAGACTTATTTACAGAAACACACATTAACCACTTTCAACATGCCATTATTATATAGGTGAACATTTCCAACAACGAAGTTCCCAATTTCAAAAAGAATATTCAAACATTTTCAAAAAACTGGTCAGTTATAAGAAATTCTACGACCCATATCTGTTTTTCAGATATGGGTGACAGAACAAATCCCCTTTTTTATTGTATGAATACAGCATTACAGTAAGGGTGGGTGGGGGGGGGGTGAGTGAGTGGTTGTGAAAGTGGAAGAGCTGGCTTGTCTCATGTAGACAGCGCTGTTGCTCATTCTGACATAATGCTGGTCCTCCCACACACACACACACACACACACACACACACATGCAAGCACACGCGCACGCACACACACAAACACACGCGCAGTCGCGCGCACACACACACACCACTCTCCTTTAACATTAGCCCACACACCACAGATACTGTACATTATACTTTAACCCCATAGCTCTGACCCCATATACTATTACACATGCCACGCTTAAGTATTCCATCCATTGTGCAAACATGACTGACTCCCAAGTTCTGTTGCTCGTCTGAGAATAATAATAATTACATTTTGTTTTAATCCATGAACATGTATTTTTAAACCGTGCCTTAGCGCAGTGGTTCTCAACATTTTTGCCTGTGGACCCCGGGAAATGCATTGGCCATGTCTCGCGACCTGCACCCCCACCTCCCCACCCCAAATATAAATTGGCCCCACTACAATAACCTTAATAATAGAGAAAATACATACACTGAAACCAGATATAATCATTAAGAAAAGTTTATGCATGTATTATACTATATAAACTCCATTTCCTAGCCATTCAGTTGCAAAGTTGTTGTTTTTTTAATAATCTGGGGACCCCCCAAAATATTTCCGTGGGGTCGCGACCCACAGGTTGAGAACCCCTGCCTTTACGTATTAGCCTTGCGTATAGCCAGACGAATCTGCCTTTGCAATCCATATTGCGCCATAATTCCACACAGTGATGTCTGTCTCTGTCTGTCTACGCCAAGCTAGTAATAAAACTATACTCCAGACATCACAGGTCTCTGTCATACATTGTGATATGACTCCAGACATCACAGGTCTCTGCCATACATTGTGATATGACTCCAGAGTCCAGACATCACAGGTCTCTGTCATACATTGTGATATGACTCCAGACATCACAGGTCTCTGCCATACATTGTGATATGACTCCCAGACATCACAGGTCTCTGTCATACATTGTGATATGACTCCAGACATCACAGGTCTCTCCCATACATTGTGATATGACTCCAGACATCACAGGTCTCTGCCATACATTGTGATATGACTCCAGAGATCATGTGTACCGATGTTGTGGACAAATCGGAGTAGCAGCAACAAAGTATGTCCTGAAGAAATCTAGTGTGGCACAAATGACCAAGGCCTATACGGGGGAGTTGAACACTGGGATGAGCTTTTCACAGAGACACGGACAGATGCACACAGGGACAGACACACGGACGGACGGGAGCAAAAACAGTCTCCAGCCTTTGGCTGGACTGGTGGAGACAATGAGAAAAACTAGTGTTTTTTTCGTCTTCCAAGGCAATCAAGAGTTAATTTGTACAGAACATTTCATACACAAAGGTGTTTTACATAACTATCCATCCATCTATGATCCATGTGCCGTTTAATAAACAAGCACTAGCACATCATTACTTTGACAGATTACATTTGGTCGAGGGACAAACAATGAGTCAATGTGATGAAAACTATTATGGGGATCCTGGGGATTTGGAGATCTACATTTTTGGTATTAAATCAGGTTTAATGGGGATTACAGTGCCGTCCTCAAGTGCAGGTTTGGAACCTCATACTGTTGACTCAACAAGTCAACAGGAGTGGACAGTATAGCCATGGCCAATGTTCCTCTTCTTGGACAATGTTACCTACCAAACCATTACCGTTCAAGGACCACTTCACCACTTTTCAACCTATCTTCATATAATTGGTCCTCACAAAAAAGCATGAAAAAAATGGGGCAATTTTTCTTCTACTCAGTCTGTGTCTCATGGGAGGGCTGTGGGCAGTTTAGAAACCCGTCCACCAGTGACATCATGGGGAATACAAGCTAATAGACACTGCAGGCTTTCTAGTCCTGAAAAGTGGCAATGCGAAAATGGTGGCCATCGTTCGCATGATAATACAAATCTAAACATTTTTGTAAAAAAGAAAATCTTGTTTTAAAAAAATGTCTGCCTAACGATGATGTCACTGGTCGACGGGTTTCTGAACTGCCCACAACACAGTAGAAAAAAATCGTGCCATTTTATCATGATTATTAGTGAGGACCTATTATATGAAGGTAGGTTGAAAAGTGGTGAAGTGGTCTTTTCAGCATGATGCAACACCATCAGATTAGTCAAAGTGTTCGATTTAAGAAAAGCCTTTGCTATTTTGGATATGATTAAAACTGGTTTGATGCCCAGGCGGTGGCGTAACCGTCTGGGCACCCGACTGGTAATCCAGTCGCAGTGTGCCGCGGGTTCGACTCCCGAGCCCGACACGGCCTTTACTGCATGTCTTCCCCCATCTCTCTCCCGTTTCCCGTCAGCCTACTGTCTGTCCCTTCAAAAAACCAATAAAATATCTTTAAAACTGGTTTGATGCCGCCATTGAATTGCCTATTATTTTGAAGGCCCTGTGATTCGCCCCCAGTGAAACCTGAAGTAGTTGTCTGCCATTTTTGTGCCAGCGCTGGTCCCCTTCCCTTTTTATTGAGCTCCTAACATCATCCCTCACCTCATTCACCTCAATTCCTGCTATAGATGGACCTTAATGAATTGCATTTTTATAGCGCTTTTCCAAGTGCTCAAAGCGCTTTACAATGGTTCACTCATTCATACATTGGGAGGTGAAGTGGCGAACATTCGACGACAGCGTCCTCACTTCCCACATTCACACACCAATGGTGGCGAGCTCACACCGACCGACTCATTGGAGGTAATGTAGGGTTCAGTGTCTTGCCCAAGGACACATGTGGACAGGAGGAGCTGGGATTCGAACCGCCGACCCCAGGGATCATTGGACGACCTGCTCTACCTCCTGAGCCACAGCCGCCCCCTTCTAATGGAAGTGGATGGAGGGAAACATTTCATTGATGTCACAGCGTGGAAGCAAGTGTTGCCTAGTGAAGGGGAAGCTATACTACTTGGTAGATATAAGAGAGGTTAGTCTGGACTAATAGTAATGAATACATCTCATTTTCTCGTCATTGGCACAAGTGGGTTCAAACCATCAAACCACTCTATTTGCACTAATCTCTCCATTCCATACAAGCACTACATTGCATGCTTCCAACTTCCATATTTACCTTTACCGCTGTGTTATTGCGCAACATTTTGACCAGAAGTGCTGTGATACAAATTACATCACATTTTCCACATTCACCGGCCCCTCCCCTTTTCACTGCGCACACACACACACACAGCACCTGGACAACTGGGCACTTGGACAACCTGGCACCTGGACGAGTGGGCACAGTTGGATCAGTGAGGGCCGTGTTGCGGCCCGATCTCTAGAAGCTCTAGCGAAGCTCTAGCGAAGCTGCCCAAAACTCTAGTTCATATGATTCAGTCTTTCACAGTGTCTGAAGCTTACTTTTTATAGATGTACTACTTTTTGTCATAAACAATTTAGGAAAGCCGATTCACAAAGAACTGAAAATGATTTAACCCAGAAGTATTCCAAATATCACTTTTGAACACAAAATTACTTTTTAGATTCCTTTAAACTTTGACACATTAATCCTGTTAAATGTCACGGTTATTCAGTCGGCATTAAAATCATTTTGTATGGATGTTCTTTAATATACTGTGTTATATTTTTTATTACATACTGTATTACTGCAAATGGTAATATATATGCCAACATACCTAAACATGTTGCATCTTATAAAGTCATGGAAATTACAGGTTGAGGACACAAAACTGCATGTAAAATAACGTGGGACTGGCAAACATATGGGCAGAGTTAGGTAAAAGTGCCTTTAGCAATGCTAATTCTCCACCGTCATCTTGGAATAATCTGCAAAAGGTCAAGAAACGTGACCATTTTAGATCAACTGATGTTAAACCTTTGACCTTGCTTCCACGTTGCACGACTCCAAGTCAGAGTCCATGCATCAACCTTTTATTAACCATTATAGCAAGTGTCCTTTTAAGTTCACTGAGCTAATAGAGCAGTGGTTCCCAAACTTCTCAGCTCGAGACCCAAACGAGAGTTTGGACGTTTGCCAGTGACCCAAACTAGTGAAAACAACACACATGACCCACACTAGTGAAAACAACGCACATGACCCAACGCACGTGACCCAAACTAGTGAAAACAATAAACAATGCACGTGACCAGAACTAGTGAAAACAACGCACGTGACCCACACTAGTGAAAACAACGCACGTGACCCACACTAGTGAAAACAATGCACGTGACCCGCACTAGTGAAAACAATGCACATGACCAGAACTAGTGAAAACAATGCACGTGACCAGAACTAGTGAAAACAATGCACGTGACCAGAACTAGTGAAAACAATGCACGTGACCAGAACTAGTGAAAACAATGCACGTGACCCAAACTAGTGAAAACAATGCACGTGACCCAAACTAGTGAAAACAAAGCATGCGACGCAAACTAGTGAAAACAACTACAAGTAGTATTGAATTTCTAGTTTGGTTTCAACAGATGTTTTGACAAGTTACACAATCAGTTCAGATTGGCCGTGCTGACAGCCAGGATAATGTCAGGCCAGCCCGTCCCTCCAGCAGCAGAGGAGTGTCCTGGGACAGGTCCATGGCTGCACTCAGAAGGGGAACACAAACAAGGGGGGCACAGCACATGGCCTGGCCATGATGGGAGTCAGGGCAGGGATTGGTTCAAACCACATCGTCTGCCTCCATGCCTCCGTTCCAACACTCCTTCTCTAAATCTCTCACACGTACACCCACGGTGCACGTATTGCCGCACACACGCGTAACACACGCACAACAATGCATGCCTGCAAGCATGCACACATATTTTCACTGTTCTCTGGACAGTGAGAGAAATCACCACTAACCAGCACTAACACATTGTTCCAAACAACATATTTCAAACGCTACTGGCTGGATTGCTCTTCATCATCCCCAGAGGATGCATATGGCCCGATGCCTTAGTTTCATTTAGCGAGACCAATAGGTCAATACTTCCACTTCCACTTCCACACACAAAATACCACAAAATTGGACGGGTGGATTGCCATGAAACTTGCTGAGTACAGGCATATTCCCCACGAATCCAAAGCAGATTCATTCTAACCAAACAACCCCTTGGCTGGTAATCCAGTCTGGCAGTGTCCCGCAGGTTCGACTCCCGATCCTGACGGCCTTTACTGCATGTCTTCCCCCCCACCCATCTCTCTCTGACCCTCCATAAAAAAAAATGGCGAAAGCTAATCACTAATTTCTTGATAAACATAACAAAAATAAACATAACAAACTAATAAACCCCTTCCCCGCCCCCTACCCATGCAGTCCAATGTCCCCATCATCAGCATGATTTGAAGCAGCTGGTCCTTTTTTTATTGACCAGCCACTCACCTCCTGCAGCACTCCAGAACTGAACCCAAAAACACTAGTCAACTGAAATGCATCTTAAATATCTTCTGATGAAGCAACTTTTGCATGTACATTCCAGTCAGCAACCTTTCTGTCAGAATTGCAATAAACAGCTTGTTATTTGAACTGCTTCTGTCTGTGGTAATTTATGTTTGTTTATGTAGGCTTAGTACTGAAAATAAATATAAACTAAATGAAAATGAATAAAGTAAACCAAAAAGAAAAATGTTACCATGTTTTACCGACCGTAATGTGTGGCTGCTGTTGTGGCCAGCACAATGACATGTCCGGAATAAAGATACTAGGGTTTATGTACAGAAATGTCAAGCTAAATTATTTTCCCATAACCACATGTGGTTAAGGGAAAATAATTTAGGTTGACATTTGGATGGTATGTGACATTCTGTTTTATGTGGTCCTATGTAACAACCGGTTGAACAGACAAATACATGCTCTATATCTACTTTATAGATCTATCACTTAAAAAACATGAACAACATAAACATAAGCTGTGAGGTCGTTGAATGAATGTGAATCAGTCATACAAAAGGTGCCAACTGGAACCGAAATCGGTTCTTCAGAGTGAAGCCAGAGAATAACTATTTTTGGTTTGAAACAACTCAAACTCCATATACACACATCATCAACCAGTGCCCCTCATAGATCTATGCTTTTATGCTACGGGAAAATAGCAGATCTTCAACCTCACAATGAGTCTCAATGCATCTGCTATTTTTGGCGACAGTACGCCCATTAAATTCACAAAAATGGAACGCTACTGTATAGGGTTTAGGATGGTTAAAGGTGTCTCAAATGGTAGCGCAGGCATAAAGTGCCTGCCCATCACCACAGAGGTTCATCCATCCATCCATCTTCAGCCGCTTATCCGTAGTCGGGTCGCGGGGGCAACAGCTCCACCAGAGTGCTGCAGACTTCTCTCTCCAGAGCAACATTAGTGACTTCCTCCTGGGGGATCTCGAGAAGTTCCAAGGCCAGTCAGTCGGTGAGTTTCCTCCAACTGCGCCTTGGTCTGCCCCGGGGTCTCCTCCCAGTGGGACATGCCTCGAGAACTCCCTAGGGAGACACGCGAGACAGGCATTCTAACCAGATGCCCGAGCCACCTCAGCTGGCTCGTTTCCAGGCAAAGAAGCAGCGACTCTACTCCGAGTCTCTCTCGTGTGACTAAACTTCTCACCCTATCTCTAAGGGAGATGCCAGCTACCTCATCGAAGAAAACTCATTTCGGCTGCTTGTATTCGCGTCCTTATTCTTTCGGTCATGACCCACACTTCATGACCATAGGTGAGAGTAGGAACGAAGATTGCTCGGTAGATGTCATGATGTGATTCACTTTACGCTGTGACTTGTAAAATAAAGACACTTGAAGGTAGACTGCCTGGCCTATGACTTGCCAGCCACCCATCGAAGAAAACTAATTTATATTAGCAGAGGTTGTGGGTTCAAAATCCTCCATGGGTGCATCCGGCTTTGTCGAGCAGATATACGAACACAGGGAAAAAACACCCTCCCAGGGTGCATCCACACAGTAGATTCACTGGATGAAGTCCCATACAAACACAGCTGGCCCGTGTTCGGGGGAGGGAAGCCAGAGAGTGACACATTTGTCAAGTGCTGCATGTATTCCTATGGGGTGGCACTCAGTGGGGAGTAATTGGGCGGCAGGTGTAGGACGAAGGCTCTACGTCCTCCCGGTAGAGGCTCCTCACTGGCAGGTGAGTCTGCATCTATCTATATATACAGAATTGAGAAGTGTGCAGTTCGGTTGGCCAAGTCATAGAACACGGTATGTGGACTGCAGCGCATGCGGATGTAACGTTTACGCTGGGCTTTGTGGCCATGATACGTCACTGACTTTACCTCTGCGCTTTCAACCCAGCTTTGTGGCAACAGTTTCCCTTTCCGTGATGCGATGGACCGATTACAGAGCGCCCGCACAATCTGCCCAGCACGGGGAAAAAACACGGTCAGTGTCCAAAGATACGTCACTAGTAGTGTTACAGGGCACCCTTTTTGAAGGGGGGCATGGCCTAACCCATTTTGATGACGTCATCAGATTTTTCTGCTGAGGGCACTTTCAGTTTTGATAGTTAGTGTCAGCATAATTCTAGTTCCGCTTTCTCATTTCCGCTATGTGGTTTCCTCTTGTGTTGTACAGGAAACAGATGGTCTTACAGTTGACTGTGTCTGCCCTGTTGTGTGCATGTGCGAACATGATACTTTGTGAACAGTGAACAGTTGCTATTTTCAGTTCCTATTTTAGTTCCTCATTTTCTCAATTACGGTTCTTATCTATACCTCGCAGTCAGACTGGCCGATTGATTCTGTGTGTTTTATCCTTCAGCTTCCTCTTATGTGTTGGGGGCCATTTGTTGCCCACAAACAGTATGTATGGGGCTGTGTGTGTGTGTGTGTGTGTGTATGTGTGGGTGTGTGGGGACAGGACTACGTCTGCAAGGGAAGCTTGCGGGCCTCCAGTCAGCTGAGCACTATGTGTCCCACTCAATACTAAACTCATAGAAGTACATTTTCACAGTAAAGGCACACCTCCATGTGCCGCCAACCAAACTGAATCTATCACAACGAAATCAACACTGTTTGGATGATGTTTCTTTGAAGAAATACTGTATATAGCCTCTTACAGAACCATTTGAGAACCATTATTTTTCTGGGTCCATCTAGGTGCTGCTTTCCTGGTAATCAGCAAAATCACCTAAAAAGAATATAGTTTACGGTTAAAGGAGGGTAAAACTTGAAATATATCCCTGTTAGTTAATAATCCCTGTTAGTTAACTTTTAATTCCCATTATTACTATTGTCATAAATAAATATTAAAAAAAAGTAAAGGCTGGTAGGCTACTGGGAATACCCCAGTGGCAAAAACTCACAACTCAGATTAGGGAATATGCAATAGTGATAGCAGGCGAGATGAGATCATGCTTTGGAGGATGTAAGCTATTGATACTGTGTTACACTCACTATGGGGTTGGGGAAGAGGATCTTAAGAAGGGGGAGACAGAATGAAGAGTATACAACAGGGATGGATGGATGTCATGATGACAAATCTCCTTCGAGATAAAAGCAGCAGTTTGGCTATAGTAAGAGAAAGAGGTAAAACAAGATGTTTTAAAGCTGTGAGCATACGTCCACCATTAGCTCTTATTTTCTCCCATAAAAACAGATTTTGTTTGCGTGATTTCAGCTTTCAGCAACATTCAAGTCCTATGAGCTCAACAAAGGCTTTCAAAAACAGGTTCTCTCTGAGAAAAGAAAACAAACATGTAGTTGGGCTAACATGGCTCCCATGTGGATCTCAGACTTATGTGGCCAGTTTATGACATCAGTTATCTACGTATCACTGTCTGAGGTGTGACTCTATATTTGGGCAAGGTTTCACTTTCTGCACTATCCAAGAACCATTGACTTCTATTATAAAAATAAAAAAAATCACACCCACATCATCATAACATAAAATAGACACTATATTTGCTCAGACACTATGACGTAAAATTCTCCATTCATTGTCAATTAATTTAAGGTTGGCGAACATGCGATGCTCCGTGCTTGCGGTTATGGTTAGGTTACCGCTTGAGGTAGGTTGTCGTTGTCGGACCAATTTTTTTTACAAAATATTCAATTTTTTCTTCAAGATAGTTTTTTTAAATAGTATATGTATTTACATGTTTAAAGGTCGAAGTACGGGTTGCTTGCAGGGCCCTGTGCCCCAGGGCCTGCAGCTTGCAGGGGCCCAACTAAGAAGAATCAGCCGCGCCAAAAAAGGTAAATATTCTAACTATAAGTTATAAAGTTAAACGGTCTATAACCTAGCGTTGGGCAACATTGCAATCCAGAGCTAATCACTGGAAAAAATTAATAAAACTGTCCAGTGAGAAATCTCAGAATTATATTCGTTTCCTTTTGCCACTGAATGTAGTTTAAATATTCATTTTGAGATTGAATGTTGTTAATTAACTTGAAATCGGTGCACCAATGTGTGAGTAGCCGACTTGCCGCCATTAACCGGGCCACGCATGCCACTGGCTCGTCAGCACTACCGTGCCCCGCATTGAAGCCTTATTTCGGCCAGTCCTTTTGAAATTGTTCGCTGGTTCCACTGGGTCTTTGTGTAGTACTCACGTAGTTCTTCAAAGGTATTCTGTGCTGAGCTGTCAAGAGTTTTCACCAAGCAAAAGGAATTCATCCATAGAAATACGCATGCGTTTTGTTAATATGTATCGAGCTTGATTCATGCATGCCATTATGCCTATCATTCGTGTATTCCCCTATATTATTTCATTCAGCTAGGCCAGAGAATCGGAGCAGCAGGGGGCGGTATTGCAGTCCGCAATCTTCGTTCCTACTCTCACCTATGGTCATGAAGCTTTAATGTGAGCTTTAATCATGTTCCATCATATGCAAGTGCTTTTAGTGAGAAATGAGACAGACTCCATGGTCCCCAGACCCCATGTTCGTAGAGAACCATATTGGACTAGCGTCACTAGCCATCTGTAAGAGGGTCGGCCACACAGCTCCCATGTGGACCTCAGGATCCCCATGTGGCTGCATGTCAATTGCATGTCAATTCATTAACAGTGATCACATTACCGAGGCCTTGGTGAAGTGTGACTCCATTTCCCACACCCAGCACTTGTCCAATGTTCTGGATTCTTGTTTGCCAAGTAACAAACAATTCTCTTGGCAGCGTCATACCAACCTTGCAGTACGTGACACAGGCATTTCCCTATTTAGACTGTCATCCAGGAAACATCCTGGGACGTTTTGCAATGCTTAAAGTGCTGCTCCATTCCTCTCTCCGTCGCCCTCTTTGAGAACAGAGAGACCCAGTAAAAGTCCAGCTGTGAAGACAAATTCCAGGGATTCCAGGAAAAAAGAAATGCTATCAGACAGCATTAGGCCAAATAACGCTGTTGATTAATCATTTGCTAACAAGCTCTGACGTCGGCTCGTATCGGAGACATACTGTATCCAGAGCCTGAACATTACTCACACCGCCTGGAGTTTCTGGTCACTCACACGCACGCACACACACACACACACACTCTTGCATGGGTGTATAGAAATATCTCAGGCTCCCTTGGTCTACCTACCTGACTGCAGCTTGCAGACCAAGTTTGGTTAGTAACTCAACACCTCTGCTTTGTGCATCTGACGTGCACATCTCGCCGACAGCGGACGTGAGGTGGAGGAAACCCTATGTGTTTTTTCAACAAGAAATTAACCCTAGCCAGATAAACAGTAATTAATTTATCAGATCAGAACCACATGGGTCGACTGCTGTAAGCCACTGATGAGAACGGGACCAAAAAGGCCCGATATGTTACATTTAATTTATTACTGTAAGCACACCACTAGATCAAAACAATATCAGTGTATTGGATTACTGGGCTTACTGTAATAATGATGGCTTGTTACAGGGAGAGAGAGGGGAGGGGGAAAATAGAGAATTTGATATCTATTGCTCAGTAATACTTTGTCCGATGACAACATTATTTTCATGTTGATGTTTCTCTCATTACAGTAAGCCGGAACATGTGTAACATGGTGTCGTTTGTTTGTGCTTGCAATTAAAGACCCGTCATTTAAAAAGAGCCTGGCCTCCTGGGGCCAAGACACAGAGGGGAAAAAAATGGCTGTTCTATAAAAACTAAATGAATCATTATAATTATTCTCAGGCGTGTGCTGGGGGATACCTCAAAGACCAGCATCAACGAGCAGAAAGATGCAGAAGATCGAGTACAGTAGAATAGGGTACAAGCACATTTAAAAACAAATCAGTATACGGTAGATGTTTAAAGGGATTGTGACATAAAAAAATACGTTTTTGTAATTATTATTTTTTTATGAGCTCAATTGCACCCAAAAAACCTCAACTTTTAACATTCAGTAGATTTTCTGTGGTCTGGGGTTTTCTGGCTCAGACAAGTGCTCCGATTCTGACTCTGGGGTGATTCGCAGCAGCAGATTCACTACTTTCTCGCCTAGGAAAGGAGCCGGCTTAGGTGGTTCTGTCATCTGGTTAGGATGCCTCTCGGGGCATCTCCTTAGGGTGGTCCTCGAGGCCCGTCCCACTGGGAGGAGACCCCGGGGCAGACCAAGGCGCAGTTGGAGGGAATACACTGACTCACTGGCCTTGGAACGTCTCGGGATCTATGGAGGTAGATATGTTGCAACATTCGAGTGCAAATAATATTACCTCCATAGGATTTCCCAGAAGGAAGTCACTAATTTTGCTCTGGAGAGGGAAGTCTGGAGCACACTGGTGGAGCTGTTGCCCCTGCGACCTGACTACGGATAAGTGGTTGAAGATGTATGGATGGATGGAAACAGATAAATATTGTGAAAATAGCAGATCTACAAGCTTGTAGATCAGCTGTTGCCTCTCTGCTGTAATTGCCTCTTTATTATAATTTGACAATTTTGCAAATGTTTGACCAGTTTTTATAGCAGTTTGTTGATTACTTTTGATGCAGTAATGGTATTTTCTTTTTTTGTAGGTATTAAAAAGTTAAAGTCCTTAAATTGTCACTTCACTGTTCATGCATGTCAAACTGGGGGGGGAGGGGGGGGGGGGTCCTTGAAATAAAAATGGTTGAGAATCACTGCTAGATCCGTAAAAATCTTCTCTTATGGGGGTCCCTGGCATTATTATCTCTTCAAATGGGGGTCTGCGGACTAATTGGTGTCAATTTGGGGGTCCTTGACATGAAAAAGTTTGGGAACCAAGCGGTCTAGTCAATAGACCAACTTTGGGAATAAGCCGCAAACAAGTGCTCTCCAGGCATCCCGGTCCTCCATGCGCCAGTTTCTCCAGCTGCCCCCATGTGTGGCCAGATCTCTTCACATCTGCATCCAGGTCATACCATTCCAGAACAGGGCATATATATCTTCGGATATATTAGATGCAGGCTTGCAACGAGTGCGGCCAATCTATCCTCCGCTCATGCTCAGGTCGGGATACCAATTCCACGCAATCAGAAGAGAGACCCTCATACAGGATATACGATAGACAAGTGCAATTGTAAATGAACAAAACGATTGGAGACACAATTGGAACACTATGGTGATGTGAAACAAACTGTGCCAACACAAACATTAGACGCCATTAACAATATGACGTAATGAGGCACATTATGATGTGAATTTTCCCTTCATTGTCAATGGCGTTTTTTAAAACAAAACATTGAACTAAAAACAAACATTAAACCTGTATATAGGAGGGGCTAGCGCCCCTCAAAAACAATGACGTGGTGAAGTGGCGAGATGGGTTGGATTATATAATATTATAAATAAATATTATCAGAGGGTGTGGTTGCAGGTGGATTCAATCATCCTGACCAATCAAACGGTCGCTTTTCATTACGTTTAAGAGCAGCGTGCTGCACTCAGCCAACCCACTGCTCATGGGTCATTTTCAGTGTCTTGGAAGAAAAGCCCCAGAAACGTAATTCCTCCCAAGAGCAAACTGATAACCTTGTGTAAGAAGAGATGCAGAGTCATCAAGAATAAATCCTACCACATCTTAACTATAGACCGCCAAGAGCACATTATGGCATATTATCTTTGGATGAGATAACAAACGCACTTAAAAACGTCTGGCACTGGTTCCTATGAGAAGAGTTCCTCGGTCAGGCCCCATTCATAATAGCCAAATAAACTAAGCAGGTGGATGTCCACAAAATGACTGTTGGCAGAGAGATGTCCGTTTGTGGGTCCGAGACATGTCCGTAAAGTAGACCATGGGAAATGTTTACAGAATGTCATTGGCAGGGACGTTGTGAGCTTGTAGATCAGCTATTTTTGGTGGGCAACCCAGCACTCTTTAGCTAGTGGAGAGGCGATGTAACGACATGGATTTCTAAACACATTTGTTCAACGCAAAATACTGTGTTCAAGTTCAGGAGACTTTGGGAAAAAATGCTGCCTTCCGGCATGGCATGAGAAGGAGAGGAGTGGCATTTGTGCCAAATGTGGATAGTCTGCTGGATCCTGTTATAACCATTTATTCATCCTACGGTATATATGTGACTCTTTTTGATACAGAGACAGTCATGGCGGCAAGACTAACTGTTCAGGAGAGGACCGCTGTGACAGGATCGAGCGGTCTATACTAGGACCCCTCCTTGTTTCCCTCTACGCCAAGTATCTTAGCCGAAAATGGCAGTTTCCACAGTCACACGTCACAATGCAACACTGTTTTCACAAAATATTTGCCCCAGACTATGACTGCTACATGTGATTATTAAGCAACTTAATAAACTATCTACTTATCTAGTACATTTTATAATGCTGAAATATGTAGATATAATCTCACATTCTACACATAAACAAGCTAAAATATATATTTTTCCAGCATAATATTATATAATCTATACTGTATATTGGCGCAGTATCGGGACAGGAACATCTTATGTTCATACTACAAAAATAACAAGTTTTGAGCTTGTAGATCTGCATGCTAATTTTGCTATTATTGAATTTTCAGTTCAGGTATAGGCAGAGGGTTTGTAAATCCAAAGTTTCACTGCAACTAAAGGCACTGCTTTATTTGCTGGTGGTAAAATAGGTTTTTAGAGTGTAAAGCAAAAAAATAAACAATTTTAGCATTCCCGACAATGCACACGCACGCATGCATGCGCACACTCACTCACTCTCTCTCTGCTGGGAAGAGCAGTGTATACCAACATCACCAATGCCAGGCATATAAGACCACCAATAACAAATATTATTGCCAACTATATGACTCTTGCAAATACAAAAATGATCTAATGTTCATCAAGAAGGTGGTGCTTAGGGCTTCTTTAAACATTCATGAAAGTCTCAAATAAACGATTCAGATTTCCCGTTAACAAACTTGAAAAGGTGAATATTGAAATGAATACAGAGAATGAAATAGATGGTGTAAGCTTGATGGGCTCGGCATTTGTAGACTTACTTTGTGAAGCATAAGGCAAGAAGAAAAGCAAACGCAAGCAGTAAGTTTGACTCTTTCAGACATATTTCTCTCCAAGTAAATTGCCGCACAGCAAGAAGGTTCTGGGTTCAAACCTGACTTGCAGCATTTCTGTGCACATTTGACATATTCATTAGCGTTTAACTCCCACACACCGAACTGGAGCGGTTCTCAAAGCTGCAGCTAGTAAGGATCAGTGACTAAAATACACCATAGCCATTTGATTTTGACAGCAGATTTAAATTTTGAATAAAATCATCCGACAGAGCATTGCTCCGAAGGAGCAATGCTCTGTCGGGAGAGGGTTGCGGTTAGGTTTAGGTGTCTGCCCCGGGGGAGGTTAGGGTTAGGGTGAGGGAGGAGGTAGGTTGTCGTTCGGACCAATGCTCCGTCGGATGAAAGTACTGCACTATTATTCTACAGCCCAGAGCCGATGAGTTGATCCCCATCCGTGATGTTTTAGCAGCCGAGTCGGTAAACGGAGTGATCTTGCATCGTCACACACACCAACATAAGATCATAACATCCGTCTGGGTTTTTGGCTCTTCAAAATAAGAGTTGAACGGACGAAAATGCTGGCGTGAATTATATCATATTTTTAATAAATGCTGGCGGACTATCTGTTAATATCGGAATACTGATATATTATTGATTTCAGCTGTTACAATTCCAAACATGCAAGTATAATAATATGAATATATTTTGCAACACAGTTGCAGGCGGGCATGTTTATGTATACTTTGACATACAACAATTTTCTACAAGAATAGAACGCTGTATGTACAAACTCACAACCCCTTCCTATAGCCTTCTTATACTGTATCAGCCAGGGAGTGCACCTTATCTGCTAAATATATCCTAAATAAGCAAGAAAAACATTTCCCAAGTGGATTAAACAGTGGGGGACTAATGGTTGGAGAAATAGTCAGCGGATATTAATACAATCTGGGAATAAATCTCTTACCAAGAATTTTCTTCACCAATGTGTTTGTAAAGGTGTCTAACATATCCCACATTGGTTTCTATTCAACCACCCTAGGGGAATTTTTGACAGCTGATGAAAGTTGGGGTACCATCAACAACAATATATGGCAAAATGTTATACATTTCATTATACTTTAAAGTAGCATGTGGCATGTCAAACCAGGGGGTTTTCATGATTCTGAATCCATTCCAAGCATTACTTTTGCACGAATTCGGCCACAGCCACTTGCCCCAAATGTGCTGACCTCATCAGTGTCACATGTTTGATGACGGCTATGGCCGTTTTTAGCCCACGCAAATCTTGACTGAGAAAGTAAATGGGTAATGCCCTTCCATCCCTCAAAAACTACAATTGAAGTGCTTGAAGAACATTTAGATATATCTCCGTTTGAATTCAATTATACTCAGAGAGCAGATTTTGCCAAGCTTTGCCAAGGTCCTTTGGCAAAATGTTAACTCTTATTACACGCTTGCATTATGCAACCAGGTAAATGAAATAAATTGCATAATCTAATCATTCTGAATTGTGGAGGCACCCTCTGGGATACAGTAAGGGATGTAGGGGGCCTGTGGGCACAACTAAAACCACCATATCAGAGAATGTGAACTTAGAGACTCCACAGACAGGGCACTGTTTAGTCTGAAAGCTAGACTCCACCATCTGCTCTACAGCTGCCTGTTAGAAGTCCTAATTAGAACAATGATAATGTTCAATGCTACATTAACATAACATCTACCAGTCAGGGAATCAGTGTACAGTGCATGGAAGAGAGTCTCAGAGCTCATGACAAAAACTCTTAATGTCAAAGCCATAAATATGTTGCCGATTAATTTTCAAAACATTTTTCAAAAACTCAAAAGAAAAAAAAGACCAAATGGTTTTACCCAGCAAAATAATTGTGATAATCCTTTTTAATATGGGCATTTCCTATATCAATGTGCTAATCGGGCCTAATACCGATCTGATTTCATAATGCGCCTGTAGCCTGTCCAAGTATCTGTTAACTTAAATAAACAAAGCACCGCAAACTATTTAAAGTAGAATGCCAAATATGTATAAGTATAACACATCATACTGTATGAGAGCTTTATTGGACCTGCAAGCATAATCCTTGAAATGCAAGCCCTGACATGTTGTTATAACAGGAAGCTAGTTAAAGGACCACTTCACCACTTTTCAACCTATCTTCATATAATAATAGGTCCTCAATAATAATAATAATCTTGATAAAATGGCAAAAAAAAATCTACTCGGTCTGTGGCTCATAGGAGGGCTGTGGGCAGTTCAGAAACCCGTCCACTAGTGAAATCATCGATGGGGAATCCAAGCTAATAGAAACTGCAGGCTTTCTAGTCCTGAAAAGTTGCAATGCGAAAATGGAAGCCATCGTTCTCACGATAATACAAATCTAAACATTTTTGTAAAAAACAAAATCTTGTTTTAAAAAATGTCTTCCTAACGATGATGTCACTGGTCGACGGGTTTCTGAACTGCCCACAGCCCTCCTATGAGACACAGACTGAGTAGAAAAGAATTGTGCCATTTTATCATGATTATTATCATCATTATATGAACATACTAGGTTGAAAAGTGGTCCTTTAAAAGGGCATAAGACCACATGATCGTTCTTTGCAATGCCACATATTTTATTTGAACAAGAATTTAAACAATGTCCTATCTTTAGATATCAAGTTGTTTATTGTAACTAAATCACAAGTGTGGCCGTGGTGTATATGCTTTTTTTCCCCTTTTTTTCCTTGTACATGTAGGTTACTGTATGCCGGGAGATGAGAGCACTGTTACGGTCATGTTCTCTTTTATGACGTGATCACATAGCTGGGAATGGACTTATTCACTCCTTTTGTATTATTCTATTCTTCCTAGTCCTAGGCAGCAGACAGGTTTTGTTTAAAGTGCACAATTTGGTATATGGTCTTTTTTATTGGCCTAAAATATTGTCTATATACACATACATTCATCAATCCACATGCTGACCGGCTGTCTGTATTTATAGGGGTTTATATCAAATGTGATGAGGTCAGCACATTTTGGTTTTTAGCCCAAGGACTGGTTTTTTTGTGCAAAACCAATGCTTAGAATGCATTCAGAATCATGAAAACCCCCTAGTTTGACATGTCACATGCTACATAAAGCATAATGAAAATGTGAAGATCTTGCCTTATATAGGATGCCAACGGTATGGTGAACATATAAACTTAACCTAGTCATTCTAATGTACATTCCCACGGAAGTGGAGCCGGTCCCATGCTCATAGTCATACACCCTCAAATCACATAATTCCACTAATGCTTTTGTTTCGTAGATACGTTTTTGTCAACTACAAATTAGATATTAGATATCAGGGAATTTAGACATATTGTTTGCCATCTTAGATTATTTGATGCACTACAACTGTACTGACTAAATTGTCATTATAATTGTCCTAATAGTTCGCAGTATATTTAACACACGCACTAGCCTTTATCTATTGGGGCGGCGGTGGGTCAGGGGAGGGAGTGGCCGGTTTGAACCTGGGCTCCCCCAGAGTTAGTGTCCTGATGAGCAGGTTGGTGCCTTGCATGGTTTCCTTTGTCATCGGTGTATAAATGTGTGTGTGAATGGGTGAATGTAATGCTCAAGCTATGAAAAAGCGCCTTGGATAAAGGCGCTATATAAATGCACCAATTATCTACTGATCCTCCTCTCATTTAGATCATTTTAAATGCTGGAAGTTCAAATAATGTGGAACAACAGTACATTTGTCATTCTCATAAACAATTAATGTTATATACATGTTGGAAGTAGGTGTTTGAACAGCTAAAAACCCACAGTTCCCATACTCAAGCCAGTGAAGTCAGGGGTGGAAGAAATCCAACCTGATCTGTAAAAATCATAAAATAACACTTTTATCATCAATATACAGCTCATTTCATTTCACGGTTAACAGTAGGGATTCTTCCAGAGCATTGCAGCTGTGGGACCAATATTGGCCAGCAACTCTACATCTGAACTCAAACCCTTACATCTCCATATATGGAGCTGACCTGTTCTGACATTCCATATGTTGATCCTTCCCCCTTCCGTCCTGCCTCTTCGATGTCTCCCTTTTCACTTATACCGGTCCATTTCATTTTAAACTCTAGACCGGCCTGCCCCAAAGCCGCGCCCAGCAGCCGGCGGAAACTAGAGTTCTCAACAGGCCCAAAAATGAAGGACGGGCCCTACCTGGGCCCTCATCAAACCCTGTACACTCAAGACACTTCCCCCGCTGCCACCCTTAGATCTCCATATATGAAGCTGACTTTCCATGTTGATCTGACCTCATCAAATGCTGTATACTCAAGACATACTCCATAATATGGCCAGTACAGAATCCATTCCATATGTTGATCTGACCATGCCAAAGCACCAGCGCTCGCCCAGCTGTCTACGGTCACCCAGGTGGTGCTTCTCGCCCTCAGGGCGTCTTACTGGTAATAATCAAAAAAGTAACTAAAGTTTTCAAATAATTGTAATGGAGTAAAAGCACAATATTTGCTTCTGAGATGTAGTAAAGTAAAAGAAGTAGAAGTAAAGTACAAATACCTCAAAATTGTACTTAATTGTACACCACTGCCAATATTGTACCATGTACAGTACAGCTTATACAGGTACAGTAGATCGCCTATTTTCGGTGCGACACTCGACACATATTACTGTAAGTGAAAGTTGCCCTCTCAAATGTGTACATGAGTTAAAGTACTGGAGTTCTTGCTTGTAAAAGCACTTGAACTTTTATGTTTTTTCATTCCTCTGAGAGTGGTGAATTCTTTTTTACCATATTATAATGAGCATTAGTGATGGCTATGGTTGTCCCGATCCGACCAACTGATCGGAAATCGGGATCACGTCATTTTCAAGTGATCGGATCGTGAGCAAAACAAAGTGACCGGGACATCCCTAGTATCAATATTATATCCATATCATGATATTAGACTGGATATTGTCTGTGATTTTGGATATTGTACTATTATGATATGGCATAAACGTGTTCTATAAAAATATAAATGATCTGTATCTAGTGATGACCAATTATAGGAAGATATATTAGAAATGAGTGAAGTGGGCCTTCAAGTATTCCGTACACGACGCGTGCAAGTGCATTTTCTGTTTAATATCAATGCCTTGCTATATAAAGAATTCAGACATTTCCCATCACTCAAGCTCACTATGCATCATATCAAGCCTGTACACCGGAGCTTTCACACCAGCTCCGTAGACTCACTACACTCGAAAAAGAGCTTAACGCGCTTTCCCCCCCGTCCTAGGAATAGTAGTGGAGTTTAAAAAGTAGCCAAAAATGCAATTGTACAAGTAAAAATATGTTTGTTAGTCCACCACTGCCCGCTAAAAACCAGCCCATGTCTCCCCCGCCCCCCTCTTCACCCCCCCCCCCCCCCCCCCCATGGCCCTCAGCCCTGACACCAGGCTTCCTTTGAAGTGCTCTTTTAAGAGCACAATTAACCCTCTCCTCCAGACATCGCATTTACTTCTCACCTTTTTAATAAGCCGCCTCATAGACCAGCGTCACACTTGTTTCTGTCTCTCTCACACATTGTCACTTGCACGCACGCACGCAGGCACGCACGCACACAGCCCCCCCCCCCCCCTCTGATCCTTAAACACACTCGCGCGTGGGTGTGTGTGCGTGGGTGTGTGTGCGTGGGTGGGTGCTGGTTGACTCAGTGCTTTGATACCAGGTGAATCAGGAGTGACTAGCGCTGAAGAAAGCTGGACCATCTTAATTGGTGCTCTGCTCGCCATGTGACCTTTTCTGCACTACAGTATACACATTGAAAATACTCAGTATTCATTTAACTCTGTTTGAGACAGGAGATTTTGTTGGTATCCCACTTTTTCATGTCAAGGACCCCCCAAATGTATTAATTGGCACACGGACCCCATCCCCCAAAGATTTGCCACTTGAACCCCAGCATGCCTATTCTGAAAATTATCCCCCCAAAAAAACAAGCCGATCAGAAACACTGAGCTTGTTGTAGACCCAAATGTTTTTGACGAAGCGGTCCAAGCACCGTTGTAACTGGGTCCCGTTTGACTAAGACTAGAGGGTTTAAGTGGTTTAAGTGTCGTGTCCACGTAATGGTGAGAACGTTTGCAATAGCATACACACACATGGCCTGATGATCAGCAGACACTTGTGGATCAGAGTTCAGCCGCTTTCAGAGGTGGGACATGGGGTTAAGCCCAGTGAGTATTGAGTTAGATTGAGGATATTCCATATGAAAACACAGACGTCCTGCCTTCCTATAATAACTTCCTCAGAAGCGACAGCAGCTCACAGTGTTGAGCTATTTAAGACCTGTGAGCCTTTGAGGAGAGGGGATTTTTCCCTACAACTACTACTACTACTACTACTCTCTCTCTCTCTCTCTTGCTCTCTCCCCCCCCCCCCCCCCGCCCCCTCGCCCCTCTCACTCTGTCATTAATAATATGATATTGTCCCATCTGTGTGCGGGAGAGCCAGTGCGGAGCACGTGTTTCCAGTTAGGCTCATCAGAACCTCATGTGGGGAGGCCTGGGAGAATGCGAGAGAGCAGACTGGAACTGGGAAAAACCTGGTTCTGAATGGGACTGCTGGGATCTCGGGGAATGGGTAATTAAATCAGCGGTGCTCCGCCATTTCACTGCCAGGGGTTCACATCAGTGATATATGAGAACGCAGGCGGCGTGACAGGCGGTACCTGCGACGGGACTGTGCACCGGGTGCTTTTACTGTAGAAGAGCATCGAAACGATGACGTTAAAAAAAGACGCAATGCCTAATTTTAGTTACACTATCCTTGCGGCTGGAAATAGCAGATCGACAAGCTCACAATGCAGTGCATCGATCCGCAAGCTTAGATCTGCTGTATTCTATGACAACAAATACATCTGGCTTATAAGAGATACAAGAGAGAGGGAAAGTAAATAGAGGTTCTACTAGGCTGATATCGAGTGGCTTGCTGAACTAGTCTGGGTCTAACAGCGGATGTGTTGCATGCAAATGAGAGAGAGAGAGAGAGAGAGAGAGAGAGAGAGAGAGAGCGGATACAGAAGACAGACTCCATCACACTGAAAAGTTCGGAACAGAAACCAGGCTTTTCCACCACGTGCAAAGCCTGGTGACGCGAGGTTAAGGTTTTTACAATTGCACAAAGTTGTGGCGTAACGTCATGCTACTAGGTTGCAGTACCTTAGCGAGTCATAGGCGCGGTGTGATTTCCTGGGGGGTCTGTCTGTGGTGTAGCATGGTGGTGGTGGGGGGGGGGGGGGGGGGGTGTGAGCGGGGGTGGGTCGAGTGTTAAATCCAGGGGGCTTCATGGTGATTTGTTTTCATCCCTGCAGGCGGAGGCTCGTCGGCTCCTAAAAACCATGGCGTTCAAACGACGTCCCACCGTCGCTCGTTTCTCGTATATTAGTATTAATCAATAGTTTTTTATCAATACTGCAATGTAGAAATATTCTATTACAAGTAAAAGTCCGGAATTACAAATTGTGCTCGAGTAAAAGTACAAAAGTATTGGTATAAAAATGTACTTAAAAAGTACCAAAAGTAAATGCAGAATGTCCCATTTCAAGTTTTCAAAATGTATACAAATCTTTTGAAAATATCAGATCTACAAGCTCACAATGTGTCGCGATGCGACGCATTGTGAGCTTGTAGATCTGCAATTTTCCGAAATGTTTATAGGGCTGAAGTGGTTAATGTATTTTTTTTAATAATAATCCAAATCTACAAAGTAACTAGTAACTAAAAGTGTTCAAATATATGTAGTGCGGTAGAAGTACAGTACAATATTTGGATCAGAGATGCAGCGCAGTAGAAGTAAAAGTGTAATTGGATGGAAATACTCAATTACAAGTACCTCAAAACTGTACTAAAGTACAGTTCTTGAGTAAATGTACTTCTTTCCACCACTGCTAAAATGGCATTCAAACAACATCCGGCTGCCATTTCACAGAGTTCCAGGGGGTCCCCAGCTAAATTATAGTTTGGAACCAAATGAACCCGTATGGGTCCGCAACTCTGAGAGTGTACAAATGGAACCAAATAGACCCGTCAGGGTCCATTTGTACACTCTCAGAGTTAAATTAACATTGATTTTACAATATAAATTGGGGGTCCCAGAGATAGAAAATGCCATTAAACGGGGGTCCGTCGACTAATGCATGTTATGTCAATCTGGGGGGTCCTTGAAATTGAACGGGTTGAGAATCACTGCTAGAGCCGTAAACATCTTCTCTTATGGGGGGTCCATGGCGTATATTTTCAAATGGGGGGGTCCACAGGCTAATAAGTGTCACTTTGGGGGTCCTTGGCATGAAAAAGTGTGGGAACCACTGACACACACAGCAGAGCCATGCAAAATTCGCCCCCGCTTTGCCTCCACTTCTGACATGAAATCCACATCACACTGCAGTGCAGAGTAGATAAGTCTAATGTTGGCTCGAGGCCCAAAAGCTCCCTTGTGTTTTTCACTCAAACACAAGTGTGCAATCATACAATCATATTTTATTATGTCATTGCTTCTTCAAGTTAGGTCTAGACATTTAAATCATCTTAAGTCTAAAGGGGAATACTATACCTAGGCTACAGTGTAACTGTATTTTCTATAGTGATCTGTGTGAACTACTCCAAATAAAACCATTTATTTTATTTGTTGTTGTTTTTTTTTCCTTCTATTAGTCCAAGTTGCAAAGGTGCATTGAATAGAAGCGTATATTTGTTTAGCTCTGCAACAGATTCCACAGGTCCCATTGGAATTTTCCAGAACATGGTTCTTGTGCCTCCGTTTAATTTAGTTATACGATAAAGTTACAAAACCAATGTTCTTCCTCCTCGGGTCTAAGAACAAAATGTAGACGACATGCATACGGAAAGATTTGAACAACCGCATGAATGCCATATAATGGTTTGTCATTAAGTCAGTGCACAATACACTGCTCCCCATGTCTTTGTACGAGTCCAACACAACAGACCCTTCCTCTGTGGTCCCACAGAGTGTAACCCTATCTCAGTGACCTGGGTTACTGCAGTCAACGCTGTGATGTCACGTTATGCATCACCCAGAGCCATAGAGTAAGACACAGAGTTACGAAAACTCCGTTCACTTCATGGGGCCTGTCCAATGGCGGCTCTCCTACATAGACTTCTATTGAGAATGGGGACAGACCTGGACCAGAAGTAGGCAAAAATGCATTGGATCCAGGCAACAGCCCAGCTTTAATGATCTTATACCCCTTATTTTAGATCGTTTTGTAGTAATCGTACAACATAAGCATTACAGAGACTTTAGTTGTTACTGTACAATACTTAAAAACAGTTGGCATGTTGCACACATTTAAAACTCCAGCTTGTCCCTCTCCAGGCTGCATGAAGAGCGCTCGGTTTCTGAACCCTCAATATCGTAACTCTTCTATTAGATGGCTCTGGTATCACCGTGCAGGCGTGCACTGAGATGGTGCAGTGCTGTTATAGAGGACCACCTCTTGATTTAACCACTTGAACCCTGTAGGTCTTAGCGAAAGGGATCCGAGTTACTTTGACTGCACTCCCCCACCTATATTTTTGATTGCTTACCTCGCTAAGATTACGATATAAGTTGCTGATGAACGCTCGCTTCATATTTTGAACAAGAGGCATGTTAAAGTCAGAAATGAAGAGCTTAGTATATCAAAACCACGGAGAGCTCCTTTTTTAAATGTTTTTTTCTTTGTGGCTTTCGCCTTAATTTTATATATTTTATGGAGGGAGGAAATGGGGAGAGAGATGGGGGAGTGACATGCAGTAAAGGCCGTTGGGATTGTGAGTCGAACCCGCGGCACACTGCCAGACTGGATTACCAGCCAAGGTGCCTGGACCACTGAGCCATGGCCCAGGCCCACGGAGAGCTCCTTAGATTACGCGTGCCAAGCCTTTCTTTCTGATCCGTATACAGGGAAGTGAACGACAATGCGTGTGCGTGAAGAGCAAGGAGTATATAACTAAAATTAAAATTAAAAAAAATACATTCTGAATATTTTGCTCTTGTTTGATATCAATGAAATTGCGCTATCAACCTGTCGGTTGGATTAGTTATGACGTTCCCACACGTCGTACTGAATGTCTGAATGTGTTAAGAAATCACCTCTTCTATATTGATCTATGACAGCAGTAATTATCTTCCAGAAACCTAAAACAACTATACGGTATCAACCAAAGCTTGTAAAACAGAGATGCCAGACTCTTAAATGTGATCCCATACTGGTGCATAGTTTCAATTGCATAGTTCGTCTTAACCTTACCAGAAAATCTGGATCAGACTCGACCGTGTTGTCAGTTGTCACATCACACGACTACAGGTGTAAACGTTTTTGGTCAGCCACTCTGCAGTTCCAGGAAAAGTTGGAATACTATACAGGGAAGAGAAAAGGAACACAGAAAAAGTCACATAACAGGAAGGCACAGTCAAATCAAAATACAACGTCCAATATACACATACAAATTTGCAATGGATAGGTGGCAGAAAGGCCTAAATGCTCCTTGTTCAGATGAATAAACATATCCATCATATAAAAAGCAGGTACTGTATAAAGTAAGATCACAGTTTTATGTACATCGTTAAAGTAACATGGTGAAATAAATGAAAAACAGAATTCAAGTATAAAATCACATTGAATAGCAGAAGGTATAAAATCTTGGTCTCATGTGCAGTTTAAAGAAACATGGCGGGTATATATAATGGTGAGTCACCATTTCTTGAAAAGAAAAATTGCCATTTTCTAGGAAATAGGAAAATAATCATTGTTATTGTCAAACTCACTTTTTCCATCTTTTCTAATTGATTCTCTATGTCGCTGTACTGTACACTGATGTGATAGCACACATCTTCTCCTCTGGTTCCCGGCTATGGGAAACAGCAGTGAATGTTCACAAGTACAGATCAAACTGTCCTAGAAATAACATTTCAAAGCTGAAAATCAGCGATATTCCCTTTTTAAGACCCCTGCTTCTGGATCACATATGCTCTCGCCTGTCCAAGACCAAATCCTGCCAGAATCGTCTGCATCTACTTTTGTCTCTCTCATGATTTCCACTCCTAGAAGGCATGGAACTTACACTCGCAGGCTGCCACCATCCACCCATGGCCACCTGCAGCTCCCCAAAAGCCCCTTTTGCAACTAATAGAACGTTTGATCAAGATTGAGACTATATGACTCAAAGACGGTCTTATTGCTCACATGCCTTTAGGGGAACCCAATTTTTTTGGGTTTGCTTCAGCAAATTTGGGGAAGGTTTGAATGTTCTTCGTCCAAGGACAGCCTTGTAGCAGAATTAAAACCTTGTTTTCCACCACTAACAAACAATCAAAAAGTATGCCTGTGAAATTTAGACCGGAGTTGTTCGTTTTTTCTTCATGATTTCCTGCATGTATGCATGTGCATATGAATGCAAATATTAGTGTGTGTGTGTGTGTGTGTGTGTGTGTGTGTGTGTGTGTGTGTGTGTGTGTGTGTGTGTGTGTGTGTGTGTGTGTGTGTGCGCGTTTGTGTGTGTGTTGTGGGCCCGCAGTAGGCCGCAGGCGAGGTTACATCTTGCAGTAATTATGCTGCATGCGTTTCTTACGCCCCTCCATTGGTCTACTGCGGGGTCTTGTTTCTAGGCCAGCGTGGATGACACAAAACGGCGAGTGTTCAATGGCTTAGTAGCTGCATGGGGGTGGGATGAACACAGCAACATGTTGCAGGCATCAGTTAATTACCCGACAATCAAATGTGGTCATATTAGATGGAACACAAGCATGTAAACAACGCTGACAAGCCACAGAGATCTGGAACCAGGGAGAGGGAGGGAGGGATGGAGGGAGGGAGGGAAGGAGAGAGATGGAGAGAAGAAAAGGAAATATCAGGGAGAGGCAGAGAAGGGGGAGAGAGACGAGAGAGAGAGAGAGAGAGAGATAGAGAGAGAGAGCGATGGGGGTAGAGAAACAAAAAATTAGGAAAATTAAGAATTGTGAAAGGGCCACTGTAGACTGTAGCACCGCACCACAGATTCACGGCGATTTAATGCAGAGTGTGTAGAAATGTACCCGTTTGTAACTTAGCCTATATTCAACCGCAAATGGACCCTCCGGGACCATTTAGGGTTGAATATAAAAAGTTACAAACGGATAATGAACACTGAGGATTTGTACAGCGAAGTGACGAGCTGTGGGAAGAGGGCCCGTGCGGGCTTCAGAAAGCAGTGATAACATTCTCACGTTTTAGTCCTGGAAACAGAAGTTATTCTTTGCAAAGATTTTCAACCGAAAATATGTCAAACAGTGTCTTATATTTCCCCTCGCACATTCCTCTACGTTCACAGCTTTCATCTCCAACAGATCTCCATCAGAACACATATCTAAACATATCCCTGTGGTCTCCATGTTCTGCCAAGAGGAAAAGGGCGCTGGATCAGTGAGAATTACTCTCTTTTACTGCTGTTGAACTTCCTGATGACAGCATGACTGAAGCCATGCAGCCAGTTATCATGTGGCACAGATAGCTTGCATACTCAAGCCTCGCCATGTTTATGTGAAACTGGCTGGAAATAGTCAATGGCTATATACCTTTCCATTGTAGGCTAGAAACTGGAGTTGCCATGGCAGGCAGGCCAACCAAATTCATTTATCTAAAGCTGTAAGTCAGCTAACAAATCATCGGTTTTGGCAAGAAGAGGCTAAACTGAGTAAACCCTGTGAGGCCTGGTCTGGAGCAGGTCTGGAGCTGTAGTGTTGATATTAGATCCTACATTGCCCCTTGGTGGTGGTTGAGAGAAGTACAGTACAGCAATGATAAATAATATTATGAATGGCCATTACGCGGTATATCATGCTCTCGTCGTGCAGAGCAGCAGATATGGAACATGGACAAAATAATAGAACACTGGATTTGTGTGCAAAGCAATACTTATTAGACCTGTTTACTGTATCAATACAGTTTAACATGTAAACCCTTTAAAAGCTTAAATTACTTTTATTTTATGTTTTATTATTATTATTATTATTACCTTAACGTGTGCTAATTAAAAAGGCTTCACCAGGCTAGGCTGGGGAATAGAGTTCTAGACGAATCCACTTTTTTCACCTCATCCTCAGCACTGATTAGCAACACCTGGATGCTGGATAGCTAGCTGGCTCAATTTGTTTTGCTTGTCAATATAGAAAACACAAGTGGAGGTCAATATTAGAGGATTTAGGTGGGTGAAGCAGTTCACGTTCACAATCAGCCAGGCCTAAATTTATGCTTCCTCCTACAGTAGGACAATAAATCAGGCTTTTATACTTTTCACAATGTCCTCCAGGCCTCTCCAGGATCAGTTTACTTACCTCCTCGACCCGCTCCAGACTCCATGTCCCGGTGGCCCCTCCTTTTTCTTCTTCCTCTGCCGGCTCCACGTAGGCTACTGCTGCAATACTGAGGCTTCACTTTGCCTTGATATGGATCATGTGTTGTTTTAGAAGATTGTCTTGGCTCTATAAATGACGACCTGGCTGGTCCATCCAATGCTTCGGGATCTTCTGGACTTGAACCTCTCTTCTGATCCGCCCCTGTTATGTTTCTGGGTTTTCCACCCCCGTCTCCCTGTCCCCCTCCACAGCTGTAGTGGTGGAAAGTATAATTATTTACTTAAGTACTGGACTTAAGTAAAAAATTGGTACTATAGTTTTACTTTAGCCTACTGGAGTTTTTACTAAATTAAATACTTTTACTTCTACTCCTCTATCGCAGGGGCAATATTGTTTTAACTCCACTACAATTATTTGAAAACTTAAGTAGGCCTAAAATAAGTTACTTTGCATATAGAAATGATTATAGGCTTATTATAAAACATACATTACCACTACAGCCCTATTTACATTCAGGCCATTTGAAAATAGACAATCTACAAACTCACAAAATCACCATGCGACAATTTTATTTTATTTTGTATTTATTTGTTTTAAAACTTCTGCATAACGAGTTAATAGTTTTACTTTAGGTAGACCTACTTGTATAAATGTATTTTGATGCCAATACTATTGCACTTTCTTTTACTCAAGTCAATTTTGAATTCCAGACTTTAATAATTTAATAATCCGGAGTATCATTTCTACATTGCACTATTGATACTTTTACTTGTATGTTTACAGTACCAGTATGAGTACTTTTTTCCACCACTGCTCAGTTACCTTTCCATTCCCCATTGCAGCTCAGTTCTGTCGCAGTTGGCTGGTACTGGGTGGTAACTGGTCACCAGGCTTTCCACGTCGGAGGAAAAGGTACTGGGTGGATCATTCTGTCAAGTTTAAATTAACCGAGAGCTGGTATAGTTGCTTGCTTTTAGCCACCATCAGCTGTGGTACTGTAGTAGCTGGTCGGTTTTATCCAAAAAAGGAAAATTGGTCACTGTACAGTATGATGTCCTTTGTTTCTTTTGGACCAACAAGCTGTTCTTGATGGTCTGCGTTTTTATCTCTGCACACTGGATCATATGCTCCCATGGTGTATTTATTCAATTTACCACCAAGGTGATGTTTGGAGCGTCTGCACTCCCAGGGGACGTAATTAAATAAATACACAATGGGAGAATGATGCAGTATATATTTCTATAATTTAAATGTGTTCTGTCCAGCACCTGGGATTTTATCATTTGGATGTGCGTGCTTTGCTTTGTGAATATCTTTCCTTGCTTTTTATCTCTGCCAAGGCGAAGGCATGTCAGAACTATCATAACCCAAACAATACCACCATAAATCCCATCTAGTCTTGGTGAATCTAGATATCCAGCTGTTGTGCAAGGCCCATATATATACTGTATTAGTCATCATTAAACCCATGCAACCCTTCAGGCCTGTCCTCTGCAAAATCCACCATTTCCTCACTATAAATCCTCACCATATCGAAATCCCAGGCATCTTTCCTCTGGACAAAAAGGACATTCATTATTTCATTGTGTGCTGGCTACTTCTTCATTCCTTGCATTATTGAGCCTTGCACCTAAAAGACTATTCATATTAATCTGGATTGCTGGAGGCTTTCTGCTTTTGCAGATATTTTCTCTCAAATAGCTCCACCGTGCACCCTGCCCCGAGTAGTCCTAAACCCTTCAGTCCCTAATTCCCAGCAGTTCAATAACCTGATAACGGAATTCTTCCAACCATGTTGTGTACGCAGTATGAATGCGTCACGATGATTCATTTCCTCAAACACTGGTCAACAACATCACACCATTCTGGAAAGGTGAGCTGGAAGCAGGCGGCCTGAGTTTAACCCGAGAAGAAACGTAGCATTTCAGACTGCCATTCAGGAATCTTAGCATTTTGGGATATAATCTATGCTTGACAAAATGGGCCCTAAACTGGATCAGATTCAGTAGGAACATGGAAGAGCCTGGGCAAAAGATCACAGCAAAGATCACTCTTCCCCGTCCTAGGGCTGGAAGGCAGAACATGAGGGAATGTACATGTACAGTTTGGGAACGAAGTGCTGTGTAAAAGCAGAGGTAGAGTGTGTGTGTGTGTGTGCGTGTGCGCGCGCCCAGAGGCCTGAATATGGGGACCAGGGAAGGAAGCTAAAACGGTCATGCCACCGGTTAGAGGAAACAGAACGGCAGATAAATTACCCAGAGTTGTGCTGGCAGGACATCTGAAGCCTGGCTTATAGTCTCCGTCGTACAACGGTGTCGCGTGGCAAAGATAGCTGATCTACAAGCTCAAAACGCATTGCTGACGCAACGTAGTGGGAATGGTAAATGGGCCGGTTGAGACTGAGGTTTGGGTTAGATTTAGTGTTAGGGTTAGTAATGATCGGACAACGTGCCTCGTTGCTGTCAAAACAGTAGCCGTGCTCAACGCACAGAATGCAGCTACTGAGATCTTGGTAGGTCTGTAGATGTCTACTGAGACCATGCAATGGTCTGATTAAACGTGATTTTGTCCCTTTCAGTGAAGCATTCAAGCATTCAAAGCGGCTGGTAAAATATCAATTTGAGTCTGAGGTTGGCATCTGGTGGGCTTTCATTGACCTTATATTACATTATTCAAGCAGCAAGCGGAGCCACCTTCTCGCTCGGGTGGAGTCTGCGGAACCATTGCCCACCACTCCTGAATGAAGTGTTTGGTGCTGGGACTCTGGTGCAACGCACAGGTCGTGGACCTGGTGCGACGTAGGAGGGGCCTGGACAGGAGGCAACCCACAGAGCCTACAGCCTAGTCCTTCCATGCACCAGAAGCTTACCTCCCAGCCTGGCAGAGTAGTTCTGGAGTAGTTCCAACGGATTGTGTGGCCCTGGTTTTTCCCTAATGGGACTGATTGAGGGTAGCTACTGGGACCTAAGTCGGGACTTGATCACCCCGGCTGGGTCGCCTGAGTGAGAGGTATGATGTTCGAGAGACCCGAAACCCTGATGATCTTGGAATACATCACCGAGGATACGTCCCATGTGCATCCATACAATGTTTTTAGTTATGAATTAATAATTATTATTATTATACTCATGTGCAGGGTTCACTACACATTCCTTTATAGTTCAAATTCAGTAATACCCAGATTTTTACTGTGCTCTCACAAAACAAGGTGTTGTACATAATATTAACAATTTGTTAATTGTGCTACAATAGCCTAAGAAACCTCGTGACCTGTGTTTAGTTGAGAATGTTAGTACATTTTGTTAACTTAATTGTGTTCTCATGGTGAATGTCAACTACTTATTCTCTATTGTAAATGATAAAGAAAAAAACTGTCTATAATAAAGTTGTTTGCAAATGTCATCTCTCTGTTCATTATGCATGTTTTGAATTATGAAAGTAACATCCAAAACAACATACCACAGAAGCAAAGAATACAGATTCACAATTTATTTAAAGTGGGCATTAAAAGCCAATGGCAAACAAAAACATTTAGATTTTCACTATAAAACGGTCGATAAAAGAAATAACCATAGAATACGTTGTTTCCTCATCCCTTTGACAGAACTTTGAGAAAGGCCTATTTTACTCTCTGCAATGCTGAGAGAGAAGTCGACGGTATATATCCTAGCTAGCCACATAGACAACAGACAATCTCACAAAAAAGAAAGGTTTTCTACTCAGGGTATAAAGAATTGTGGATGAGGTTCAATTTCATTCAAGTTCCTGAGTAAGAAAAAAATGGAACGGATTGGGGTTTGCGGTTCTGAATAAATCGGGTTCAAATTGATTGCCAGTAATTAGCTGGATATGTTTCTGAACTTGGCAGCTGGCTCTAGTGTAAATAGTGCATTCTAAGCAGTGTTGGGCAGTAACTTATTACTTTATAATATATTACTGTAATATGATATTGTATCTAAGGGATGGCCAAACCAATAATTATATATTTCAGTTACTAATCTGAGGGTTGGGGTAGCGAAGGTAGTGGTAATATAACGAGTATAGTAACGCACCAAACTACATTTGATACCAAGTAATAATAAAGTTATATTATTACTTTAACGCATTACACTTCCTGAGTAACTCACCCAACAACAACTAATTCTAAATAATCGTAATAGTGTTGAGATTAATGTGAAATTACAAAGGATCATGGTTCTGAAAACTAGATGTACTATACATACATGCAGCAGTGGTTCCCAAACTGTTCAGTTTGAGACAGACCCAAAAGAGAGATTAGAGTTGTAACCTGGACACAAACGGCCAATCTACAAGCTCGCAACATGGCACTAATTATTATAGTTTTTATTTGTGGATTTTTTTTTTATTAATTGTAAAAAAAAAGATAATTTGGATCCATCAACCACAAATGGGTCCCGAACCACTGTTTTCAATGGTATAAAGGGGTATAGTGGTTAAACTGATGTTAATGCTATATCCTAACACATTTTCTGGACCCCGCCCCCCACCGGGTTGTTAACTCTGCAGTATAAGGCAAAGGTGTTTAGGCTGGCACTTGTCATGAGACAGAGCTCTGGCATATCATATTGCTGAAACCTTGTATCTCCATATTTCATCCCCCCCCCCCCCCCCCCCCATAAATGTATGCCCTATTTTATAGCATTAAAATAGGGTTCATAACGCATGCACTGTGAGCTTCTAGATCTGCTATTTTAGCTGTTTGCCTATGATGACATTCCAGGTTGAAAGTGTTTAAAGTCTGTCACACAGATCACAAGATTTTTGAGTGGTGCAACCACTCCTATAGACAGCTATGTGTGTGGCTGTCCCTGGCTGTGTCCGAGCACAAAAATAGCGTTGTAGCGTTTGTTCACCACCAGGTGTCACTATTTCACAGCCTAACACACAGACACACACAGGCCAGGGAGAAGGGCTTGTACAGTACAGTACAAGTACAGTACCACTCACTTCAGACGGGTCTGATTTTTGTTCTATTTCCTGATAAGGTAACGGTTTGGACATACAAGGTTTCCACCAGCGAGTGACGATACTGTATGTAATTATTATTTTCAAGCAAACTAAATTATGTGCAAACGATATTATAGAAAGACTAGACCAGAGCGGTTGAAATGAAATAAGGATCATTGCCAGCTACTGTTTTCCGAAACCAGGGCAATAATAACGCACATATTGCTAGGCATTGTTAGAGACAATCTTCTACAGGGATTTTCAGTATGTTAAATCAATCGAATTCAATTAACCGCCAAACTATAAAAGCGAATATAAGAGACGGGGCAAAAACAACTAAACAACATTCAGGTGACACTAGACATCATAGTGCATTAATATACGTAGTTGAAGAAAAACATTGTATTAATTCATACAAAACAAACAATCAACAAAACAAGGCCATCAATAGTACAGCTATCAAACCTCTTTTTCTCTTCTCAAAAGTACAGTAACTTGGGGGGAAAAAAGGTCACGGATTATACATTTCAATAAAATACATTTGTATAAATGCTTTGTGCCAATAGGAAAATATTGATAGAAACAGCATCATACATTTCTTCATCTGAAGTGCAGCCCCCAAAAAACACAGCATTTCTGTGGTTTGATTTCTGAGTACAAATGTCGCATGTGTTGTCATCATGTGACAAATAATTTAGTGTATTAAGAAGACGTGGACGACAACAACGTAACAAGCTAAATAAAACTAACACTGTTGATTCATAGATATCCATACGATTAACAGCAGCGAAGTGCTGTCATTGCTCAAAGCTGATTTTGAGGTTTTTCAAACAAAACTTGCTCGTGTATGTGTGTGTCTGACATTTTGTGCATACTCCCACAGTTATTATAGTTAGTTATAACAAATATGTATTAGTTTCAATTCAAGTTTGGTGTTTGGTATTAATAAGTAGTTTTTCTTAGTTTGGGTTTTTTTTTTTTCGTTTTTATTGTCGTTTCAGTATTTTTTTTCCCTTTTAGTCTTAGGTTTATTAAGTACAATAACCCTGGTATACGCACGCACACACACACACAAACACACGCGCGCACATGCATTTTCATGCGTATATGACTTAGTGATGTGGTACATACGGTATGTAGTGTAAGTCAATGTCAGACATGAAAGACTTGATCAAACTATAACAAGTTTAGCGGGGTAGCTAACAGCCTCTTTGTTCGATTGAAAGACAAACAAACAAAAAATGTGCTCACAGCGTCACTCATTTGTAAATCCACGCTACTCCTCACTTCCAATCAGCCACCAGGTACCTTTTCAGAGACGTGGTTGGTTGGCACTTGGCAGCCATCTTCGTTGTAGTGGCAGACAACAAAACAGGCGGATTAGGACCCATTTGTACTGTTGTTCAAAGGCATCAACTCTTTTCTCTGTTGAAAATACATTGGGTTTTTTTGGTACTGTATACGCTACAGCATAAAGTATGAATTTGCCATTAATGCCAATGGAAAAGAGATGCTAGATATAGTAGCTGAGAGCAGCAGTTCACTTGTTTTTGGAAGACTTTAGCCTGATTTACTGTATACATAGTTGCGTGACTAAGTATAACCTGATTTATACTTGGTTGTATGGCTGATTGTAAATACAAGCGTGAGCTTGTAGATCCGCGGCTATTTTCCGTGGTAGGCCTGGGACGTGAATGAAATGACGTGTCTCAGCATGACTCCTTGGCTGGACTCGGCATCTTGCACATCATCAGTATCTGCTTCAGGGCTTTCTGGACGTCCTCATCCATCTGACCCTGGAGGAGCACACCGAACAGAAGACGTTCACGTTGATTTTCAATGACATTAGTCTACTTAATCGACCAAATCTGAGACAAAACGATGTGAAAGCGTGTCAGAGCCGTGATGAAAACAATTAAACAGTGGAAGGCCACGCAACAAATTCCCTGTTACAGTGCTGGGCGTCATGACTTTAAATCAATATCACAAAGTGTTCTGTTCTCAATGTGTGTGGCGAGTACACAGATAAACAGACAGCTAACAGTCGACTTGGAGAGATGGTCGGAGGCAGAGTAAAGTTTTGAAGGTGCTCTTACTTCTTCTCCAAGTCGACTGTTAGCTGTCTTATCTGTGTACCCTCCACACACATTGAGAACAGAACACAAAGATTATTTCAAACTTTTGCCTCGATTAAGATTAACCCATTTCTCGCCGACATCGCCTTTTCACACCTTTTTTTCTAATGGTGCTTGGCGCACCATTCGGCGCATATCTCTTGGATCCCGGTGTATATTGTAAAATCATAGTCAATGTAACTCTGAGAGTGTAAAAATGGAACCAAACCCGTTAGGGTCCATTTGGTTCTATTTGTACGCTCTCAGAGTTACAGAGCCATAAGGGTCCATTTGGTTCCTAATTATCATTTAGCTGGGGACCCCCTGGAACTCCCTCAAGGACCCCTGGGGGACCCCACTTTGGGAACCACTGGTCTATGGGGACGCAGCTTTTTGAACGTGAATATCTCGGAAACTTCTTTTTGGGTCAAAACAAGCTAGATTTGCGCCTCATTTCCCAAAACGATATCATCCTCGCTTATGTATGTTTTGGGTGGATTGAATGACATTTGCAGCAGCCGTTAAATAAAGTAGGAAGTACAATTTGGCTGCACAACTGAAAATAGGTTGTTCCAGGGACCTCCCGGTAGCAAAGGTATGAGTTAAAAACATTCACTGTGAGTGTGAACGAATATATTCCTGAATGGGTTTTAAACTAGTAGAAGGTACCTGAACGGCATAGAGCAGATGCATCCTGTAGACTGATACGATCTCATGGTGCTGCTTCTTGGACTCCTGGAGAAAATAATAATAGGAAATAAAAAAAATCAGAAAAAAATAACTACATAAGTTCAGTCAGAATCAGAACAACTCATGAATGGATGTATATTTTTATTGAATATAAAATGAGCAATATATTATTTATTTTGGTTTGGCGATGAATTGGATCTGCTTTTTAGGTACTCAGAGCAAGAGCATCAGTCCCTTAACCATATGGACTCTAGCTAAACAGTAGCTAAACAGCAGATCCAAAACGACAGGTGGTAGCTGGGGTGGAGGAGGGTGAGACAGGTGGTAGCTGGGGTGGAGGAGGGTGGTAGCTGGGGTGGAGGAGGGTGAGACAGGTGGTAGCTGGGGTGGAGGAGGGTGAGACAGGTGGTAGCTGGGGTGGAGGAGGGTGAGCAGCAAAGCTTTAAAGCAGACAGCAGCACAGCGGCATCAGTGTGCAGCAAGCAAGCAGTTTGAACAGTGCAAACTTCTAGTTTAAATAGCCGGTATGAAGATGGAGTGAGTGTGTGATTGAATGAAGGTGAATCATGTTAACGAGAACGTGATGCTGAGGCGGCCCAATGAACGGCCGGCAGCAGCTGCACTGAACTTGCTCTGCGCATGTCTGTGACAGCCAGGCGCACCGCTCATTTATTTTGGTCTCCATTATGACGAAAGCACGTTTAAAGGCAAAGGCAAAACACCAGTAAAGGCTCGCTATAAGACAGTGCCACTTGCAGAAAAGCACATATTCAAATATTTCTGTTGAAAATGTGTTCAGCAAGCAGAATAGCTATACAACAAAAATATAAATGAGTCGGAAATGGGAAGATTCACATTCTTGCATGACACAAATGCAGAAAATAGATGATCTACAAGCTCACAATGCATGGCATCACGACATGTTGTGACTGAGAATTTTACCTTGTAGTATATAATATCTTCACTGTCAGACAGAAACTATCGTATATCGCTATATTTCGACTTCGGTTTTGTTATGTCTCACACAAGTATCGAAGATAGCCGATCTACAAGCTCACGACGAGCTGTGAGCTTGTATTTTCGTTAGGTTTTGGACAATATAAGGCGTTGAAATGAGAAGAGTCTTACCGCTAGCTGGTACTGCAGCTGTTTGACTTGTTGCTGCAACGTCTCCATCTGTAGGCCCTGCTGCTGCCTCTTGGCGGCGGTAGAGGAACCGTACGACAGCTGCGATAGGCTGTTCAAAGCCTCCTTCAACTTGGCCACCTCCCGTGATAGGTCATCAATCTGATAGGGATATCACATTAATTTACATACATTCATCTTCAGCTCATATTATACTGCATATGAATGTGCATTTAGAAATTTGAACGCACTCTCAAATCGGACAACATTTACAGCTGCTGATTCCAAATGTAGTAGACTAAGCCTACTACACATTTGGATCTTGTCCTGTAGGCCTCTATGTATGTGTCTGGTTCTAGTATCTGGGTGCATTTGTAAATGTCATGCTACCAGGGGAGAAAGTGGTGGGGAGTAGAGAGAAAATAAATTACTTCAGGATCAGGTGCAGTGCAGATATGAAGATCACTTGTACACAACTACCATTATCATTGTTTTCGGGCAAATTAAATTGCTACGTAATTCACTAGGCTGAGGTCGACACAACTACACTGGTCAGCCTGCAATGACATGCATAAGATCAGGTCATCCCAGCTAGTAAGAGGTTCAAAGTAAAAAATATTTCGGACGACCGTCGAGCCGATTCTACTCTGTGGCTCTGAGACACTTTCAAAGAAATGAGAGAAATGTTATGCACACAAGTAAAAGAAAGGAGAAACAAAAGAAAAAAACAATAACTATGCGTCGCCTACCCTTTTGTTCTTCTCCCTCTCGGAGCTGACGTGGTTCTCCACCAGCTGCTTGAGCTGAGAGACGCCGTCCTGGGCCTCGGCCAGCCGCGCGCTCAGGGTCTGGTTCTCCTTGTCGCTGGACATGACCAGCTCCTGCAGGGCGTCGCGCTCTGCACGACTCTCACGTGCCTGGTGGACAGTGGTGGGGAAAAAAGGTATGCTCAAATGGGCTCTGTCTGTATTGCATATTACACGCCATTTTGGAAATAACTATTGGGGGCCCTTCCGTACTTCCTTCACAGGTGTTACCGATGATATCAGTAATGATGTCTACAGTCTACACTGCTGACCAGTGGGTCTCAAAGTGTCCTTGAGTGTGTTCCAAATGGCCCCGTACAGGTGTGTAACTCTGAGAGTGTACAAATGGAACCATTTTCCATTCGTCTCATTTGTACACTCTCAGAGTTATGGGGGTCCTTGAAATTAAAACGTTTGACAAACCACTGTACACTAAACGGAACAGAGCCCCAAATTCCCAAACTCTTCTCCCTTCTGGCTCCAAAACTATGGAATGCACTTCCCATTACAATCAGAACTGCCGTAGTCTGAGAACCCACCTCTTCAGACTCCATCTTGTAGCACTGTAGCACTTGCCCCGACGAACAACTTTACAGGCGAATGCAAAGGTTCAACTTATGTAACTTAGATAGCATTTTATGTAGACATAGCACTAGATAGTATGCATAGTTTCATTATATAGATATATTCCACTGTTATGTTCTTAGCTTACGTATGATTCATGAGAACTACTTTTTACGTATGTACTGTATCGCAATGTTTTTGTTCTTGCTTAATGCAAGTCGCTCTGGATTAAGAGCGTCTGCTAAATGCCTAAATTGTAAATTGTATCATCGGTAACACCTAGGGACGTAGGTAAGTGGCCCAAAAGTAGGAAGAATTATTCTGTGTGAAACTGTGCACAGAGCCCATTGTTTTACTTAAGTAAAAGTCATTGGCATCAAAATGTACTCGAAGTACCAACAGTAAAAGTGCAGAATGGCCCAGTGGACCAAGAACCTGGTCAATAATTGGTTAAGATCTATCCATATGTTGGTTCCACTTTTCGTTATGTAACTGATTTCTTGGTGGTGAGAACCTTGTAATTGCAGGCGCTAATCCTGCCCACTCTGTTGACTATTCCAAACACTGTAAGTGTATACAAGGCATACAAAAACTAATAGAATGCGCACATCACTTAGTTGAGGTGCTGGGTTTGGAAAGTGACACATTCATCTGGTCAAACTGTTTGACCTGATCAAGGGCCTTGGCTCAAAACGTTGTCAATAAATTACATTGGATTCTTCAGTGTATACAAGGGACACATGGCAACGGTATATCCACCATGGTCCTTTGATAACAGTACATTCTTTATTTTCACATTTCCTTCAGCCAGTCACTCACCTCCTGCCACGCGGCTGCAGCCTCCAGAGCCAACTCGTCCTGCTTCCTGAGGGCCCCCTGGAGGAGCTGCGTCAGGTGGTTCACCTCGCCCTCCAGGCCCTGTCTCATTGAGTCGTGCTCCGCACGGGAGACCGAATGGTCCGGGGCGTCATCCTTCTCCACCGTCAGCCTTATTGTGAAACAAGCAACAAGCACAGTTAAACTTAACTTAGGTCAATGGTTCTCAAACGTTTTAATTTCAAGGATCCCCATAACTCATGGAACAGAATGGACCCGGAAGAATCACCAAGATTCCACTATGACGCGCGTCCGGTTTTGGGTTCCATCTTGGATGCTAAATTAGTAGCGTTAATGCTAGCGAGTCAATCTTATAGCGATATAAGACGCCTCAAGACGAGCCCAGTCGTCATGAGCGCCACACGTAATTAATTTATATGACGAGTATACTGTCCTTAGGATCCAATGTGTTCATTGAATTGAAAAGATTATCGATAGAATAATCGCTATCTAAATAATCTACAGTTGCATCCCTAAATAAGATCCCCTCTTCTGCTCATTCAGAATCATCACATTTCTCCTCTACAACGAAGTACAGTAACAGTATATAGTATAGGCCAGGGCTTAAAGGGACACTTGACCCTTTTTGCAAAGAAATATAATATGTTAATGATTATTTATTTATTTATTGAAAAAATGGTGAAGTGTCCCTTTAAGTGGTTACGTAACAGCAGCAGCTGTGAGGTACAACAATCTTCGTTTCCAGGCTTGAATGCAGTTGTGATTACACCCACCTCTTCTGCAGAGCGTCCACCTGCAAGGTCTTCTGGGACAGCTGCTGTTTCAGGGCCTCCGATTGGCTCTCCAGCTCTTTGATGGCGCTGCCCAGCGAGGACACCACCTGCGTGTGGTCGGTGAGGGCCACGGAGTCTCTCGCCTGCGCCTCCGCCTCCTGCCTCAGGAGGGCCATCTCCTGCCGAGAGGCCGCGCTCTTCTTCTCCACGTCGCTCAGCAGCGTCTGTAGCTCCTCCACCCTGTTCTTTAAAGGGATTGTGACATTAAAAAAATAAGTTTTTGTCATTTTTCCTTTTTTCTCAGCTCAATTGTACCCAAAAAAAACCGTGAACTTTTAACATTCCGAAGATCTTCTGTGGTCTGGGTGTTTTCTAGCTCAAACAAGTGCTCCGATTTGTCTGTGGAGTGCAAAGATAGACAAAAAATAGGGTGCATTTTGCATCCCAAAACACTGTTTATAATTAAGGGACGCAAAAAAACAACGCTACTGTAATACTGTACTGTTTTTTTTTATTCTAGTTTATTTTGCTAGCTTTAGTTATAATAATCGTTTCTTCTTCTGTTTTCTACATGAATATAACCACATTATAACCATATAAAATAAAATGGGAGTTAAATGCTGCAATTTGTAAAAATGGCGAAATATGACTCCTAACGTCGTTGAAGTGGGACTCAACAAATGTCCCTGGGACTCATCTAAAAGACCATCCCTGCATCCCGGGACTCATTACATTGAAAACACAGAGAAAACCACAGACCACCGGAAAATCCACTGAATGTTCAAAGTTCAGGTTTTTTTGGGTGTAAATGGAGGTCATAAAACATGAAAAACGAAAAATACAAATAAATGAAAATTAATGTCATGAATGAAAAACCTTTAAAACCTGGAGCTGCTGTTGCTCCGAGGACGGGGAGGAGGACGGCGAGGCGGGGGGGGAGGAGGCGGGAGGGGGGGAGGGGGACGCACAGCTGCTCCCCGCGGTGCGCGCCTCGGCCAGCTGCTTCTGCGTGGTGCCCAGCTGGCTCTTGGTGTCGCTGTAGGAGTGCGACAGTTCCAGCAGGCGGCGTTGCAGTCCGGCGACCGTCTCGTTCATCTCGGCCTTCATCTCCTCAAAGTCTTTGGCTGCTCTCTCTACGGGCACCGTACCCCGCAGAGCTTCCTGGACAGCAGGGCGAAAGACGGGAGTAACATGTATGAGGGAAGACACTGTGGGGTGACTGTGGCTCAAAGGTCATGTAATGCAGTAGTTTGTAAGAAAACAAAGCAAAGAATCTATTTCCTTCGCCGTTTAAGATCCTTTGGTGCTAGTAGACGGATTCTTCTTTTGTTTTTCACTTCTGTTACTAAACAGTTGTTCAAAGATTGTTGGACAACCACTTCAGAGACTCCACGTATTCTAACAGCATCCTAAGGTTAGCAAGGAATATCACCTCTAATACTAGCCATGTTTTGTATAGGTTGCTGCCTTCAGGAAGGAGATATGGTGCATCAGTGGACTTTGAGGCTTAATCAGGTTTTTGGCCAGGACTAGACTGAGCTGTGGACAATGCTCTGTTCCCTTATGTCTCTATGTACGTAACTGTATTTTTATTTCTGTTTTTGTGTTATGTCAAATGTATATTCTGCATACAAGGCCGCTGGGTCAGTGAGAACTGACCATAAAGTACTATATATCATATCATATATCATTTTCAACCGGTGGTCATTGAGGGGGCTCCAGGTGGTCCCCAGCTAAATGATGGGAGAGTTGGTAACCAAATCCCATTTGGGGCGGGAACCCCTTTTGGAGTTTTAAAGGACAACTTTAGTTTTTTTCAACCAAGGTTCATGTTTTAGGTTGTTATTAGAGAAACTAAAAGGTGAGTGTTCATTTTCTTTCATTTGCTGCTTTCTTTCGTTTTAGGGATTTTAGCAGTTTTTGACAGGGGGGCGGGGGCATTCGAGCATGGGGCTAAATATGTATTTTTTAACACAATTTTATGGTGATTTATTTTTTTATGGTTTACTATAGTCCTAATAAACGCCAGGAAATTACATCTGGCCACAAAAGATCACGGGATCTATTGAATGTGACAAACTGACATATTGAGCTTATACACACAGTATAAGCCTTCCCCCCAGTAGGCTACCTTCACATTCAGTAGATCCTGTGATCTTCTGTGGCCAGATGTAATTTCCTGGCGTTTATTAGGACTATAGTAAACCATAAAAAAATAAATCACCATAAAATTGTGTTAAAAAATGCATATTTAGCCCCATGCTCGAATGCCCCCGCCCCCCTGTCAAAAACAGCTAAAATCCCTAAAACGAAAGAAAGCAGCAAATGAAAAAAAGATTAACACTCATCTTTTAGTTTCTCTAATAACAACCTAAAACATGAACCTTGGTTGAAAAAAACTAAAGTTGTCCTTTAAGCATTATGTTATACTTTAGCTATTGAAAAAGTAGCAGATCGAAGTCTTGTAGGTCTGCTATATATATTTGGAAAATCGTGAAAATGGAGTGCAAATCATTGAATATATATTCAGAGCCAACGTTAACTCAAGTCTTTGCTTCTGGGGGTCCCTGGAACAACATATTTTCAGATGGTCGGCAGCCAAATACAGATATAAGTTTTGGGGTCCTTGACATGAAAATGTTTGAGAACGACTGACATGGAACTATGAGGTTTTTCAGAAAACTGTCAGGATTCAGAAGATATTTATAGTATCGTCCTCAGGTCTAAATGGGTTATAGATCTGTAACTCTTGAGAGTGTAAAATGGAACCAATTCCATTTTACAGTCTCGAGTTAAATTATTGTTAAACATCTGCATTACTTAAGTTCATTTACATGAAGTCTACACAATTAGAGAATGTTGAATAATTGTTATTTTGATCAACGCTTGCCTGTTATCTCTCCTATGGCACAGCATTGAAATGTGGACATATTCTTTAGTTTGGGGTCTGCGAGGCTAAATCTCATCAAATGATGGTCCGTGGCTCAAATGCCAAATAAATAATGGGCCTTGATATGAAAAAAGGTTGAAAACTAAAATGTGCTTGCAGACAGCAGGCAGTTTACCGCTGCGACCTCCTTGGCTTTCAACGTGCAAGGCAACGTTGCCAACATGGCAGGTGGCAGCGGGTGACAGAGCAGCTGAACATGCAAATTACTATTTGCTGTCGCAGCCCAAATTAACCACTTTTTCAATTTGCCGTCCCTAACTTGGGCATGTCATTATAGGCGAAAACATTTAAAATAGCCTATAGAGCGTCTCAGTCCCGCCCCCTACCAGGGCCCAGGAAATTATTCCCTGTTCATTTTCCTCAGACATTTTAAAAAGTTTTTATTTAAAGACCTTTTAAGCGTCGTACAAAGCCAACACGAGTTGTGAGAAATCATGACAGTAAACAAAAAAGATTGGGCCAAACAAAGAATTAGAATGAAGAAAAAAACGGCAGGTTACAACACCTTTTTTGTTGTTTTTATTTGTCACAACTCGAGTTGGCTTTGTAGGACGCTTGTAAGGTCTTTAAATAAATACTTTTTGAATGGGAAAAATGCATTGGGAATTATTTCCTGGGCCTGGCGTCGTCATGAAAGGGGGCGGGACTGCGACGCTCTATTCCTATGCTTAATGTATACTAGCAATACTAGTATACGACTCGAGCAATAGCCAATCACAATGCTTAGCATGTACACTGTTGTACAACTATTATACATAAAAGCTTGTTCAAATTTTCTAGCTTGCTACCTATGACAGATATAACGGTTGATCTAATCTATTGAGGAGTGAATTAATGTACACTAATTTATAAAAAACCTTCACTGTTTAATTGGGCATGGAGCATCCAGGACGACGGGAACCCCTTTTGGTGTTTTAAAGCATTGTTATACTTTAGCTATTGAAAAATAGCAGATCTACAAGCTCATAGGCACCGATTTCCCAGTCAATCATCTATATAACACTCCTACTGGGCAATGGAGCCAGCAGGAACCACTCACTGTCTGCAAGCACCTTCGAGTGAGACAAACGTTACCTGGAGCATCCTGATCTCCTCCTGTGCCTCCTTGTGGAGGTCCTCCATTTGTGCCGCCTTCCTCTCCTGCTCCTTTCCTTTCACAGTCCCTCGTTCCTCCTCGGCCCTCCTCCTGAGCCCCTCCTCTAGCTGTCTGATTCGCTGAGCCGCCTGCTCCTGCTCGGACCCCGATTGGACGAGCTGAGCCTTCAGCTGTTTCACCTCCTGCTCCAGAGAGGACCTGCGTCTCGGAGCCTGCGGCTTCTCCGTGCCGTCGCTCCCCCTCTCCCCTCCTCCGCCTCTCCGCCCAGTCGGAGTTCTCAGTTCCTGCACCTCCTCCACGGCCTGGTGGTACCTCTCCTGAGTCTCCGTCAGCTTCGCCTGAAGCTCCGCCAGACTCTCCAGCAACTCTTCCTCTCGCCTTCTCTCTCTCCCGCTCTCCTCCTCCTCCTCCTCCTCCTCTCTCTCTGGACCTCTCTCCGACACGGTGCCAGGCTTCAGCTGGGCCTGCAGTGAGCGGTTCTCTTTTCGGCTCTCCAGCAGTTTGGTCTGGACACTCTCGAGGGCCTGCCTCAACAGACCGAGCTCCTCTTTGCCGGCATCCTGTCCTCCTCCTCCTCCTCCGCTCTCCTCTTCCTCATCTCCGTCTTCCTGTCTTAGAGACGCACTTCCTGAAACCCTGGACGTCTCCTCGCCGGCCTGCGTAGTGGGAGCGGGCGCTTGGCTAGTGGGAGGGACGTGTGGCAGCGAATCAAAATCGTCCTGAGTGGAGTGGAAGGAGGAGTTGGAGGCCATGCTGTTAGGCCTGCTGTCCTCTTTCAGGTCCTCACTGCCCTGGAGGGACGGACGTTTCTGCATCGGGGGGGGGGGGGACAAAAATCACTTGTATGATGGTAGACTAGCATGTAGTTCCATCACAATGTTACTAAACCAGTATACTTTGCCTCTAAGTGGAGACAAGTGGAACCAAGGGTCCATTTGGTTCCACTTCTATCCTCTCAGAGTTACAGAACAATGTATGGGTCCATTTGGAACCCCCTCAATGAATCCTAGGGGTCCCTTTGAGAAGCACGGTACCAAAACCACAGGGTTTTTTTTTACATCAGTTAAAGACTAAGAATTAACAAATCGTGCTGTATATATAAAGCTTGGGGCTTATTTATCAAAGTGTGTGTACTGTAGTTTCCGGTAAAGATTCTGGGTTATTAGCCAGAATCTGAGAGGGTCGTCGTTTCTCTTTACTCCTCTCAGTCATTATAAAAATACCCGGTAACCTGAGACCTCTTGTGGCTTATTGCTTTAATTAATGCCGTGGCGATATGCAGAGCACAAGAAACTTCCAAGACGACATTTAACCAAACCTAATAAAACATTTTGGGACAAGTGGAAGGACCACTTCACCCATTTTAAACCTATTTTCATATGAATTGGTCCTCACTAATGCTCATTATTAGATTTCTTCGGACGGCTGTGGACAGTTCCGCCTACCGGTGACATCATCAGTAGACAGGTTTAGCCCATTCAGGACGTGGAACCCCTTTTGGTGTTTTAAGCATTGTGTTATGCTTTAGCTTTTGAAAAAAAATAGCAGATCTACAAGCCCATAGCGCGGCACTCGGTGCCACGCTATGGGCTTGTAGATCTGCTATTTTTGAAAAATCGTGAAAATGTGTCACAAATCTTTGAATATATATTCTTTCAGAGGTCCCTGAAACAACATATTTTCAGATGGAGGTCGGCGGCCAATTTCATATAATTTCTGGGGTCCTTGACATGAAATAGTTTGAGAACCACTGACATAGAAACATAGTTTTTTCAGAAAACGTATAGGATTTAGAAGATATTTTTTTTAGAATCGGCCTCAGGTCTAAATGGGTTAGCCAAACTTAATATTAATTGTATGTTATTAATGCAAGAACAATGGCTTCTATTTCTGCATACTAACTTTCCAGCTAGAGAAAGAGATTCCCCATCGATGATGTCATCGGTGCCCACCAATGAGACACAGAGCGAGTAGACAGAAATTATGGCATCTTATAATTAGCATCCATGAGAAGCAATGTCAGCAGTAGGCTACTTAGTTTAGACAGTTTTTGGTTTAGACTAGTCATTGGTTAGACCAGTCATTAGTCCTACAACTACAACCTATCTCAACCCTCACCCTAAACCTAACCTCCCATGAGGAAGCACACCTAAACCTAACCCATGTCTAACCAATGACTAGTCTGAACTAAGTATGCACCCCGAAAGAGTCTCACCTTTAGCATGACAGCAAGCTGCTGGTTTTCCAAGGTGAGAGCAGCAACTTTGGCTTGAAGAACGCAAACCAGGGCAGAGGCTGCCGTACCACTGTGCTCAGTCTATATGTAACGCACAGACACAGACACACACACACACACACACACACACACACACACACACACACACACACACACACGTAAACACACAGGCATGAAAGCAGCGATCGGGACCAAACGCTACCTAGGGAAACAACAAAACGGGTTTCAACATGTCTAAAAGGTAGGTAAGACCTCCTTCAAGAATGTAGGGTGAATACGTTCAGCAGTAAAGAGTCTGTCTGTTTCCAAGGTATGGCAGTCAGTCGCTTTGAAGCCCTTCAACAAAGTGTTTAAGAAACCTTTGGCTGCACTCTGGACCACACTATAGTAACTGACCCCTAGTAAAAAATGGGCCCCAAATTAAATGGATCATTAAACGTATCGTATTGTTTGAGAACAATCAATCAATAGAGAATTTTCTACCTTTCAGTTGAAATGGACAAATTAACCATTCTGTAAACACGATTAGTCAGTTAGTCAGTCTTGCAGTCAGTCAGTAAACACACACACTATTGTTTTTTCTTTACGCTCCATCGTACGACGCTGTCACATGGGAAACAGCTGACCTACAAGCTCACGACGCGTCCTTTTGGGCCTGTAAAATCGGCTATTCTTTGGCGCACGTCGAAATGTAAACAATAAAGGCTATTTGTGGTATAGTTTCACCTGTGCATCCTGCTCCGGAGCGGTCGCCGCGGTCTGCTCCACCATGTGCTTCAAGTCGTCGATGGTCTCCAGCAACATGCTCTTCTCCTCCTGAAGCCTCAGCACATCCTCTCGCAGCGCCGTTCCTCCAACCTCGTCCTCCTTCAGAAGAGGAGCAAAGGGGAGGAGAGATGGAAGGAAGGGGGGGTCAGGGCCCAGGAGTGGAATTATAGGAGGGAGGGAGGGAGTGAGGGAGGGGGGAAAACAGAAAACAAAAATAGGAAATGAAAGGAAAAAAGAGGAGCAATAGGGTGACGGAGGAATGTCAAGATTTAAACTCCCCCAGGAAGTGGTCGCTGAATATTCATTATTATGTTTAATCCATTAAGACTAAGAATATTATGTGCCGCCATGCACGTACCTTAAGACCATCGGGTCAGGGTCTACTGTAGGTGACCCATAAGGCTAATTTGGTCACTATAGGGGATCGGGCTTTTGTGGTTAAGGCCCCAATGCTCTGGAATAGCCTACCAGAAGAACTGAGGCTAACCCAGTCACAAACACATTCTAAAACCCTCCTGAAGACCCATTTTTATAGAATAGCCTTTGCGTCTCCCTGATTCTTATCGTGTTTGTGTTTGTTATTTTGCATTTTCTACAGTTTTTTCTTTTGCATCTGTGACGTATTATGTTGTTATTGATGTCTGACTGTTCAAAGCACTTTGTAACTTTGTTTTTTTAAGACCAGGTCAAAATTTAAATTAAAAATTCTTCTAATTCATGACAGTTTTCTAAAAAACACATGTTGAACTGTATCAGTGGTGCTCAAACTATTTCATGTGAAGGAACCCAAAATGTAATTAATAAATTAATAAATGTAATTTGGCCGCGACCCCAATCTGAAAATATGTTGTTCCAGGGACCCCCCAGAAGCAAAGATTTGAGTTGAAAACGTTCGCTCTGAAAGAATATATATTCAAAGATTTGCGTCACATTTTCTTCAAAAATAGCAGATCTACAAGCTCGTATCGCGGCACTCGGTGACGTGCTATGAGCTTGTAGATCTGCTATTTTTCAATAGCTAAAGTATAACATAATGCTTAAAACACCAAAAGGGGTTCCCGTCCTGAATGTGTTAAGCTCCCAGGAAGTGTTGGCTAAATATTCATTATAATGTTTACATTCATACTAATGTTAATGAATGATTAACAATAATAATAATCCAATTCAAAAATCCCAGTGTTTTGGGGCATGTGAAACATCAGAAAACATTCAACGTTTGTCCATTTTGAGCTAGTACTGTAGATCGGCTATTTTTAAATAGCCGAATTATAAAATAGGGCTTAAGACTTAAAGCCCTATTTTATACTTCCGCATCGTAAGCCTTAAGTGGATTAAGAAAAGATTTCCCATTACCGTGAGAACTTTGTACGAGAAAATGGTTAAGGATCAGCAGTTCCCAACCTTTTCTCGATCTCTTGAAAATCTCTTAAGCTCGCTCACGGCGCACATTACTTTTTTATATTAATGTTATATCATCATTAAAACAATTTTGCCAATAATTTGGGGGACTTGGAAGACCCTCGCAGCCCACAGGTGGCCTAGATTACAAACTGACTGTGTTGTAACTGTTGTTACAAACAGTGTTGATTTCGTCGACTAAAACTAAGATGAAAAATGTTCGTCAACTACCTTTTTTCACTGACGAAAACTAAATGGAAACTAAATGAAAACTAAGCTATGATGACTAAAACTGAGACTAAATATATTGACAATTTCATCAACAAATAAAAACTAGACTAAAATGTTAAAAAAGGGACTAGTGGACAAGATAAGTCATTTTACACCTGGTTGCGCTGCGACACGTTGCGAGCTTGTAGATCTGCTATTTTCAGCAAGTGTAAAATCAGTCATTAATCAGTCATCAAGGGACATTTTAGTCGACTAAATCAACTGTAGATGTAGTCGACTAAAAGCTTATGATATTTAGTCGACTAAAACTAGACTAACAATAAGACATTCCAGGTGACTAAATGTGACTAAAACTAAATTATTCAAAAGACTATGACTAAAACTAAAATCCAAATTTGCTGCCAAATACAACACTGGTTACAAAAGAAAAAAGTGTTTTCTTTTGGTACGTTACTTACCTTGTAGGTGAATGACTTGGGGGTATTACTCTTGCTAGACACCGGGGTTCCAGTGGGGATGATGTATGACGGAGACGACAGTCCAGAATTCTGTCAAAGGGTTGAATAAAATACAAAGTTGATCACTTTGAGTTGACGCCGTGAATTAATACTGTTCACCAAACACAAGCCTGAATGTGGAGGAGAACCAACGTTCGTCAAGGATGATGAAACACTGGTGTGCAATAAGCATAAATATAAATTACTCCGGTTTTTGTTGTAAAACTGCAAAACCAAACATGTAGCCAAGTGCGGACAAACTGACAGACAGTCAGGTTAAAACAATAAAGTTGCCCCCCCCCCCCCCGGATCACACTCCCGAAAATGCTCTGGCATAAGCGTAAGCGTGCGTATACTAGCCTAGGTCTGATCGAGATCTGAAATCTATCTGAATGACTGTTTAAGCACTTTATTTAAATAGGTGAATGATTAATAAAGCACCTAACTTAGCCTACAGTATAACATTGCAAATAGGCTATATCCTATGCTTGTCATCGTCACTTGGAAATAAAATAGGCATGCATGTCCAATTGTCCATGTTTGCCAAAATGTTATATTTGAATGCGCTCATAATGTCTTAACAGAGCCAGCAAAGCACTGTTTGATTAAGCATCTAACTAGTAACTTGTAACATTGTGAACATGTTATATCTAACTAGAAAATGCACCAAGTCTCTGTGTGTACGTCTGTCACATGGTTTGACAAAAAACTTGTGTTTGATTGCCCCCCGCATCAAACAGAAATGTTTGGTCAAACCATGTGACTTCCATTGGAAAAGCATTGAGGCGGCCATCAAAGACAGGCAGAGCACAGAACAGAACTCTTTATGTGTGTACGGAGCCTCACACAGGACTCCTTAAGGTGGCCTGTTCTGACATCCCAACCCTCCATATTTGGGCATGGCTGACACAGAACTCCATATATAGGAATAAAGGGACACAGAGAGACACAGAGAAATCATTCTGACGTCGGGCATAAAAGGGACACTAATAATATCTGGGTGGGGCATGCATTTCCAACTTGCATCATTCCAAGTACCGCCGTAGAGGCTCCACGGGCACCTCTCTAGTTGTTTTTAATTGCGCGATTTTAATTGCCTGTATACAGTTTCAAACATCCAATTTTCATAAGACACATCGTCGAAATCTGCCTTTACAAAATATATTTATTATTTTAGTTTTATACGCTTTTTGGTCAACACCACTTTGATAAATGAGGGCCACCTATAGATCTCTTGTTTTTCGATATGCACATTGTATAATTTATACTGATGTATCCACACACACACACACACACACACACACACACACACACACACACACACACACACACACACACACACACACACACACACACACACACACACACACACACACACACACACACACACACACACACACACACACACACACACACACACACACACACACACACCTAAAGCGAGGCCACAGTAGAGAATATACTGTAGAAATACAGATGAGCATACGATGCATTCAGAGGCAAGCAGACGCTGACAGACGGACAGACAGACATGCATTTACCTGCAGTGGACTAAGAGGAGGTGGGGGTGCTTTTCGTTTTTTGGGTGTAGTGATCCGTTCATCACTTAGTTTAGCTACTTGATCATGCTGGGGAGTGGCCAGCCAAGAAGACAGAGGGAGACAGAGAGAGAGAGACAGAGAGAGAGAGAGAGAGGGGTACACAAAACACCGGAAAGAAATAAAGAGAAGGTGGATTTTAGTGCAGGTTAGTGAAAGTGAAGAATAGTCACTCAAAATGAATGCAAAGATCTACGTTTTATTCTCCTAAAAGCAGCTGCAAGGATTTTTTTCTTTCTTTCTTATTGTTTTTTTTTTTAGAGATACAGTACAGACATGGGAAATGCTAATCATATGCTCTTGGTCATATGATAAAGCTAAACATGTACATCAGGTCATACTTAATCATCATTCAATTAATAATTTTAGTAGTTTCAAATCTACAATTATTCATTGGGGTTAATGATTGATACTGTATTAGCCACTCTCGAACCTGGCGTCCCCATAAGGACGCAAAACTAACTAAAACCATATACTTCAGATGACCGGGATCACCCAGGGGTATGTATTTGGTCCTCTCCTTTTTCCCCTCTACACCAGTGGTTTTTCAACCCTTTTCACATCAATCTTTTTATTCAGCATTTGAGCCACGGACCACCATTTACTGACATTTGGCTGTCAGACTAAAGACTAAAGAACTAAAGAATATTTTGTTGTCGTCGTATAAGATTTTGTCCAACAATTCCATGCGGTATTGATGTTGGTAGAATTAGGAGAGATCAAAACAACAATTATATTACATTCTCTAATAGTCCCCGACCTCTTGTAAATGAAGTAATGCAGGTGTATAACAATAATGTAACTCTTGAGAGCGTCAAATGAAACCAAATGGACGGGTACGGGTCCATTTGGTTTCATTTTACGCTCTCAGGAGTTAAAGATCTAAATAAGGTTCCATTTGGTTACCAACTCTTCATCATTTAGCTGCATGTGGACCACCTGGAACGCCCTCAAGGACCACTGGTTGAAAACCACTGCTCTACACTGAAAAGCTCTTATCCAAAAAAAGATGCAGTTGTTGATCGGCTCTTTTGGGGCGAATTATGAAATGATATGTCCAGAATGAGGATGCCACGACGTAGTTAAGTGGTTAAAACTATTAAGCCGAAGCACAGCTTGATATAAGTTTTACATTAGAGTTTATGATCATTTTGAAATGATTCAACATGTGTTCACATTGTACTGTATACTAACAGTAAGCAAGGACAGCTGCTGCATGGGTAGGAACTTTAATGTTGATTTCTTACCTGAGGACTTCTGGGAGACTTGGTATCTGCTCACAGGGACAAGAAGGTAACCAGGAATTAGAAGTTAGATCTAAAACAAGGTCTTCTAAATCCTAACCTACGTTTTCTGAATAAATTAATTCTTATTCAAGACATTAAAATTAGAATGATATAGAGAGGGTATGCACAAGCATAATGTGAGTGGCAAACCGAGTGTATGGGTTCATTGTTTAACGTTGTTTAATGCATTCAGATAGGACTGTCAAGGCCAGAAAGTCGTTTTTCGCCACTCAGTAAGCGTTCCCGCATAAGTTCCGGGTGTGATGATGATGTCACTCGCATACCCTCTATTGCTATGGCAACAGCTCATGTGACACAGATGCCGTGCCGGACTGTTGACAGCTTACCAACAGGTCCAAGTAGAAAAAAGAAAAGCCTATCAAGTTGGTTGTAAAAAATAAATAAATACCATGGTCATGTCTAAATAGTCAATGTAGTACCAGCTTCCACCACACAGGGGAGCCCATTACCTTGGACTGAATTAGAAAAAGGTGAGAAAGGCATCCTATTTAGATCCTCAAACCAGTGTCACTCTGTAAAGTACACAGTATGTTTGTGTGTGTGTGTGTGTGTGTGTGTGTGTGTGTGTGTGTGTGTGTGTGTGTGTGTGTGTGTGTGTGTGTGCGTGTGTGTCGTGTGCACGTCCTAACTAAGTCATCACCCAACACCTACAAGTGCACCAGTAGTCATGTGACCAGACTGCTGTGTGATTGGTTATTGGCAGCCAACTCAGATGTATAATAAATCGCCACTCTCAGGCACTTAGGTCAGGCAGAATAGTAGGCCTACTTAGCAAGTTGCTGTCAGTGGGTTTTATAAATATTTATCGTATCCATTAGAGAATAGAGATTAGAACACACGTTCCTTTTATCCATTGATTTTCTTGAAACGTTTTTTGTGTTGTTTTGGACGCACAAGGTTTTTTCCGCCCCGAAAAGTGACGATACAGAAACATGCACTGAGGAACTGACAGTGTGTGCTCTCTCTCTCTCTCTCTCACTCTGTGTGTGTGTGTGTGTGTGTGTGTGTGTTTTGCAGTGGTACAGTACTTTTACTTAAGTACTGTACTTAAGTACAATTTTGAGGTATTTCTACTTTACTTGAGTATTTCCAATTTCCAATACTTTTACTTCTACTCCACTACATCTCAGAGCCAAATTTTGTACTTTTACTTCACTACAATTATTTGAAAACTTTAGTTACTTTACAACCCTATACATTTCGGCCATTTGAAAATAGCCGATCTAGATCGGCTATTTTCGGCTATTTTCAATAGATTTTCTACACATTTTGAACTTGTGAAATGGGACATTCCGCAATATGAAAGTACATTTTGATGCCGTTATTTTTATACTTTTACTCAAGTACATTTTCAATTCCGTACTTTTTCTTGTAACGGAGTAGTTCTAAATATCAGTATTGCTACGTTTACTTAAGTAAAACAATTGAGTACTTTTTTCCACCACAGGTGTTTTGCATCAACATATCACCTGCGTGGTGGTGCTGTTGTTGTTTGTGCAGGGCAGCGGTGAGCAGACTCTTGACCTCAGCGGGGCTGGGCGACAGCTTGGCGTAGTGCAGGACGTCTTTGCCCTCGGCGTCCACCGCCCACAGGTCTGCTCCTCGCTGGAGCAGCGCCTCCATCACAGACACGCTGCCGCACTCCGCCGCCAGCATCCCGCACGTCCTGGGTGAACCACAGACACAGTCAATCACAGACACGCTGCCGCACTCCGCCGCCAGCATCCCCCGTACTTTAAAACCCATTTAGGCCTGACATCAAAAAAAAAAAAAAAATGTCTTCAAAATCCTGACCGTTTTCTGAAAAACCTTATGTATCAGTGGTGGTCAATATTTCATGTCAAGGACCCCAAAAATTATATGTAATATGCCCCCCCCCCTCTTAAAATATGTTGTTCCAGGGACCTCCCCAGAAGCAAAGATTTGAGTTAAAATATTCACTCTAATATATATTCAAAGATTTGAGGCACATTTTCACGATTTAAAAAAAATAGCAGACCTACAAGTTCATAATGCGGCACTTGTGCCGCGCTATGAGCTTGTAGATCTGGTATTTTTCAATAGCTAAAGTATAACATAATGCTTTAAAACACCAAACACTAGCATGACTGAAGTAAAATGAGACACAAGTAGCATGTGCTTAAATTCATATTTAGAAAATGTTTCAGATGTCAAACATTTCTGAGATGATAGAATGGTCATGGAAGTTGAACCTTCTGAAAGCTTCACGGGCAAAGATAATAAACTTAAAAATCTCTCAAATGTCTTCTAAATCCCGTTTCTACTGTCTTCTCAAACCTTTTCATGAGTCCCAGAACAATATTTTGTTCCAGGGACCCTCCAGAGGCAAATATTTGAGTTAAAAAAAAAAAAAAAAAATGTTAATAACGTTCGCTGTGAAAGAATATAGTCAAAGATTTGCACGCATTCATGATTTTTCTAAAATAGCAATTCAAATTAAAAAAAAATTAAGGGTATTCAAAGCAATGCTTCCTAGGACAGACATGACGAACATGACATCCTGTTATCAGCTTTCAGGAGGCGTAGCTCCATGCATTCAGAGATTGTGGAATATAGTTGGCTACGAGAGAATGCATTTCAACCACAGCCATACAGACTGTATCTGTATCTGTACTGAATGTGCCCGGCTGCGCACAATCACGTGTGAATTTGTGGGCATGGGTGTGTGTGTGTGTGTGTGTGTGTGTCTTGGCTTATGTCCGTCACGCTACCTGCCATTGTTATCGGATGTGTTGACGTCAGCTCCCCAGTCCAGCAGAATGCTACATACTTCAGCATGAGCGTGTTTGGTGGACAACAGCAAAGGACTGTACCCCTCCTGTCAGAAACACACAAGACAGACAATAACTACCCCTCCTGTCAGAAACACACAAGACAGACAATAACTAGACTACCAATCCAAAGGACTGTAATGTACCCCCTCCTGTCAGAAACACACAAGACAGACACTAGTCTACCAATCCAAACCACTCTCAGTGGGGTCCTTCCATAGGCCATGCATTAACCACATGAACCCTAGCCTCCTGGCCCATTAAAACCCGGGAAAGCATCTGTGCCATTTTAGAGATAAAAGCCATGTGGGCAAATAAAAATGTAAGCGATAAAAATAAAAAAGCCATGTGGGCCTCGCTTCAGCGCCAACGCAGGGAATGTTCCCTTTTTAATCAATGAAGGGTGCTCCACTGCCGATGTTGAGTTGCATTGCGCTGCGTTGCATTCGCCCCCTATTCGCCACGTTTAATTTTTTGACGCCGTCCAAATGCAACGCAACGCAACACAACACAGTAGGTGGAGCTTTGGCGTTACGGTTATTTTTAAACGAGGTTGGCTTTTCAGCGCAAACCAAAGCATCAGATACCCGTGTGTGAATGACGCATGACCAAATTAATAGTTCGATGTGAAACACTCACGCGACACGGCCCCGGAGTGTAATGACCTTTATTCGGGCCAAATAGGGGGAACATTGAGCGGGAAGCAGTCTGCGCGAGGACACGATGCTATGACGAGGAGGTGTGTCTAAAGGGAATAAGGATTATGTCTATGTGGTGAGAAAGCTCTCAGTCAGGTGTGAGAGTAGACGCACATGTCTGAACAGCACCATGTGTTACATAGGATAGAGTTAGTCTGTTGAAAGACACCAGGAACAGAAACCCCCCATCCCAAGGAAAGGAAAAGGAAAGGAAAGGAAAGGAAAGGAAAGGAAAGGAAAGGAAAGGAAAGGAAAGGAAAGGAAAGGAAAGGAAAGGAAAGGAAAAACACATTATCTTCATAGCCGTTTACTCTGATCATAAAATGAATCACGATCCGCCGTGATTATTATGGCCATATTGTAGTGCAAGAGAATTCACTGAAGAAATGCATTTTTTTAACCACGTGAATCCCAGGAATCCCTGTTCTGCGGTGAACATTCGGCAAACCTACAACCTACAAGCTTACGTTGCACAGAGACACATGCGCAGGCGCTTGTAGATCTGCTATTTCTGCAGAAGGAATTTGGTGTAGAGGGAAGAAAGGAGGGGGACACAGTAAATAGGCTACAGTATACCCCCGGGGGACTGAAGTACTGTATATACAGTAGGGTTTAAGTGGTTAAACATTCCCCCTTTGATGCATTTTGGATTTATCGTTTGCCTGAGTTCTAGGCCCCACACACACACACACACACACACACACACACACACACACACACACACACACACACACACACGCACACACACACACACACACACAGTTCTTTATTTGGGGTTGAACTGCCACATTGGGAAACATTTGTCCACATTCTCGTATCAAGTTACTCACACATCGCAACACATACTCCGTCACGCAGTGGTCATGCTTGCCGAAAGGGACAATTAGATTCACTGAAGAAAAAAAAAAAAAATGATGTCTGAGAAATAATATGAAATCTGGCAGTTTTACTCAAACGAAGCAAAGACGGTGTGTGCGTTTTTTACATGCAAAGCAGATGTCTGTTCTTCCACATCGATTTCTACAATTTTGGGGTTCGGGTTCTACGAGTTTTTCTTTTTTTTTTGGGGGGGGGGGTCATTATAGGTGAAACATTATCACCTCACAACGTGTTATAAAGCAGCAGTGTTTGCGTGACATCCTAACATGACAATGAGTGTAGAATGTGGGGTCCCGGGACCCTCGGGTTCCTTGAGGGGGGGTGGGAGGGGGGGGGGCGTCCTCGAGACCCTTACAGGTCAGTATAACTCTGAGAATGTATACAGTACTCTCAGAGTTATGGAAGTTCCTTGAAATCAAAACGTTTGAGGAGACACTGTTGCAGAAGGCGCAGTAAAACATGTCAGCATAGCTTTGTGTTTTATATTACACGGCGGCCTTCTGCCACAAACCTCCCGGTACAGAACTATGTTGTGGCTTTTCCCTGGAGCTCTGTTAAAGACTTTAGCAGCGCTCCCTCCCTCTGTTCTCTTCGGTCTACTGTAGACGTCTGCTACCTAGTTTTTCCTCCGGAGTCTAACAGACTCCACAAATCAGTGTTTTTGCTCTCTCTTTTCGACTTCTCTCTCTCTCTCACACTCCGCCTGTCTCTGTCTGTCTCAGTCTAGCTCTGTGTGTGTGCGCGCGTGTGCGTGTGTCTCCGTCTGCATGTCTGTCTCCGTCTCTGTGTACTGTGAATGCATGTGGATGCAGACAGGGTGCCCGTGTTGATGTTGTATCATGTCAACCCCTTTTCTTTGTATGTAATAATGTTGGATAAACCATGACAGAGACAAATAAACTATGTATCTATCTATCTACTGTATGTATGTGTAAAAGATACAACGTGTAAGAGATAGCATTATCATTATTCTATTCCAGTGTATGGAATGAAAATAAGTTTCACTTTAGACGATGGGTTTCTACATATATCAGGGCAGAAAGCAGAATCATGTCGGTCAATCTCTTAAAATGCCATTGTAAAAGAAAATTGTGGGAAATTACACTTTCTGTAATTCCACATTTTGGGAAGTGTATTATTATATTTTCTCATGGCAGGGGGGGGGGGAAAGAGATGTTATTGGGTCAGTGTGTGTGTGTGTGGTGCTGTAAATGTGTCTGGCTTCACAGTGAGCCCATGCAGTTCAGGGCATTATTCAATGTTGTCGAATACTCTGCGTTGTCTGTGAAACTGGGCTAGTATATGCTGTGCCATTGAAAAGTTAGAATTGTGGGGAATATGAATGTGTGAGACTGAAAATATAGGGGGAAGCTTTTAAAGCATGCTGCTGCTGCTTCACGTAAACAAACAAAGTTGAACCAAACAAGCAAAGTTTAACAAAAGGCTCCTCTTTGTTCCTCCATTTTGCTAGGTGTTTATTTAAGTCAGATACACGGATAAACATGACGTGTGCCTGGGGGAGGGGGGGCTGACAGGCTGGCATGGTTTTCTCTCCTTCTGCGCTCGCTCCCACATAGTCAGGGGAAATTAATATAAACTGGGAATAAATCTCTTACGAAGAATTTTCTTCACCAATGTGTTTGTAAAGGTGTCTAGTAACACCACCGTAGGGGAATTTTTGACAGCTGCTGAAAGTTGGGGTACCATCAACAACCAATATAAGGCAAACTGTTATAAATGTCATGATGCTTTAAGTAGCATGTGACATGTAAAACTAGGGGGTTTTCATGATTCTGAACCCATTCCAAGCATTAGCTTTGTACAAAAAACACTCCTTAGGCTGAATTTGGCCATAGCCAATGTGCTGACCTCATCACATTTGTGATGACGGCCGTTTTAGCCCAAGGAGTGATTTCCGTGCAAAACTAAAGCTTGGAATGGATTCACAATCATTAAAAAACCCTAGTTTTACACGTCACATGCTACTGAAAATTAGAAAATGTTCCCTTATATTGGTTGTCAATAGTACCCCAACTTTCAGCAAACGCCAAAAAGTCCCCTAGGGTGGCTGAATATAAACCAATGTGGGACATGTCAGTAGACACCTTTACAAACACATTGGTGAAGACAATTCTTGGCAAGAATTGTATTCCCAGATTTGACATTTTTCTGATAACATTCCCTGACTAACGGCATACACAGTCAGAAACACAGCAATGTGTTCCAGATGGCTCTGTGGGATCGCTGTCTACATGTCAACTTAACCACCGCTACACTCCACAGGACTTGCAATTGTACGTCCAAGTATGAAGCTTGCACGTGAACGTGCGCAAACATGTGTTTCACAGTTCACACCCACATGCCACTGTACGCGCACGCACACGCACACGCACACACACACACACACTTTGTGATGGCAGATAAATCGTTACGTCTGCGGAACCAATGCCACGAACACTCATTTGTGTCAAATTCACCACTAAAAAGCCTACTCAAAATGTCAGTCTCAACGCGTCGCATCGCAACATGCTTATAGAGCTTATAGAATACATTGTCCATTTTTAAAAGCGTTACATTTGAGCCTATAATAATAATGACATGCCTGAAATAGATCCATGCAATCATCTAACATCCACCTTTCTTTATCAAGTCATGGTGCATGTTGATAGCCTGGGTTCCAGCCTGCTTCGCCGGGTGCCGTGAATATGTGTCGTCACTTCGCTAATCAGTCTGGACAGGGTCCTCCTACAGTATCTACCAAGGTAGGCGCAGTAGTGTAAAGTAACTAAGTACATTTACTTAAAGGAGAATTCCATACTAAAAGGCTTTCTTACCTTTATTTGTAGTTGTTACGTCCCCACCAAAGAGGTCCAGGTGTTATTTTGTGCAAAAGCTCCTTATTGGCTATTTCCCCTACCATAAGTCCTAAATTAATTGCATTGAATTGAATGGGGCTATGGGGTATGCTAATTTGCTTATTTCCATCGCTCAAAATTAATATTTTTTTGTATATATCCTCTCTTCATAATGTAAATAATATCCCAAGCGGCACACTTTACTACTTATTTAGATGGAAATAAGCAAATTAGCACAACACCCCATAGCCCCCATTCAATTCAATGCAATTCATTTAGGGCTTATGGTAGGGGAAATAGCCAATAAGGAGCTTTTGCACAAAATAACACCTGGACCTCTTTGGTGGGGACGTAACAACTGCAAAGAAAGGTAAGAAAGCCTTCTAGCATGGAATTCTTTTCCAACAATTTTGAGGTATTTGTACTTGAGTATTTCCAATTTCCAATACTTTTACTTCTACTCCACTAGCCAGAGCCAAAATGTGTACTTTTACTCCACTACAATTATTTGAAAACTTTAGTTACTGAGATTAAATTTTTGGTTAGAAAACATACAGTACATTTACCGCTTCGACCCTATACATTTCGGCCATTTGAAAATAGTACTAGTGAATCTGACCTAGTGATACAACCTACCTTCACATATAAATAGTACTAGTGAATCTGACCTAGTGATACAACCTACCTTCACATATAAATAGTACTAGTGAATCTGACCTAGTGATACAACCTACCTTCACATATAAATAGTACTAGTGAATCTGACCTAGTGATACAACCTACCTTCACATATAAATAGTACTAGTGAATCTGACCTAGTGATACAACCTACCTTCACATATAAATAGTACTAGTGAATCTGACCTAGTGATACAACCTACCTTCACATATAAATAGTACTAGTGAATCTGACCTAGTGATACAACCTACCTTCACATATAAATAGTACTAGTGAATCTGACCTAGTGATACAACCTACCTTCACATATAAATAGTACTAGTGAATCTGACCTAGTGATACAACCTACCTTCACATTATAAATAGTACTAGTGAATCTGACCTAGTGATACAACCTACCTTCACATATAAATAGTACTAGTAAATCTGACCTAGTGATACAACCTACCTTCACATATAAATAGTACTAGTGAATCTGACCTAGTGATACAACCTACCTTCACATATAAATATTACTAGTGAATCTGACCTAGTGATACAACCTACCTTCACAAAGTCTACTGGAAGCCCCCATGCAGTAGGTGCCATGTTAGACCAGACATGTTGGATACTAAAAACCTTTTGGTTACTTTGATTCAAATGTAATCTGCAGGCTTAGCAGATGAGATTAAACTTGGTTGCTAAAAGTTGCCCGTTGAGCAATTTGAATAATAAGCATTATATGTGACCATACCAATCTATAGACCTATAAGGCAAACAATTTTAAATTTCATCATTCTTTAACCCACTGACAGTTTTCTGAAAAAGCTATGTTTCTATGTCAGTTGGTCTTCGATGTTTCAAAAATAGCAGACCTACAAAAAAGGCGTAGCCTACATTGCGTCACATTTCATGAATATGCGTATACCAACATGACCTGAAAATCACACCTGTGTGAAGTGAGTGGTGAAACTCCGTGTGGGGGTCCCCGGAAGTTCCAGACCCACAGGAACACGGCCAGGGTGCCGGCCCGGTTCCGGTCGAGAAATGACAGTCACTGTGTGGGGGTCCCCAGGGCAGAACCCATGCAGGGACCCAGCCAGGGACCCAGGCAGGGACGCAGGGACACACATAGCTGTCTATAGGAGTGGTTGCACCACTAAAAAAGATATGAAACTTATCTAGTGCATAAACAGCTGGATTAATTAGACGAGCCCAGTATGGGGCGAGTGTTACAGCCCACTTTGCGGGTGCCTAACTGGTAGCTTGTTGCTGGTTCAGACAGAGTGCCACAACAAAAAACTCCTCCCAGGCATATACAAGCGTCAATAAATGTTCATTATTAAGTAACATAACATCTTTAAATCTAGGCCAAGGGACCCACCGGGGTAGAGTTGCGTTTGTGTGTAATGTACGTATGTGCGCGTTCTCACAAACCAGCGTCTCTCAATTGAGCCAGCTGTGTCATGTGATGAGCAAGGAAATAACTTTCTTTCTCTTTCACATTTTCTCTCTATGCCTCAAACGCAAGCGTGCGCGGACACACACACACACACACACACACACAGACAGACAGACAGAGGGTAGAGACCACAGGCATGGAACGTCAATCCCAATCCAGTGGAGACCACATGTCTGTGGCTAGAGAGCAGAGTTCCCACAGTACAGTGACCATTTACCACAAACATGCGCTTGCGCTTGCGCGCGCGCGCGCGCACACACACACACACACACACACACACACACACACACACACACACACACACACACACACACACACACACACACACACACACACACACACACACACACACACACACACACACACACACACACACACACACACACACACACACACACACACACACACACACAATTAATCTTAATACAGGGACAGACAGGGGAAATGCCTGGGTTAGAGAAATTATTTCACGCTAAAGCTGCAATCCGTAAGATTGATGCCCTTGCCAGGATTCGAACCAACATGGTCTCCTCACTGATGGGACGCTTGTTTTACAGCACCAGGCCCGGCTACTAGGGCGAGGGTTAACCTCACAAAAAACTATGAATGAACCTAACCTCACAAGAAAATATGCCTATAAACCTAAAACCTAACCTGTAAAACAAACTATCCAACCCATTTTTTCACCCAGTGTCAATTTCCTAATGTAATCTTTGGCGCTACACTTCCTCTGCCAACCTGGGGGGGCAGAGGACTGACCTCATGGTTCCTTCTATGCATGAGGAGTCCAAGCTGCTTCTTTTCACCTGACAGGAGGGAGTTTCCCCGGCCGGACGTAGCGAGTGGAAGGAACACGTTATTCCAACCAGTTCCTTTCCCCTCCATCAGGTTTTTGTAGGGGTACCTTACCCTAGGGGACACGGGGAGGACATACCCGCCTCGGGTATGGGCACTGATGACGCAGAGGAGAGAACACGCCACCAGCACCCACAGCGTCCCCAGCGGGAACCGAACCCAGGACCTTCTAGCTGTAAGGCGACAGCACTACCGACTGTGCCACCGTGGCCCCCTTATCTGCTCTATTGGTAAAATGTACAATGTGCATGCAGTGCTTAAACCACTCGAAGCCCATCATCCATATTCTGTGGGGAACTTTAGCCCAAACAAAATAGACTATCAACAAGCTCACAACACGGCTATTTATACATATTATTATTTATACAGAGAAAAGCGGCCCAAGTACAGAGACAACGCAGGTCCAATTGACTCTCTCTATAGTGTCTAGAAGAATCACATCTTAAGAGAAACAAATCTGAACGTGCAAATGATTTTTGCCTGACCTCAATCCCCCTGAGACAAAGCCTGCTGCGGGGGATTCCAGTTTGGGGGATTCAGAACGTAGGAATCAAGCCCACAGGGTTTTGTCAACCCAAAAAGCCAGACATTAGGAGTCCAACTAATACTAGTGGACGGTGCTCAAATGTTTTATTTGCAAAGGGTCCCCTTAACTCTGATTAATTCATAATTAACTAGAAAAAGTGCCCTTCCGGGCACAGGTCTCCACCAGGTTATCCACAGATCCGTGCAGTTAGAGGTAAAAACACTTTTCGGCCAGTTATAGCGCCACCTTGAGGCTGAGTTGAAATTGTTCATGTGGCATTTCGTCCTCGGCCTAGTGGGAATGTGGGTGCACAATTTGACGGAAATCACGCGATGTGTTCATGATTTGCAGCATTTTGTTTGAAACTGAGCACTCCTGTGAACTTTGGAAGCCAATCTTAACCAATCAGGATGGAGTCTCATAAATCTGAAAGACCCGTTTCGTTGAATGGCTCTAGAGAGACTGTGTACCAATTTGCGTGATGTTTGGACAAAATCTGTAGGTGTACTGTGCAAAAACTTGTTTTGCACAAAGCGGCCTCCTGGTGGCGCTATAACAGGCCGTTCTGGAAAGTTTGGGGCAGAGGTTCATGGTTGGCATCCAGGGAGTGTGTGTGCAAAATATGGCATCGAAAAACTTGTTTTGCACAAAGCGGCCTCCTGGTGGCGCTATAACAGGCCGTTCTGGAAAGTTTGGGGCAGAGGTTCATGGTTGGCATCCAGGGAGTGTGTGTGGAAAATATGGCATCGACCGGGTTAACGGTGGCCGAGATTAGCTGTTCACGGACACACGGACACACGGACACACGGACGGACGGACGGACACGCGGACGGACGGAGTGCAAAACATACTCTCCCCACATGCCTTCGGCCTGGTGGAGACAATAATTAATTCCATTTGAGAGTGTTCCATTTGAACACTCTCAGAGTTACAGACCTCTTATGGTCATTCAGGGCTATCTATTTATGTGTTTCTGGTCAGATTAGTGTCCACTCATGTTGTAGTTCCGTGGCAAAAATGGAATGTTGACAAAAATGTCCACCACAAGCCAACACATGGCGATGACACCTGATCATCATACAGTGGAGCATTTGGAGTGACATCATCAGGTAAAAAGTCTGCAAATAAGTTGATTTAGCCAGGGTTGATTTAGTCGACTACCTTTTTCCACTGACGAAAAACTAAATGGAAATCTACAAGCTCACAACGCGTCGCAGCTTGCAAGTGTTCAGCAAGTGTAAAAGCAGCCATTACGACGGCATCAAGGCCCGCCAAAACACATTTTAGTCTAGACTAACACTAAAACATTGCAGGTGACTAAAATGTGACTAAAACTAAATTAAAGCTATATTCAAGAGACTATGACTAAAACCAAAATCTGCTGCCCAAAAACAACACTGGTGCGTAGATGAAAAGGTACATACCGAGTCTCTGAGGTTGACGGGACTCTTGTGTTCACACAGCAGTTGGACGATGTGGACGTTCCCGCAAGCAGCTGCAGGGGACAGAATAAGTTGAAGTTGAGTGGTGCTGTACTGTATTTACTGTATACTCTCCTCCCTGGCCTCAGTGTGTGTGTGCGTGTGTGAGAGTTAGGCTGCACAACAGTTCATACCCTGAAGAAGGCAACTCGTTTGTCAAAACGTTGGTAACAATATACAAGTATTTTTGGCATCGTGACTACGAGTTGTGCGACCTCTCCTTCCTATTTTAAAGGCTGCGCAACAGTGCCACTTGGTGGTGAAAATATGCTATTTCCATGCTCAGACCCAGGGACACATATAGCTGTCTACAGGAGTGGTTGCACCACTCAAAAATAGCCGTCTAACACACAGCGACGTCAAAGCACACACGTACAGATGATGGAACAGCACAGGACAGCAAAACCTGAGACAACAATGATAACAGTGGAAACTACTGTAGCAACATTACAGTGACAGCTGGAAAGAACACTTATAATTTATAAGGGATTTTAGTTTAGTTTGTCCGTAAGCCTTTAATTGGGCCCGGAAAACAAAATAAACATTACGTGACATTTTTCTTCCCTCAGCTCCTCTAAAGAGCGAAGGAATGTGACAACATTCATTTGTTTTCTACCAAAAAAAAGAAATCCCAATTAAAATATATGTCTAAATTACCTATTGTTTAGTGTCTAGAGATCTGGGAGGCTTTATTAGGAGGCATTCCTAGCTACGCCAATGCAACGCCATGACATTCCAAGTGAGGATTAATACAAATCCTATAAAGATTCCTTGCATTGTTTTAAAAGGTAATGACCTGTGCACCTCCAGATGTCCCGACTCTCCGAACTGGGAGCTTTTTCCGACAAGTATGCATTGGCCTTTAGGAACCAAATGGATCCTTACGGGTCTAGAACGTTACATTTGTACGACTCTCAGGGGTACATTCATTCACACTGAGGATTTGACAATGGACACACAAAATAAACCAGGTCAAGTCAACCAAGTGCCCCTTAAACCAGAGTGTCATAACTCATGTTAGATTTAAGCTATATATGAGTCTCACGATTTCGGATTTAAAAGACAAATAACAGATATACAAGCTCATAGCGTGGCATAGAACAATCTTGAGAATTGGTGCAAATCTTTGAATATAGGCCTATATAATATATTTAAAAAAAACATTTTAAGTCAAATCTATGCTTCTGGGGGTCCCTGTAAAAAAAAGAATATTTTGAGATGCGAGTCGGTGGTCAAATCAATAATTTTGGGAGGCCTTGACATGAAAAGGTATTTGTAGAATCGGCCTCAGGTCTTTTTAGACCCGAGGAGGATTCTACAAAATGTGTCTTCTAAATCATGACAGTTTTCAGAAAAACCCATGTTTCTATGTCAGTCGTTCTCAAACGTTTTCATGTCAAGGACCCTCAAAAATATACATGTAATTGGTGGCCGACCCCCATCTGAAAATATGTTGTTCCAGGGACCCCCCAGAAGCAAAGATGTGAGTTAAAAACATCATCTATCATTATAGTTTACATTTCACGATTCACAAATTTAAAAAATATAGCAAATCTACAAGCTCATAGCGCGGCACCGACTGCCGCGCTATGAGCTTGTAGATCTGCCAACAGGGGGTCCCCGTCCTCAATGGTTGAATGAAAGCCTTACCGGCGTGGTGCAGAGCGGTCCTCCCTGAGCTGTCCAGAGCATCAACGGCACACTTACTCTGGATGAAACAACAGACACAGAGCTCATATTAAAACAACAACTGGTTAAATGTGATGTAGTCAAATTCATGCTCAAAGTGAAGGTTTGGTGTCTGTGTGTGTGTGTGTGTGTGTGTGTGTGTGTGTGTGTGTGTGTGTGTGTGTGTGTGTGTGTGTGTGTGTGTGTGTGTGTGTGTGTGTGTGTGTGTGTGTGTACGTCTAAAGGCCTATTCATACTCCAGTTTTAGGTGATAAGGTGAAGTTTAGTAAAAACAGAGAGATGTGATTTGGGTGAGCGGTGAATCGCTTATTGCCACCGCGGCTCAGTGACGTCTAGTTGTAGTTTTCCTTATTTTTTAAAGATATTTTTGGGGCTTTTTTATGCCTTTACTGATAGGGTACAGACAGTACTTTGACAGGAAAGGGGTAGAGAGACGGGGGGGGGGGGGGGTCGGGTGGTGGAGACATGCGGGCTCGGGACTCGAACCGGTGACACGCTGACGCTGTCAGTATGGATTACCAGCCTAGGTGGAGTCACGTTGGAGTTTTCGATGGTTCAAGTACACCGAGCATCATTTATTTTTGGAGTTTCCATTATGGTACAGTATACCTGAATGAGCTTTTTGGCACACTCCTGCTGGTTGTTTTTGGCAGCCAGGTGTAAAGCACTGAAACCTGAAGATAGAACCAAGAAGACACATTTAAAGAGATTGTGACATTAGGAAAAACAAGGTTTTTGTAATTGTTTTTGTAAAGGTTTTCTGAGCTCAATTGCACCCAAAAAACGGAACTTTTAACATTCAGTCGATTTTTCTGTGGTCTGGGGTTTTCTGGCTCAAACAAGTGCTCTGATTTCCCTGCTGTTTGTGATGTCACAGCCTGCAAATCCCATATTATGTCAATGGGATTTGCCAGCAGATGTAACTGTTTTCACTGTTTTGCCTGTTTTCATTGAGGCTCAAAAGGCCAAACCACAGAGAAAACTCCAGGCCACAGAAAATCCTCGAGTCAAACGTATACTTAAAAAGAACTCTGTTTGACCAAAGTACTGAAGTACTGAACAGACTAGGAGGTAGCTAAAACCACAAACACAGAACCATACACATACACAACAAGACAACACAACTCAAAGGCAGAAACAAACAACCACCAATAAGAACATTCAAATGCTAGTGAATAAAACATTTCTTTAAAGTTAAACGTTGAGCTTGCACATGCGCGGTGCACACACACACACACACACACACACACACACACACACACACACACACATACACACACACACACACACAATAAATAAATAAATGGAAATAAATATTTGTGTACTTTGTGTGTACATTGGTGACTATAACTATAATCTACATGATCTTGAGGCCTTCAAAATAAAAATAAAAACTAGTCAACTAGTACCAACAAGCTCAACTAGTGGATTTACTAGTTAGCTAGTTGCTTAATGCCCACACACACTCACGCACACACGCAGTCACACACACACACACGCGCACACACACTCTCTGGCTGTGATTTTTTTTTTTTTTTTACTCATTTTTATATACTGTAGGCCAGGGTATCAAACATTCAATGAAAATACATTAGGATATAATAGCCAAGGAGGCAATATGACTATACCTGTTCCATCTGTGACTGACAGGTCGGCACCATGGGCCAGAAGGACAGACAGACAGTCTGTCAGACCACGAGTAGCTGCAACATGAAGACTGCACACACACACACACACACACACACACACACACACACACACACACACACAGAAGTGAATTAAAGTAACCATTAAAAGCTACTTCTGCAATACATACAGGTACTGTACATGTGTGTGTGTGTGTGTGTGTGTGTGTGTACAAAATGGTGTGCACAACTGCATTAATTCATTATACATTGCACACACACACACAGACATGCCTTTCTATCAGGTTTTATCACCATAGAGACACTGTAGACTCCTCCTTTGTGGGTCCTGAAAAGACTGGAACGCAGAGGTTCCAAATAAATGTGCGTGCGTGTGTGTGTGTGTGTGTGTGTGTGTGTGTGTGTGTGTGTGTGTGGTGTGCATGTGTGCATGTGTGCGCGTGCGTGTGCGTGTGTGTGTGTGTGTGTGGGTGCGTGCGTCAGGGTGAACGTGCATGTGTCCCTGTATTTCTCCACGTGTGTGGAACAGTGAGCAGCCGTTGAACACATTCAGGTCAGTGGGTGTTGTGTTTCAGAGGAGAAAGAGGTCAAACATTAACACTGGGCCTCCGCCTTATCAACTCAACCTCAAACAATGGTGCACAGACTGCCTCTGAGCAAGTGCTGTACTTAACCCATTTAGACTCGAGACCCATCAAAAAAATGGCTTCTAAAAGTTTGCTGGAAAAACCTATGTTTCTATGTTGTCAGTGGTTCTCAAAGTTATTCATGTCAAGGACCCCAAAAAATGTATTATGTATTTGGCCTGAAATTTGGTCTTTTTTATATATATTTGTTTTGCCACTTACCAACCTAAGATTGCCGCTGTTGAAACCTTGTGTCTCAATATCTCAAAATGTTATGTTTATTTTTTTTGCAAATAAATGCCTTACTTTGTCACACAATATTGTCACACAAAAGTAGGCTATAGCAAAAATAGCTACCAGTTCGTGTGCACGCATCCGCCTGGGTGACAGCAGACTGCTGGGCGAATGCTGGCGCTTTGGCATGGGGGGGGGGGTCAGATCAACATATGGAATGAATTCTGTACTGGCCATATATGGAGCGTGTCTTGAGTGTACAGGGTCTGATGAGGTCAGATCAACATATGGAATGTCAGAACAGGTCAGCCCCCGGGGGGAATGAATTGAGTGTACAGGGTTTGGTGAGGGCCCAGGTAGTGCCAGGCCTTTCATTTTCAGGCATGTTGAGAACTCTAGTTTTTGCCGGCTGCCGGGCGGGGCTGCACTAATAACTTTGGGGCAGGCCCGTCTAGAGTTTAAATGGACAGGTATCAGTCAAAAGGGAGACATCAAAAGGAAGAATGGATGTAGAAGGATCAACATAATGGAATGTCAGAACAAGTCAGCTCCATATATGGAGATCTAAGGGTTTGAGGTCAGATGTAGAGCTGCTGGCCAATATTGATGACATCAGGGATCTCCATATATGGGCTTAATATTGACGACATCAAGGATCTCCATCCCTGATGTCCATATATATATACCCCAGGCATGACCATATATGGTCATGCCTGGGGTGACATCATCCACATCATTCCATGTATTTATTTTGAGCGGTGCGCCCTTAATTTGAAGCCATAATTCACCATGTCTTTGTTTGTCATGACTAAATCAATGTGCTGCGTGTGTAGATAAGACCATGACTGTATACTAATGTCAATAACAGGAGTGTTCAGACCAGGGGGGCAGTCAGCCAGATATTTCGTGAAGCCTCATTTGAAATCGGTAGTTCATATAATGGCCTGTTGTGGCGCTGGACTGGACCCAAAAAGCCCCATAGCTCCATAGAGGCCCATGTATTTTGGCCCAACTTCACCTAGACTGTATTACCTTAATAAACATGGTCATGAATACTTTCTTCTTCCAGTCACTAGTTTAAAGTCTCATTTCTAATGTCATAATATTCTTTTTGGAAAATTATGGTCCCATTAATTAAAAAAATTACCATAAAGTCGCGTATGTTCTGAGGGGCGTGGCTACCGTTACAGTCTATGATCGGGATTCCCCTCCCACTCAAGAGTCTTCTCCTCCCACTCGAGTCAAAATAAAAACCAACGGAGAAGAAGGGGGGAAGTCCCGCCTCGTTGTCTGGGCAGCCAATGACCAGCTGGTCCAAAACGGAGCCAGCCAATGGCCAGCTGGTACCAAACGGATCTAGAAAGATGGCGACTTACATCAGGAATTAGCATATTATTACAGGCTTCATTTTACGTTCATGTTAGACCCGGCGAACGCTTTGTCCATATTTTTTACAGTCTATGGTTCAGACCAACCTTCCTTCCACACTATATTGAGGAAGTTCACATGCATGTTTTTTCCACAAGGTTAACACATTCCCTCCCGTCACTTTAGATCGTGAGGCTGGTGCAACTCAAATGCCGCGAAATACCAAAGTAGACGAAGAGATCATGGGCAACCAGGAAGTGCAGCCCCCACCACACTACAGTGTGGCTTCACTGTAGGTGGGTGGAACCACGATGGAGTTGTTTTCGTCCGCGCGATGTAAGAACATTGAATCATAACCTCCCAAACACCGGATCCTGGCCATTATATTAGTCCACAGTTTGGTGACTACATAGGATATTTTACCGCCGAATAATCGACTATTATGATATTCGTGTAGACTACCGAAAATCACGTTTGGTTAATGCCCTCGTGTGCGTCGGATCCGTATGTAGGTTGTCGAACATGTGAGTAAAATATATATATATATTATTTTTAATTTCTGGATTAAATTAAATTTAAGAAAGACAGATTCTCACGTTCTGGCAGAGGCGGGTTTTTGAGATTATAACGGATTCTGGCGTCCGTGGCTTAGATTGGGTAAATACGGCATCCCCGTTATAGGAGCATGTGGTTATAGATAAAAAGCCTATGCTCTGTGATTCCAGTGGGAACAGCTGTGACATTTTGCCCGGATCATTTTAGTGTCTTTCTATACATGGTTATTTGCATGGTTATCTTTACTGCTTTAAAAAGAAAACGAGGCGGGGAAAAAAATGGACCCATGAAAACAAAAAACTTAAGAAAGCAACCATTCAAAAGCTAGGCTGTAGTCTGCTGCAGCCATGATCTCATGGTCTATAGAGGCCATTTCAGGACGGTACCACAGCACGCGCACACTCACACACACACACATGCGCGCACACTCACACACACATGCGCGCACACACACACACACACACACACACACACACACACACACACACACACACACACACACACACACACACACACACACACACACACACACACACACACACACACACACAGGGTGGCATATCTAGTACACACTGATAAGATTTGGACTGACTGACTTAGTTGACTTATAGCGTGAGAAGAATTTGGCTTCAGAGTTCAGACTAGTTGGCAAATGTCTATAGGCTATTCCGCTGCTGAAGTATCGCAGAACTAAATCATTCATCCGATCTCTATCCCCCGGTTAACTTCCATTCAGACTACAGCAACACAGTCTTCACTTCTATTGCCTATTATCTGCCATGTAGTGGTGTACGTATATTTGTATTGCTATGTTGTGGAGTGTGCCGTTTATGTGTGTATTCAATTTACAATTTAGGCATTTAGCAGATGCTCTTAATCCAGAGCGATTTACAGTAAGCAAGAACAAAAAACATGGTAATACATCAAATACATGAAATTAATTAATAAAAAGCGAACATTTTTAACTCAAATCTTTGATTCTGGAGGGTCCCTGAAACAACACATTTTCAGATGGGGGGGTCGGCGGCCAAATACATATATTTTTAGGGGTCCTTGACATGGAAATGTTTGAGAACGACTGACATAGAAAACCTTTCAGAAAACTGTCAGGATATAGACGACATTTGTAGATTGTGGAATCTTCCTAGGGTCTAAATGGGTTCACCTGCGGGCCACATTAAGTGAAGGTGAGGGTCGCCATGTGGCAAGTGGCAACCCGGGCCGCCAGTATGGCCCATGTCATGGACTATAGGCTACTCAGTACTCACGCTGACTTGCCCTCGTGGTCCAGCTTGACGGAGCTGGCACCCTTCTTGGCCAGCAGTGATGCCACCCTCTCCACCTCGCCATGCTCCACCGCAGCCAGCAGACGCTCGTCGTTCTTGTTCCACTCATGGGTCTAGAACGAGTGAGAGGAGGAGGAGGAGGAGATACGTGACGAGGAGAGAAGGAGAAAGAAGAGGGGGAGAGAGAGGGGACAGAAAGTGTCAACGTGATGATGAGAATGACTTAACATACCAGTGGCTCTCAGACGTTTCGTTTAGAGGAACCCCCCACTTGAAATCTTATCTGATATACTTTTTTTTTTCTGAGGGTCAGGGATCCCAATTTACTCTATAAAATCCTCCATGTTCATTTAACGAACCAGTTTTTTGTCCATGAGCCAGACCTCCAATAACCTTAATTATGAATTGAGTAGGCAAAACCATACCTATATTAAAGTGTCAATATAGATAACCATTCCACAGTATATCAGCGTTTCATATTTTCATTTTTTTTGCATATTTTCCTACAGTACATAATGCCTAATTTGCATATTTAAATTTACAATTTCAGAAAATGTGTAATACAATAAATCATTGTCTTCGTGTAAGTAATCAACTGGGGAAGTTTCATGGTGATAACTATTAATTAAAGTTTTACCTATTCACCTATAGGCCTACTGTAGGTAAAAAATACAAAATGTGTGATAAATATGAAAAATCTATTCCTGTGGAAGGGTTATCATATATTAATTTACTTATATTGATACTATAAACAATTCAATATAGGTATGGTTTTGGCCACTCAATTCATAATCAACGTTCCAATTTTGGAGGTCTGTCTCATGGACTAAAAACTGGTTCTGAACTGAACGGGTTCCCAACCTCTAAAAAAGGGGCCTCTTTTGCATACATTTGGAGTCACATTATTTGGTTCCTGGCTGTAGCTGGTTCTCAGCGTGGCGGTCCGGGGACCCCCAGGGCTCCTTGAGGGAGGTCCAGGGGGTCCTTCCTTGAACCCCACGTTGAGAACCAGAGATACATACATCATGGCATAGTGGAAAGAATGTGACTCCTATTACAAAGAAAACATTCTGCATCGACCCTCCACCCTAACTCATGATGATGAATATATACATTCCTACAAATCAAATACTGCGTACAGACATTCACTCACACATTAGACTAACCTCAGGCCAATGGCTGAGATGCTCTGAATGTTAGTAATGCTCGCAATGCTCCCAACATGTTATTTTGGCTCTGTCGTATAGCAGCTCACGCAACAACACTCGTGCACTTACGTGCATGTGTGTGGCCACACGCACGACGTGCACGCATACAATCCTCCATACACACACATACAGGTCACGATGTACGTCGTCCATGTGTAAATATGCACACACACACACACACACACACACACACACACACACAGCCATTAACATGTAGATTGCAGACATTACAACAACAAACACATCTAAGCTTATAGAAAATATAGACAGAACTGTACACAAATGCACACATGTGAGGACAGTGAGCGCACGCATAGGTGTGTGTGTGTGTGTGTGTGTGTGTGTGTGTGTGTGTGTGTGTGTGTGTGTGTGTGTGTGTGTGTGTGTGCGTCCCTGCACAGTGCACACGCCACACACCCACACATATAAGCTAACGGGGCCTAATTTATATTGCTGACAGCTTGCGCTGAGATAGAGAGTATTCAGCTATTGGAGTGTTTCAACCATGACCTCATAGAAAGGCTATAACCAACAGTCTGAAAAGCACTCTACACACACTACAAACTACACTACACAGCAGGGACGTGCACACAACAGACCACGAATGCAGCATTTACTACATGGTGAAAGAAATGCACATGCCACTCCTTTCCTTCCATGCCATGCCAGCAGCAGCATTCAGGAGAATTGCTTTTTTTCCCCGAAGTCTCCAGAACTTGAACACAGTATTTTGCTTTGAACAAATTTGTTTAGAAATCCATGTCGTATAGACACCGCATCTCCACTAGCTAAAGAGTGCTGGGTTGACCCCCGGAAATAGCGGTGGGCACTTTTGGACAAAAATTGCGAAAATAGCAGATCTACAAGCTCTCAACGGAGCTTGTAGATCTGCTATTTTCGCATTTTTTGTCCAAAAGTGCCCTCTTATGGGATTTCAGCCCCTGCACGTCCCTGCTACACAGCAGTTTGAAATGGCACTCAACACAGCTCTTTAAAGCAAAAATAGACTTTTCTATTGGAGAACAAAGCTCAACGCATCCCAATGCAATGCGTCACACAATGTGACCCATGTAGTTCACTATTTTCACAAAACTTTTTACTCGCATTGTTTTAGATTTTCAACCATATTGACATGCCCAAAATAGGGACACTTGTTTGAAAGTTGTCAAGTGGAAAAAAAATATGAAACAAAAGAATATCTATTAAAAAGAGGATGTGTGGGCAGACAACCGATACAACAAACCACACCACACAGAATCATCATAAATTAAACATTTTAGGGAGTCGACAGTACGCCCTCCATCATTCTACTCCTGTACTTAATTCTTCCATCACACAATGCAGTGAGGACAGAGAGAGAATGGCCTGAATAGAATCTAAAGCTGATCACACTGGACGTATCAATGTCAATAACATCCATGACTTGTTGCTGCCGAGTGCTTAGTTGCTTACCAGCAGGAAACGGAGATGGAAAATGGCACGTGATGATGACACACACCTGGCGCTCAAAGTTCTCCACTCCCTTATAGTTGACAGCATAGTATCAGAATGATTACTTACTTTCCTTGGCAAGCACATTAGTCAACTCGACCATGAGTGAAACCAGGGTTCGATTTCTTAAAAAATATATCAAGGACGGGGGTGGGGGGGGGGTACATTTTCTTTTCCATTTAAGCCCTTAAGCCCATCCAAGCTTGTACATCTGTTATTTTAGGCTAAGATATTTTATTTTATTCACAAATTTGCCCAAAAACCAGGCAGGGCTCATTATGGTTAGAATTTTTGAGTGCTGCAACCATAGGGTGCAGCACTCCAATGCCCAGCTACTGTATATGTGTGTCCCTTTGTATACGTGTATGTATGCGTGTCTGTTTAGAGTACCAACAGGTGATAAAGCGGCGCCGTTGAGCTTCACACTGTGCGCAGGTGCATGATGGGAAGATGAGTTTATAGCAGCCATTACGTGATTTCGGGAGTGACAGTACAGTACTGTGAAAGTACAGTACAGTACAGTAAAGGGACCCCCTGGGGACCCCCACACGGTAACTCCGTCATTTCTCGACCGTTTCGGACGCGGGTGGCTCGCCGGAACCGGGCCGGCACCCTGGGCGCGTTCCTGGCGGTCTGGAACTTCCGGGGACCCCCACACGGAGTTGCACCACTCACTTGTGATTTTTATATTATTGAACATTGCTATATCAAATATACATGTATGCACTGCCAGACGGTCTACATTTCCCAAAATGCATGGATTTAATTCAGTCTGACCAGAAGCGGGGGAGAAAACATATCCACACCAGCGATATGAAATTAATGCCTAGAGGGGACACTACCACCCCACCCTAACCCACCACCACCCGGCCCATACCCCAGAAAATCTGACCATCAGTGACACCACCCTGAACCATTAGTCTGGACTTATTAGGATGCAGTACAGTATTAGATCCGACCCGATAGCCTACTGACCTACACATGATGAGGAGAGCAAAGCCCTCTCTCTCTCTCTCTCTCTCTGCTCCACAAATAGCCTTTTTGGCATACTAGTACAGTAAGCGCTCAGAGTAGCAACGTAAGCCAGCGAGCATAGCGGTACATGATGGTGTAAATAGCTTCCGTGGCATACACCCAAAGGCTGTTGCTGCAATACGTTTTGCACAGCTTGTGGAAAAAGGCAGCGCTCGGGCTATAAACATCCCCTCGCATCGCTGAGGTCAAAGGTCAACAGAGCCATGACTGGATGACATCGCAGTGATTCTGCACTAGAGCTGCAGGGCAATTAGCCCAAAATATATCCATACTTGGAACCAAGAACCAACGAAATGATGCTCATGTAGGATAATCCAATAATGCAGAATAAGCATGTTGTTTTATAAACCATATATAATTTTTCCTTGAATCAATACAATACAAAATCCAATAGATCTTTTATAATAAGACTAAATTGATTAGTCTGACTAAACACTGATTAATGGTGATCTACACAGCCCACGAATCCACGATGCGGTCTCTTTATTTTTTGCAATGGCTCACATTCGTAATCACAGCAAAAAGTTTGAAGTCATGTCGCGCCGTGTTCTGCAGTGGTGCTTTTCATGTAAAGGCCTATGCATAGTCTGGTTTTTCGGTGGTGAGGTGACCACCGCTCCGGTGTTGAGCTGACCACCGGAGCTGAAATAACGTTGAGCGGTTGTGAGTAAAACAGAGAGAAGGGCTGGAGTGGTGGCGGTGGTTTGCTCTTCACCGCGGCTCGTGACGTCATGTTGTAGTTCGGTGGTCACCTAACCACCGAAAATCCAGACTATGTATGAGCCTTCAGGTAGAAAACTCCAGAAAAGGTGTGAATGCTGATTCTCAACCTCATTTATTTTTCTTTTTTTTTATATATATATTTTTTGCGGCTTACGCCTTTTATTGTTTTTTTGAAGGGACAGACAGTAGGCTGACAGGAAACGGGAGAGAGATGGGGGAAGACATGCAGTAAAGGCCGTGTCGGGCTCGGGAGTCGAACCCGCGGCACACTGCGACTGTGCCCAGACGGTTACGCCACTGCCTGGGCCGATTCTCAACCTCATTGTACAGGTTCAATGCTAAAGCCAGAAACTAATATGGATTCATCCTGCCTTTGCCCGCCGTCTAAACCCAGGAGTTCCCACACTTTTCCATTCAAAGGACTGCCAATAGTCATCATAGCCACTCTGGCTGCCATTGACTTCCAGCGTAACAGGAAAACAGCTCTCAAAAGTCACTCTTTTAGACACATAAACAAACGCAAACAATTTCACACCAGGAAACCAGTTCCGTACTGGTTTCCTGCCAGCCATAGCCACCAAAATGTGCTGACCTCATCACATTTGTGCTGACCTAATCACATTTTGTCATGACGTCGATGGCCGTTTTTAGCCCATATTTTTAGCCTATATTTTATATTTTTTATGGAGGGACAGACAGTAGGCTGACAGGAAGATGGGGAGAGAGATGGGGGGGAAGACATGCAGTAAGGGCCGTCGGGATCGGGAGTCGAACCCGTGGCACACTGCCAGACTGGATTACTGCCTGGTCCAGGCACCTTTTTGACAGTTTTGCCTGACATAAGAGGTTAATGGTAGGGTCACAAGAAACCCCTATAAAATAAATTGCTCAATACTGACAAGTGGATTCATGAATGTATGTATATAGACAATATTTTAGGCCAATAAAAAAAAGACTATATACTATGTCTAATGTCCCACTTTAAGCAGAAGAAGCCTGTCGGCTGCATGATTTAGAAGTCGAAATTGGTTAACTGCATTAGAAACAGCAAAGCAACTGCAGGTGTTCTCTCTCTGTGCACGTGCGTGTGAGTACATATGCGGCCAAATTTGACTGAGGGACTGCCAATGTGCCATTGGATTGCAGAAAACAGCGAGTTGAGAAAACAGGCTTGAAAGGTTCACTTCTGTGGTCTCTAACATTACACCTAGCTACATGTTTCATATTTATTTATTCATATGTCGATTTCAGCTCTGACACTTATTTCAGACATGCTCTAGTATGTGAAGAGTCTGCCTGTGCTATTAACTCATTTTGGATAAAAGGAAAAAAAAACAGTTTTTCTCCTCTCCTGAACAGTTAGTCTTGCCGCCATGAAATTGGTTAACTGCATTAGAAACAGCAAAGTAACTGCAGGCGTGCGTGCGTGCGAGCACATATGTTGGGCCAGTGAAAGTGGAGCAGGGAGGTCAGACACGAGGCTGTTAGTGTCCATCATAATGATTAGCACTCCAACATGACACACTGAGAAGTGGCCGCGCCGGCGATGGGATAGATGGGAAAGACTTTACAAGTAGATCAGATGACACTCATAACATCTAGCGGACTGCTTCTTAAACATTTTCCCCCACGATCGCCTCGGTTCAACTCGCAGGACGGGAACAGTTTTTTTTTGTGATTTTTCTTAATTTTTAATCGAAAACAGCATGGTTGTAACTCTGTCAAACAAACCTCAAAGAAAAACGAAAAATAAAAATAAATGAAAATGAATGTCATGAAACCTTTAACAATGATTGTTAAACACATTGATTGCCGGGTATTAGTTAATGAATTCTTCTGCCGCTACCAGTTGTTTTTCAGTGTTTTGACCTCATTTTGTTGACACACGGGACCCATGATGTGTCCATGACGTAAACTAAGCCTAAATTCATGTCAATCTGGGGGGTCCTTGAAATTAAACGGGTTGAGAATCACTGCTAGAGCCGTAGAATAAATCTTCTCTTATGGGGGTCCCTGGCATATCTCTCAAATGGGGGTCTGCGGGTTAATTAGTGTCAATTTGGGGGTCCTTGACATGAAAAGGTTTGGGAACCACTGAATTAGACATTTTGACCTAACCATGGCACTAGAGCAGTGGCTCCCAAACACTCAAGAGAGAAAGAGAGAAGGCATGGCCTTTGAATTCATATATTAAATTCATATAGAAGGAAGGCATGGCAGTTGCGTTGCAGAACGATGTATCCAGAACTGTTTATGTTGTGAGCTTGTAGATCTGCTATTGTCACTAGTTTGGGTCCTTGGCAAAAGTCTAATTTCGCTTTTGGGCCTTGAGCTAAAATGTTTGACAACCACGTGAGTTAAATCTCACAGGGAATAACATCCCTAGTGAAAATGGCACGTCGATATTATCAGCTCCCTTTGGAGAATTGCCACCCCATGTTGTTCTCTTCTGTCAAGTCAAGAGTCTGGGTCCAAATTCCCCAGCTTTCATTGTTTTTGTTTTTCTGGAAGTTAAAGGTTTCCCGGCACACGCTGGCAGACACAGGACATAGTTTTCCTGTTCACATCACAGTGTTGGGTTTGCTTTAGAGATATTACAAATAGTTTGCAGATTGCTATTTTTGAACATTTTTTTAAAGTCTTGTAAGTGTTTTGCTTTAAAAAAAAAAGGAGCACTTCACCACTTTTCAACCTATCTTCATATAATAGGTCCTCACTAATAATCATGATAAAATGGCACAATTGTTTTCTACTCAAGTCTGTGTTTCATAGGAGGGCTGTGGGCAGTTCAGAACCCCGTCCACCAGTGACATCATAGTTTAGCAGATTAGAAAAAGGTTTAGATTTTTATTATCGTGAGAACGATGGCTTCCACTAGAAATCCTGCAGTTTCTATTAGCTTAGATACGCCATCGATGACTGGTGGATCACTGGTGGACGGGTTTCTGAACTGACCACAGCCCTCCTACGAGACACAGACCGAGTAGGAAAGAATTGTGCTAATTTAACTCTCAGAGTTACAGTCCCATAAGGGTCAATTTGGTTCCAAACAATCATTTAAATCCCTCAAGGACCCCTGGGGGTCCCCGGGCCCCACTTTGGGAACCACTGCTTTAGAGGCTGTGACCACAAAAAGCATTTTGGACATATATCCAGAGCACTTCTCTGCTTCGGAAAAAGTGGCATTTGTCAAAAGCGTAACTATTTTCTGGGTTCTACGCTCAGCCAAACGCTGGTTGCCAAGAGAGCTGAAACGCAACACTGGTATAGCTTTCCTAGCGTGTGTTTACCATAAATTACACCCCAGGGGGGGAGTGCGGATGGCTGAGTGGTTAAGGAAGGGGCATAACCCCGCATTATTATAGGCTCTGACGCAGCCTGACAGACCTTTTATTTGCTGCCTGTCACTCTATCGCTATTTCATTTCCTACATCCAAAAAAGAATTGCATGGCAGAAAAGCTCTAGCAGCAAAATAAATAAAAAAGCACTTTGTCACTTTCTTTGGACACTGCCCCTTATACAAAGAACATCTCATCTTCTCAATACTGTTTTAATAATAGACCCCTTCAAACGTTGACAATCTCGACTCCCCCACAACAATAGTCTGTCTTAAACCTTTACAACACTGTAGTTATTGTAATAGTACAGAACGACAACCCTCTGTATTTCAGAAAGGAAAAGGAACCATTTGATACATTCCTTACTAGGACTGAAGTTTGGACTGGGAATCAAACAACTCTCTTTCTTAGGTATATTCTACTGTCTATACTTAACTTCTTTGACTTGTTAAAAATCCTTGTTTAACATTCCCTTTCAAATGTAATGTTAAAGTGTCTTATTCGTATGTCATTCTTTTTGATAATGGTACAAGAGTACCATGTGGGACTTTCGGAGCGGGAACTTTGGGGGGTGGGAGGAGGGGTAACAAACATACACTCTTTCGTAGGCTATTGTGCCATTATGACGATGTGAAAATATCAATAAAGAAACCTTGAACAAAACGGAAAAGAAACGCTCTTAAGACAAGTTTGGAGCAAAAAGAACCCTCAGTTGCCACAGCTACAGAGAAATGGCAATGCATTAGGTGCCCTAGGTGGCCCTGTTTGATGGCCTGTGTGTTCATTATAGCCTGAACTAAACTGAATTAAGGGCCATCTACGGTGTGACACTGGCCTGCATTGTAACGGACAGCTTTAAGTGGAGCGGAATGCACTGCTCTACTTTCAACGAGAGCCTGTGTAGATGCGCGCACGCGCGAGCAAACACACACACACACACACACACACACACACACACACACACACACACACACACACACACACACACACACACACACACACACACACACACACACACACACACACACACACACACACACACACACACACACACACACACACACACACACACACACACACACACACACACAGAGAGCTAGTGGCATCCCAGGAAGGCTGATGCGATAATGGTGCTGACAGAGGTGGAATGATATCAGTGTGTGTGTGTGTGTGTGTGTGTGTGTGTGTGTGTGTGTGTGTGTGCAGTACCTGACAGAAAGTGGGCACTGGGCACAGACTGTGTTTTTTCTGAGCCAGAAATGCATCAATATTGTGCTCGTTACTGATAGCATGCGCAGCACATCCTCTAGTCTATAGATAATGTACTGGTTGGGTGTATTAGACCCCCAAAATAAATAAAACTTTTCCAGGTATCATCTCCATGTGACAGAAACGTATACTCAACAACCATTATGAAGTCGTATGAAGCAATAATTAAAACACATTCTAATTTCTGGACGGGAACCCCTCTTGGTGTTTTTAGGATTATGTTACACTTTAGCTATTGAGAAAAGCTTGTGAGCTTGTAGATCTGCTATTTTAAAAAAATCGTGAAAATGAGGCGCAAATCGTTGAATATATATTCTTTCAGAGCGAACGTTGTTAAGTTAAGGGGGGGGGGGGGGGGGGGGGATTGGCAAAACATATTTTCAGATGGGGAGTCGGCGGCCAATTAAATATAATTTCTGGTGTCCTTGACGTGAAATAGTTAAAACATAGGTTTATCTGAAAACTGTCATGATTTAGAAAACATTCATTTAGAATCAGCCCTCAGTCCTTAAATGGGTTAAGTGCCCAGACAAACAGACCGTCTCTCTGTGACACAGCTTGTGGTGCCATGTGTTCCAGAGCTTGTTTTTGGTAGCTATATCTACCCTCTCTTTCCAAAACATCATAAATACTAGCCGGACCATGCAGGGCAAAGCTCCTGGGTCAGCTCTCAATGTTGGCTTACACCGCTGGTTCTCAAACCGTGGCTCGCGTACCCACCGATTTTTGTAACCCATTTTTTCACCCAGTGCCAATTGCCTATAAGCTGTGATCCTGGGCGCTGTACTCGCTCTCTGCCAACCTGGGGAGAGCCCCAAACTGAGCGTCCTTCAATGCATGAGGAGTGAGAAGGCTGCTTCTTATCACCTGACAGGGCTGGGGGAGTTTCCCCCGGTAGGACATATATCGCGTGGAAGGAACACGTTATTCCAACCAGTTCCTTTCCCCTGCCATCAGGCTGACCAGGGGGAGGCACTATAGAGACCGGGAGGATTACTGCATGTTTTTTTGTGTTTTTTTGGAGAACATGCAAACTCCACACAGAAAGGCCCTTTCGCCCAAACCCAACCTAGGGTATGGGTGCTGATGATGCAGAGGAGAGAAGAGAACAAGCCAGTGTTGTTTTCGTCGACTAATACTATGACAAATGTTCGTCGACTACCTTTTTTCACTGACAAAAATGACATAAAAACTAAATAAAAACTAAGCCACGATGACTAAAACTGAGACTAAATATACTGACAATTCCGTCAACAAATAAAAACTAGACTAAAATGTTAAGAAGGGACTAGTGGACAAGAGATCCAATGTTAGGGACAAGTTGTGAGCTTGTAGATCGGCTGTTTGTGGATGTTTTCTGACCGGGCCGTTAGAAATGTGCTTCATCGTGGCCCAATAGCTCTCTCAAGCCTCTGCAATGCAAGACTGAACAGTCTGTAGCTGATTCTATTTTAGTTAGCAAATTGCACGAATGATACAGATTAAAATGTGCATTGCAAAGCATGCCAATGCAGAGGAGAAAAGGGGTTACTGGCAGCTTATAGACCATAACATTAATTAAAATCTGAGACTATACACAGGTGAGCTCAGTTGAGTATTTGTGTCATTTCTTTTACCAGCTGCTGTGTAAGCCCAGCTAGTCAACGTTCTCTCTGCGGTGCTTTTGCGACCTGAACTTGCTGTAGGTGAGACCTACTGTATGTTTCTCATTGGCTGCACTGACAACCTATCGTCCTGATTGGCTGCCTCGTCTCTAGTCGACCTCTCAGCCATGGGATATAAGGCAGCAGCTGGTAATTAATTGATGTCATCAATTATTGTTCATTAATAATAATAATAATAACAATCACTGTACACACGGTCAAATATAGCCCCTGGACAATAAGTGCCAGTGTTGGGTACTGTGAGTGAGCCTAGTCTGGTACATTGGCAGGTAGGCCGACCGGACAGCATGAGGTCTGTTAGCCCGGTGCTTCCCAGTCCTTTTCATGTCAAGGACCCCCAAATTGGCACTCATCAGCCCGCGGACCCCCATTTGAAAAGATATGCCAGGGTCCCCCCATAAGAGAAGATTTGTACAGTTCTAGCAGTGATTCTCAACCCGTTGAATTTTAAGGACCCCCCAGTTTGACCTGAATTAGGCTATGGAGGGACCCCGATTTAATAGCATTTCTATCGCTGGGACCCCCAATTTATATCGTAAAATCAATGTTAATTTAACTAACTAAAGTGTGTACAAATGGAACAAAAAAGGGTCCATTTGTATAAAAAGGGTCCATTTGTATACTCTCTAAGTTACAGAACACAGACCCATAAGGGTCCATTTGGTTCCAAACTATCATTTAGCTGGGGACCCACTGGAACTCCCTCAAGGACCCCTGGACCCCACTTTGGGAACCACTGAGCTAAATGCATTGGCAGGTAGGCCGACCTGACAGCATGAGGTCTGTTAGCCAACATGTGTGCGCGCATTAATAACTCTGTAATGGGTTCCTTGACATGATAAGTGGGAGGTGTTCACTAAACCAGTGCAGTGGTTCTCAATCTGTGGCTCAGGGCCACAGATTTAGTGGTTGAATGCCACTAAATTATGTGGGGACCAGTGTTGATTTCGTCGACTAAAGCTATGACGAAAAATGTTCGTCGACTACCTTTTTTCCCTGACGAAAACCAAATGGAAACTACATGAAAACCTAAGCTATGATGACTAAAAGTATAAGACTAAATATATTGCCAATTTCTTCAAGAAATAAAGACTAAAATGTTAGGAAGGGACTAGTGGACAAGAGATCCAGTATAAGTGAAACACACAAGTCATTTTACTCTTGGTTGCATGCTGAAAATAGCCGAGCTTGTAGATCGGCTATTTTCAGCAGGTGTCAAATCAGCCATTACGACGGCATCAAGGCCCGCCAAAATACATTGTAGTCGCCCCCCCCCCCCGCGCCCCGGCCCTGACCCAAAGGTCAATTTAAAGTCACTTTAAAAACCCTTTTCAACAAAAAGAAGGAAAAAATGAAATGGAAAAAATGAATACCAAACTGCTTCAAATATACTACTGTATACTATACTATAAAAACTAGTCCAACATTGGCCAAATTGTCAAATAATATAAGAAAGAGGCAATGTATGCTCATGTATGCTCGTACACAGATGCTCTCTCTCTCTCTCTGATAAGTGTGTTTACAGTGGGATCGGGGTGTGGACAGACAGCAGTGTTTGTTTCTTCTCCGTTTCTGGCCTGACACTCATTAAGACACACAAGAGTGTTTCCTGTTTTGTCCCTGAAGGCATTGAAAAAGCCAGGGTGGCAAGTATAGGGAAGCAGACAGTGAAGGAAAGAGCAGTGAATATGGATGGGAAATGTACAGAGAGAGAGAGAGAGAGAGAGAGAGAGAGAGAGATTAAGTAATTTCCCCTCAGGGTTCAAATTGTTTCCCTAAATCAACAAGACAATTAAGAATACCAACCCTTGCCATTTCAATTTATCGAATACCAACGCTTGCCATTTCAATTCATCTTGAAACCTTTGACTGAAATGTCTTGAGAGAGAGAGAGAGAGAGAGAGACAGAGAGACAGAGAGACAGAGAGACAGAGACAGAGAGACAGAGAGAGAGAAATGAGAAGCGCTTTGGTGAAAGAGCTTGCACATTTAAAAATAAATCCACGTTGGCAAATATGTCGCACAACACTTTACACAAAGCTTTAGCCTCAAGATCTGCTACTGTAGTCCCTGTCCCACTAGTGTAGGTTTAACACTGATATTAAGTGGGGGGAAAAATGGAAAAAAAATCATAGCTGCCAATGCAACAGTTTTAATGAGGACACAGACACACCGACGTCTTCGGACAGATAATACTGCCATCTTCAGGGTGATTTAACACTGATATTAAACACAGATGTTGATCAATTCTTCCTCATGTCAATCGGCACCTTAACGGATGATTCGTTGTCTTACAGTAGGTTATGTCCAATATTGACTGTTTAGAAAAAAAGATGGCTGTCCTGATCTCCCCCTCTCAAACTCTTCCTCTCTTTGTCAATGTATCTGAAATCATTCGACCAACCATCACAAAAAGCTATGCGCTCAATGTTGGGGGTGGGAGATTCATAAAGCATGTGGGGATGTGGACGCTTTTCAGACAGGGCATTAGTCCGACATTCATCCGCATGTCGGACTAGCGTCTGCTCCCGTGCTTGCGGTTATGGTTAGGTTAGGAGATGAGGTGGGTTGTCATTTATCGGACCAATGACTTGTCTGAACTACGTACTGCACCCAGCATGTGCGCACGCACGCACGCACGCACACACGTACGCACGCACACACACACACACACACACACAAGCACACACACGGGAGTGGGAGATTCATAAAAGTGGACCTATTATTATTATTATTATTATGATGTATTCATTTTATTTATTTATTTGGAGTACATATGGCTGCTCTGGAATGGTTCTCGTGTTGCTCTGAACCTCCATTTCTCATGAGGAAAAACAAACAAAGAGCTGAAAGCAGTCATTGCTTCTGCTCCATTCTGTATGTCTGTCGAGTTCAGCCACTTTAAAGGAGAACAGAAAAAGAAAACATTTATGTAAGAAACCCTGCTATACATTTCCTGGGAAGAGTCACTAAATCACCCCTTAAACGGCATGACAAATTCTGACAAGAGTCCGTATTGAAGGCCGAATTTTAGAAGAACCAATAATGTTATGATCCGTTTATTGGAGTTGGAGGGAGTTGCCTTGGAAACTGACCATGTGACCAGAATTATGTACTACTATAGCTACTTCCTCCACTTGAGATATACAGTGAGTATTGTGCAAAAGAATGCAATCTGTACAGTCACCGTCCTTTTCAGAGCTTCTCATTGTAGGTAATTTTTTCCATATACGGTAATGTATATGAAAAAAGCAGATATTATTATTATTATTATATGTACAATGTACATAATGAAGTGTGTAATTATCTGAAGATTCCTCATCCTCTCCACGTGGCTTAGCCTACACTTTATTAGCTCACAACCTTCCTCCCACCTTCTATATTCCCACTGTGAGGACTATTAGGGAACACTGTGACTCCGCTCTACCGTCTGCTGTAATCAACTGATGCCCCAGACTAGTTCTCATAAAACAGTATATATATACTCCAAAATGACTCCCTTGTCTCCTCTAACACAAAGAAGGAAATGTTCCTCTTCTTGACCTCAGGGCTTACCTGTGCAGATGAGAGATAAAACTGAGTAAACACAGAGAGGGGCCAATTAGGTTAGGCGGGCGCGGGGAAAGACCAACAAACACCATCAGCACTGCTCATAATAAACTACAGGAAGAGGATATTGTTTATAGATAAGAGGATATTGTACAGTATGTGTGGGGATTCGAGAGACAGATACAGAGATTGTGTGTGTGCGTGTGCGTGTGCGTGTGCATGTGTGTGTGTGTGTGTGTGTGTGTGTGTGTGTGCAGAGTGCCTCAGAGGCTCTGCCTGAAGACTACAAGCCTAATATCTCCCCAGGCCACGGCAAAGGGGGAATTCCCCTTCAGGCTGAGGCTAGTGGATGAGATGCTTGGCTTCAGTGTCCCTTTCTGCGCGAGAGGCCCAGGTTCGAATACCAGGTGTTACACGCGTGCGTGCATGCGTGTTCAGTTCACTTCACTTAAGAGTGATTATGGGTTCTATTTGTACACTCTTCCGAGTTCAATATTGAGGATCTTACACAAAATAAGCTATACTGTACGTGTCTACTGTATTTGGGCTCTTTGATCAGTGACGGCTACGAACTTCAAACCGCTTCTACAACAAAGCAGATGCTCAAATGTCCCTAAACAATACATCCTTTCTCTAGACGAGCCACAGCTGAAACTGCTTACTGCCCTCTCCAGTGCGCGCACGCACGTCCGCACGCATGCACGCACGCATGCACACACGCACGACAACAACAACAGTTTAGTGGCCTCTGAAACTCTAACCCAGAATAAGAGAGTGAGACTTTGGTAGACATGGCTGTTAAACAAAGAGCAGATGGTTGGCCTCACGTTGGAACGATGTTGAGACAGAACGCTGCGACCACAGAACACCGTGTTTGTCCATGTCACAATGCTGTCCACTCTGGACTGCACAGGAAGGCAAGACGATTTTTGAAAAATCGTGAAAATGTGCCCGACATCTTTGAATATATATATATTGTTACAGAGCGAGTTTTTAACTCAAATCTTTGCTACTGGGAGGGTCCCTGGAACAACATATTTTCAGATGAGGGTCGGCGGCCAATGTCATATATATTTGTGGTCCTTGACATGAATAGGTTTGAGAACCACTGACATAGAAACATGGGTTTTTCAGAAAACTGTCAGGATTTAGAAGATTTTTTTTTTTCAACGTCAAATGTTAGTTCAACAGTTTAAATTAACCCCGGTGTCCCTATTTTAGGCGTGCCATTTTAGTTCAGCAGCCATTGTTTTTGCAGCTAAATAGCAGCTATTTTTTTAACATAGGGCATAAGTGTTTAGCTAGGCTTTAAAAGGTTAGTTTTATGATCTAGACTGGATTGGTATGATTGGTGAAACAAAATACCAGCAAAGAGTAAGAAGACTAAACAAGAATCTAACTCGTACAAACCCACAACTCTTACGAGGTAAGTACAGGGGTACTTCCATCTGAAAACATTTAAGGACTCTTGGTTGCCTCAAGGTGCTTACTTCATTAAAGCTGGGGGATTTGTGTAAAAGTCCATGATAAGTTGGTTGTGGTTGTTAGAAGGCCCCAGTAAAAATAGTCGTCACGCAACACTTCCTGCTGACACAAAAATAGCCTATTCTCCCCTATAAATAAACAGCGTTGGACTTGGAAAGCACCCAGACTCCAACACTTAACAGCTACTGAGTGAGTTAATGTACAGCAATAGGAAAAACATACAACTCTCCCTCGGTCACATACAGTGTGCACATTATGTAGTAGACATTTAAATGGAACTGAAAAACGATATGTAGCCTGCACATATCGTGCACAAAATGTGTAGGTGTGCACCGATAGATCTTCACAAGGAAAAAGGAAAAGGGAAAACGAATTATGTCACAAACTCTTGTTAATAGCTTTCATTGGTTAAATGTTTATAAAAACCCACAGACGGACTTAACCACTTATAACCTGGCTTTTCTATTTTGGCCGTGTCATTCTAGGCAGAAATGTTCCAAAATCACACCCGGGTGAAGTGAGTGGTGCAACTCTGTGTCTGGGTCCGTGACCAAGGGGTTCCTCGGAACTTCCAGACCCACAGGAACGATCCCCGGGTGCCGGCCCGGTTCTGGCAAGCCGCACCGCGTCCGAAACGGTCAAGAAATATCGTGTGGGGGTCCCCGGGGGCACAAGACAAATATGTGGCTACTAGCAAAAACAGCTTACCAGCTCAAAGCCAGCCTCCTCTCAGAAAGATCTTTAACTGAACTAGGCCTATCTCTACACCATTGGTTCCCAAAGTGGAGTTCCAGGGGGTCCCCAGCTAAATGATAGTTTGTAACCAAATGGACCCTTGTGAGTCTGTGAGTCTGTACAAATGGAACCAAATGGACGATTTTCAAATGGGGGGTCCGTGGGCTAATTAGTGTCAATTTGGGGGTCCTTGACATGAAAAAGTTTGGGAACAACTGTTATAAAGTGCAGTTCCGACAGCACTTTCACTTCTGCCCATAGCCAGCCACAGAGTCACAACCGCCAACAGTTGCATTGTCTGTCGTACAAACTCTATTTCCACCCGCAGCTTCCTCGCGTCATGATGACAGCCTCACCCCAGGACTGACACATAATGTCAATGAATGTGAATGAATTGCATTTTTATAGCACTTGTCCAAGTGCTCAAAGCGCTTTACAATGGTTCATTCATTCATACATTGGGAGGTGAAGCGGCGAAAAGTCGACGCCAGCGTCCTCACTTCCCGCATTCACTTCACACACCAATGGTGGCGAGCTCACACTGACCGACTCATTGGAGGCAATGTAGGGTTCAGTGTCTTGCCCAAGGACACTTCCACATGAGGACAGGAAGAGTCGGGATTCGAAACCGCCGACCCAAGGATCATTGGACGACCTGCTCTACCTCCTGAGCCACAGCCCTGGGTAAGCAACCAGGCCTGGTGGAGATATGCGCTTCGAGGAGGACATTTTTTTTAGTCTGTACCTGTGTCTTGTGACACACCAGTCTCCTCATCCAGCTCTCAATCAACTCTGCTGGACTTAGTAGTGCCATAAAAGCTTCAAATAAAATGGCACGCCCAAGCAATTAAATGTAGGCACGTGGACAATGCACGCACACATACACACACACAGGCTCAAACTCTCTCACGCACGCACGAGCGTGTGCACACAGTACACACCCACAGTGTGTCACACACACACCCACAGTGTGTCACACACACACCCACAGTGTGTCACACACACACCCACAGGCCACAGTGTGTCACACACACAACACACACACACACACACACACACACACACACACACACACACACACAGTCCTTAGTTCCCAACTGATTTGCTGAATACTGGCTTTCTCTGTCCATGTGTCTGTACTAGTTCATGTAAACAGGAGATAAGAAATAAAGAGCCAGCATGGACTGTTCCCGCTTTAATTGGATCCATGTCTAAACAAGACTCTAAGCTATTTCCCTTTTTCTTTCCCCTTTCCTCACTTTGAACTCGCCTCCGGTCCATGTTCTGTGCATCCTCTCTCACTGTGGAGTGGGACACCGCTACGTGTGTCTCTATGTATACACGTCCCTGTGTCTGTCCGAGCACGGAAAGCTGCAACACGCTAACTCTGTCCTTTCTCGACCTCTTCGGACGCGGGTTGGTTCGTCAGAGCGTGGCCGGCCTCCTGGGTACGTTCCTGGGGGTCTGGAATGTTCCGGGGGGACCCCCATGCGGTAACTCTGCCATTTCTCGACCGTTTCGGACGCGGGGCGGCTCGTCAGAACCGGGCCGGCCCCCTGGGTACGTTCCTGGGGGGTCTGGAATGTTCCGGGGACACACCGGGGGAACCCCACACGGTATCATTTCTCAAAGATCTTTTCCAAAAATAATCAAAGTACAGTACACTACAATACAGAGTAGAGCACAGTAACTATAACAATACATGTATAGTTGCACCGCTCAGCTCACACAGGTGTGATTTCAGAGCAAAGGTATGGTAGGGTCTTAATGGAACAAAATTATCTTCTTTGATTACAGTTCAGGCCCAGGGTGACGCTCATCATAAATGGTCACAAGATCTCTCTCTCTCTCACGCAAAAACGAGGCCAAAGAACATGTACACTGATGTGCATTCCCCCCCCTCTTAGATCCCCAGATTAAACCTTTGCTGCTCCACAAGGTTTAACAGCATTAAGACCCTTTTACAGCACACAACCACACCACACTACACCATTCCATGCCAAACCTCGCAAAGCCAGGCCAAATCCAATAAACAAACCTAGCCGAGACATTTATATGATGCACTACAAAATGTTTGATTCTATAATGTTCTTTCAAAAAAAGATCACACCCGTGTGAACTGAGTGGTGCAACTCCCCTCTCCCCCCCCCACCCCGTTTTCTCTCTCTCTTCTCTCTCTTTCTCTCATTAGCAGGCAACAGTGCAGCACTATCCCTCTCTGTTTCTGGCACAATAGTGCCACTTTTGCCCCTACTGGTACTCATAGTAACAGTCACACACAGTCACATAGGTTAACACGGACATTGCTGTTCCTTGGAGTGGTTGCACCACTCAAAAACGACAAATTTTGAGACTTACTGAGATTGTAAGAGTGATTTTGTGAACAAAAAAAAGGCATTCAATACACCAACCACTGAGCTGGCACATATTTAGAAATCAGATTTGGTTTTTTTGAGTGGTGCAACCACTCCTACAACCAGGAATGTCCGTATGTATCATATCATGTATGTATCATGTATCCGTCATGAGCACGAGTGGTGTGTGCATGCGTGAAACCAGCAATGGCCAGCAATATCCGCGCGTGTGTGTACAATGCGCGTGCCTGCACAACGCGTGCCTCACATCTTGTGCTAAATAAATAGCGTCAATGCTAGCGAGCTAAAATATAGCCATCCTTGCTCTAGAAAGCACCAATGTTTCCATCTAGACCACCGGATTATCAGCAAAGACATCCGAACATCGCGCTAATTGACCAAACCATAGAGAGCTCCGTAGATTAGGAGTTATTGAAGCTTTTAGTCTGCCTGTATAATGGGAGGTGGATGGCAGCTCGCATGCGCGATCCGGTCTAGGTACGCTAAAGAAGGAAAGGCCGACCCCCGTGGACGGCAGCTCGCATGCGTGATCCGGTGTAGGTATGCTAAAGAAGGAAAGGCCGACCCAAAATAATAATGAAAAAATAGTTCTCAGCGACGCGGATTGATATCCATAATAAAGCTAATCAGAGAGAGAGAGAGAGAGAGAGAGAGAGGAGGGGGGAGAGGGGAGTTGCACCACTCGGTTCACACAGGTGTGATTTTTGTTGAGGAATGTTTAATTAGCAAAAGACAGTTTCATGTGTTTTCTTTTTCTTTTTTTTGCCTTTCCGAATTGATACAAGCTAATCTGATTCTAATCTAGATTGGCAAAAATTTATATCGTTTTAAAAAATTAATTGTTCTAACTCAAGAAAGTCCACACCACAACTATACCGACTCAGTGTGTGGATGCTCACCGAATTATCCTCATCATTATTATGCCGGTCAGGTGTGAACAGCCCTTAAACCATGAGAATGTCTGTATTTGGAGAGAGAGGCAGCATAATCCACAAGCACACACATCAATTAGACACATTTTTAAATGGGTGTGTGTGTGTGTGTGTGCGTGTGCGTGTGTGCGTGCGTGCGTGTGTTCGTTAATGTATGCAGTGTGTTGAAACTGCACTGCACAACTCCATGTAGAAAGATGAATGCAGCTTTGTGTAGGTTTACGTGTGTGTGCATGTGTGCAACCGTGCGTGCGTGCGTGTGTAACCCTTTGTAATCCTTTTCAGTCTATAACGAACAGCTGGGGAGGGGAGTAGGGTAAAGTAGGGTAACCATGTAGAGCTGGGTGGGTGCATGCAGGGTAATACTAGGACCACTGTCAACAATGGAGTACACAGATAATAGAAGGGGCGCAGTACTTAGTTCAGACTAGTTATTGGTCCGACAAACGACAACCTACCTCAAACCCTAACCATAACCGCAAGCACGGGAGCAGCGCATGTCCATCGGAATTATGTGTGGATCCCATAATAGAGTACACCAATAATAGAGTACACAGGTGGTACTGTGGGATAGTAAGACAATTACAGTACAAACGTGTGTGCTGTGTATGGGTGCAACAAGAACAACACGGTTTATCGGGGGTTGCAAATAAGCCTAAACACAGTTTATTGGGGTTGCAAATAGCCTAAACATTATTTTCATTGTCGATTAACCCATTCAAAATCAGGACGGGAACCCCTTTTGGTGTTTTAAGGATTATGTTGTACTTTAGCTATTGAAAGCTCATAGCGTGGCATCTGCTATTTTTGAGAAATCTTGAAAATGTGGCGCAAATCTTTGAATAATATGGCTCGGCAGCCAAATACAGATAATTCTGGGGGTCCTTGACATGAAAAAGGTTGAGCACCACGGACATAGAAACATAGGTTTTTCAGAAAATTGCTAATTGCTGCCCCATCAAACACAAATGTTTGGTCAAACAATGCGACTCCCATTGGAATTGCATTGTGGCAGCCATTAATCACAGACCATTCATTTGATACGAATGTATATGAGGCCTCAAGACTATAAGAACATGGCTGATTGGTAACGGGAGAAGCAGAGTATATAGGAATGTCTGTCTCCTTGTAAGACTGTGGCTGCTCGCCAAAAACCATTCCCAGAAACAATCGTACAATACCTGCCAGTTTCTTAAATACGCACAAATGCACACGCACACGCACACATCAGCATCACCTCCCCGATTCTATTCACTATTTGGGCCAATACTTTGACACACACGAGACATGCACAAACCTATCCTCTTGCCCAAAATGTGCCCAAATGTGATCAGATCAGCACATTTGGGCACACACAAGAGACACAAACCTATCCCCTTGCCCAAAATGTGGCATGTGGCTATGGCCTGATTTAGCCCAAGGAGTGTTTTTCGTGCAAGCTTGGAATGGATTCAGAATCATGACACATTACATGCTTCTTAAAGCATAATTAAAATTAGATTATTTTTTTGCCTTCAGAAGATTAATGGTACTCCAACTTTCAACCCCTGAATTTACCATGATCCATAATTTACATAATACTCAATTTTTAATGTTATTTGGATGAACCTAAAAAAAAGCCTAGAACGGTTACTTTTGCAATATTTATTTTGGGTCAGACCCAATTTTTTTTACTTAGATTGACTGGCCTAAATGTATAGTACGAGTCTATTACAATTGTGATTTTCACACTTCTATGGGGCATACACAATATCTGCTCTAAAAAGACCATCTTCTCTGTCAAGCAGTTTGCCTAACATGTACACATGTCAAATATAACCGTCAACTCACACTGTGTTGTATGTGTATGCTTATGCTATGCATGTCTCGGGTTGAGAATCACTTCTAAAACCGTAAAAATCTTCTCTTATGGGGGTCCCTGGCATAGCTTTTCAAATGGGGGTCCACAGGCTAATAAATGTCAATTTGGGGGGTCCTTGACATGAAGTTTGAGAACCACTGTTCTAATAGGAGAAACAAGCCTCTAGTACTTTTCAGTAATAGAATCCACTCTAGTCAAGGAAGCAGTGCCTCTAAACTTATCAACTTTGGGTTAATACAATAACCATAACCGCAAGCACGGGAGCATACAATAGCAATAGTAAATTGATCTAGTCATCATTCATATATCACTAGTGTTGTTACAGCGTTTACCGTTTACTGAATAGCATGTCCGTAATATCCAATAGCAGTTTTCTCTGACGCATTTAACCTCATTAACGCATTAAACCCCATTAATTTCATTGACCGTTCGTTCTTGGCCCCCTATTTTTCATTTTCATGGAATGTTTGCTTTTATGACTTATGCTTAGAACAGGGACGCTAGGATCCGTGTGGTTAAGAAGTCTCTACCTTATTTAGCCCTCTTTCTCAGAGACATCTGAGTGTAGCACATTGGCTGCCAGATACATCCAGCGGAGTGCGGAGGAGGGTCCCTGAGAGTGAAACATTTAGCAGAGATTTGACTTCATATTTCTGAACCCCCGGCTCAAACAGTGACTCCATTTACAAAAGGCCAATCTGGCAAATGCCCAAATACATTTAAAAAAAAGAAGCTATTTGTGTAGGCATCCTGCTTCTCGTTTTGTTGGAGAATGAATGGGGAGGGGAGGGGGGGGGGGGGGGGGGGTCGGGGAAAAGGCATTCCTACGCAATCTATCACTGACATATGACTCCCAAAATAGAATCAAGGAGAATTTTTTTCTTTCTATTACCCTTGATTATGGGTTTATAAAAAGCGCAATGGAATGAGGACTATTGGCTCAGAAGTGAAACATGCTGTGTTACGAGGAGAGCGATATTGGAACTATATGCCGTGCTTCAGTTACCCTGCGGTATAGGTTTGCGGAGCACGAATGTTCCTTCTCAGACAATGCACTGCTTTACCCCATGCAGTTGTGTATACACATTCACACCTGGAAACGTCCCAGTACAACCAGTCTTAATGGTACTTGCAGACTGCTGCGTTTTTATTTCTCCAGAAAGAGCGCAAAAAAAACGCAGAATAAAACGCCGCCGTCTGCAAGGACCTGTACGGTACGATGTGGTCACACCATCAGCAATAAAGACCTGTACGGTACGATGCGGTCACACCATCAGCGATAAAGACCTGTATGGTACGATGTGGTCACACCATCAGCGATAAAGACCTGTCCTGTACGATGTGGTCACACCATCAGCGATAAAGACCTGTCCTGTACGATGTGGTCACACCATCAGCGATAAAGACCTGTCCTGTACGATGCGGTCACACCATCAGCGATAAAGACCTGTCCTGTACGATGCAGTCACACCATCAGCGATAAAGACCTATCCTGTACGATGCAGTCACACCATCAGCGATAAAGACCTATCCTGTACGATGCAGTCACACCATCAGCGATAAAGACCTGTCCTGTACGATGCGGTCACACCATCAGCGATAAAGACCTGTCCTGTACGATGCGGTCACACCATCAGCGATAAAGACCTGTATGGTACGATGTGGTCACACCATCAGCGATAAAGACCTGTATGGTACGATGTGGTCACACCATCAGCGATAAAGACCTGTCCTGTACGATGCGGTCACACCATCAGCGATAAAGACCTGTCCTGTACGATGCAGTCACACCATCAGCGATAAAGACCTATCCTGTACGATGTGGTCACACCATCAGCGATAAAGACCTGTCCTGTACGATGCAGTCACACCATCAGCGATAAAGACCTGTCCTGTACGATGTGGTCACACCATCAGCGATAAAGACCTGTCCTGTACGATGCAGTCACACCATCAGCGATAAAGACCTGTCCTGTACGATGTGGTCACACCATCAGCGATAAAGACCTGTCCTGTACGATGCAGTCACACCATCAGCGATAAAGACCTGTCCTGTACGATGTGGTCACACCATCAGCGATAAAGACCTGTCCTGTACGATGCAGTCACACCATCAGCGATAAAGACCTATCCTGTACGATGCAGTCACACCATCAGCGATAAAGACCTGTCCTGTACGATGCAGTCACACCATCAGCGATAAAGACCTGTCCTGTACGATGCGGTCACACCATCAGCGATAACAAGAGACAAAGGGACTGGCAGTCATTAATTTCCAATGGCAGCTGGGGCTATTAGTGACATGGTCTGGTGACAATATATCTGCGACTTGGCAACAAACAAAGTTGAGAAATGTTGAACTATGCAATTATTCTATGTCATGCGCATACAGTTGACGGAAATAGGCCAGGAAAGGTCACTTAATCCACGGGACCAATCAACTTATCAGCCAACATGAAAATACTTTGACAACTAGGACTAGTAAAATGGACTCTCCTATACTGCACACAAGCCGCAAATAACAAACGTTTAAACTAGTCGTTGTAAATATGAAATTAATCAAATCAATAGAAACTGCGTGGCCTATTTCTATAGCCTAAAATGTTCTCTGAAACAATGTTGTTATTGTTGTTACATTGTGCAGTACTATATAGGTCAGGGGTCTTCAACGTTTTTCAGGCCAAGGACCCCTTTAGCAGAGAGAGATGAAGCAGGGACCCCTTAGCAGAGAGAGATGAAGCAGAGACCCCTTTGCAAAGAGAGATGAAGCAGGGACCCCTTAGCAGAGAGAGATGAAGCAGGGACCCCTTAGCAGAGAGAGATGAAGCAGAGACCCCTTTGCAGAGAGAGATGAAGCAGGGACCCTTTAGCAGAGAGAGATGAAGCAGAGACCCCTTTGTAGAGAGAGATGAAGCAGGGACCCTTTAGCAGAGAGAGATGAAGCAGGGACCTCTTAGCAGAGAGAGAGATGAAGCAGGGACCTCTTAGCAGAGAGAGAGAGATGAAGCAGGGACCCCTTAGCAGAGAGAGATGAAGCAGGGACCCCTTAGCAGAGAGAGATGAAGCAGTGACCCCTTAGCAGAGAGAGATGAAGCAGGGACCCCTTAGCAGAGAGAGATGAAGCAGGGACCCCTTAGCAGAGAGAGATGAAGCAGGGACCCCTTAGCAGAGAGAGATGAAGCAGGGACCCCTTAGCAGAGAGAGATGAAGCAGGGACCCCTTAGCAGAGAGAGAGATGAAGCAGGGACCCCTTAGCACAGAGAGATGAAGCAGGGACCCCACTAGATATTGTAAAAAATCGTGTTGTAGGTTCGACTTTTCATAGATGGCTTCATAGACTTGTTTGACAGCACTATCATCAGCAATTTGTTTTCGTGTTTGTTTACACACAATACACAGTACAGGTGAAATAAATACAGTAGATCGCTTCCCAACAAGCTGCAACTGCTCTTCAGAACTCAACTCAACCCAGGAATAAGCAACAGTGACACAGCGACTTGGCGATACATATAGCACTGATAGCAGCAGAGTCGCTGTCTTGAGTGAGTGCAGCCAGGGACGTGCACACATAGACATCAAAGGGGGCTTCAGCACCTGCCCTTTTACTCGTCTGTAAAACAACTGCCCTCTCCAGACCCCGAATGCAGCATTTGCTACATGGTGAAAGAAATGCACATGCCCCTCCTTTCCATGCCATGCCGGAAGGCAGCATTCAGGTCTCCTGAACTTGAACGCAGCATTTTGCGTTGAACCAATTTGTTTAGAAATCCATGTCGTACACAACCGCATCTCCACTAGCTAATGAGTGCTGGGTTGCGCCCCGAAAATAGCTGATCTAGCCAGCAGTGGCTCAGGGGTGGTCGGCGGTGGCTCAGGGGTAAAGTGGCTGGATGCAGGTAACCGCAAGGTTGCCAGAACCCAGGCTCCCCCAGAGTAAGTGTCGAAGTGTCCTTGAGCAAGACTCCTAATTGTGTGTGAATGTAATGCACAATTTATGTGCTATATAAATGCACCATTTACAATTTGCTACAAGTTTTGAGCTTGTAGCCACATTTTCACAAATTTTGTCCACGTTTTTTGCACCGAGTGCCGCGCTATGAGCTTGTACTGTATGTAGATCTGCTATTTTTCAATAGCTAACATAATACTTAAAACACCAAAAGGGGATTGAACCTTCAAACGCCTGATAACAAGCATACTCATCTAACCTGCCCCCAATTATCAATCTTATCTGATTATTTGGGCAAAAAGTAAGTAATACAGTTGGGATAACAACTGCAGTTATACTCATTGACACATTTATGAAAAAGACTCAAAACTAATATTGTATTGTATGACCAACAATGCATATTATACAAAGTATTGTGACTGAGTGCAATGCATAGTATAAATAGTGGATCAGCCTACTTACTACTGATTAATCAACAGTAAACCTCTACATTGTCTGCCACAGCAAAATTCCACACTGGTTTCTGACTGATCCTAAAATCAATACATAAGCCATGACATGCATACAGTGAAGGGCATGGCATTATTGACTTATATAATCAGCAAGAGAATTCTGATGTAAAAAAAAAAAATGGAAATATACCCGAGAGAGTTTTCAACTGCAATTCCAGTTTCTGGATTTGTAGTTTTGCATTTGATCACATTTACATTACATTACATTGCACTTCCAAAAATAAACGTTGTACATTAATGTGTCTGAGATGCAAAACCATAAACTATAGTAGAATGCAGACAGATCACATCAAAGTCAAAGATCAAGGATGTATGGTATGGTAAATCCAACTGATTATCCAGCAACTAAACCCTATATAGTTGACTGGGGGTCACCAGGGCTCTATTAGTAGATCCACTAGCAATTCCCCAGAAAATTGCCGATCCACACCAGCTCACAATTCGTCACACGGAGCTTGTCGATCAGCTATTTTCTTCGCCGACTGTTCACCCCAGAACAGGGGCGCTGTGAAGAGGGAACATAACAAAGGATGTGGGAGTGAGGCATCTGATGCTACAATATGTGATTACGGACGGTTCCCTATCACAAATGGATGCAGTCTTGTTCCTTAGCAACATTCACAGCAATTCTCCACAGTACGGATTCTTTTCATGCCACCCACCACAGGCTCTTTTGTACAATGCTCTTTTTTTATACAGTTTAAATAATAATGTGGATTTACTGGAGTACAACATCACCACGAAAACTCGCACTGTCTAAAACATGACGACTTGTTCAAAGTAAAACTAAAGCTTTTATCTTGGGTGTTGGGTCGGGTAGGGTAGACCAGTGTTTCCCAAAGTGGGGCCCGGGGACCCCTATGGGGTCCTTGAGGGAGTGTTAGGGGGTCCCCAGCTAAATGATAGTTTGGAACCAAATGGGCCCTTGTGAGTCTGTAACTCAGTTACATTTTACAATATAAATTGGGGTCCCAGAGATAGAAATGCCATTAAATGGGGGTCCATAGCCTAATGCATGTCAAACTGGGAACCAGTGGGGTAGACTGTTTGTAAAGATGTGAGACTGCAAGGGCAGGTTGATTCGGACAGAATATCACCTGTGACCTCGCAGCCTTCTCCTCCACCTACCAACTTCCTTTCATTCTTTGTCTCTCCCACACACACACACAGGCCTGTGGTTGTGATATCTAACAGACAACATGACGCTTAGATGGTTTAAAAACCAACACAATAGTGAATACCCCCACCCCCACCCCCACCCCCCCCCCCCCAACAAAAGAAATGAAAAGAAAAAAAAACGTACAACTTCCGTACCGTTTCCTGGATAACATAGGCCTACCAGATCAAAACCTTAAAGGAGGGATGTGCCCAAAACACAGTCTTCCTCTTCTGGCACCATCTATGTCAACAGAAGCCACAGCTCATCATCCTGGTACCCCACCTAAGCTTGTTGGAGTCTCTTTGAAACTCTCGTCTACGCCAACCAAAGATATCTCATTTAGCAAAGCCGTCTTTACTCCACCTCTCTGGCACACCACACCACACCCTCCCTCCCTCCATCCTTTTTAAATGTATACTTTTTTAGCCGACAACAGACACACCGCCAGACTCTTCCTGTCTGGCGCTCGCGTCTGTGTCATTATGGTCGCCGTGACAACAGATGAGTCACGGTGGTGCCGTGTGTGTGTGCAGGCGCCTCACTTCCTGTGAGGGAATCTTACGAAAAAAGTGAGTGAACGATCCGACTGTCCTAACATGGAAGAATCTCTCCCTAAAGACTTAAGAGGCTGATTCATGCTTTGCTGAACAGGATCAGATCGCTCTGTCTGGAATAGTTCAGCCCAGACTGCTGGAAGGAATTTGTGGCTTTTACATTACCGATTCAAAAGAGTTCACGCTGATCTGTGTAGACTTGAGACACCTCCTAAAATGACTCAACGTGTGTGTGTGTGTGTGTGTGTGTGTGTGTGTGTGTGTGTGTGTGTGTGTGTGTGTGTGTGTGTGTGTGTGTGTGTGTGTGTGTGTGTGTGTGTGTGTGTGTGTGTGTGTGTGTGTGTGTGTGTGCATGTGTGCATGCATGCATGCGTGCTCGCACACATTTCATGTACCGGTATGTGATTTGACAGTATGTGATTGGGTTTGAATAAATAGATAGTAACGCATAACTACTATTATACACTTTAAGTACACTGCTCCAGACATCCATGGACACACACACACACACACACACACACACACACACAGCCATAATCACACTGCACTACATTAGACCACAGTACAGTTTACTCACGTCGGTTTTTCTAAACTTGGCTTTGAGGCTCTTCATGTTCAGTCTGGTCCATACAGTTTGTCTCACTCTCTCAGAAAGGCCTGGGGGGGGAAATGAAATGCTGGTTAAAACCCCAAACTGCAGTCAAGTCAGCATCAGTGTTGATTTCGTCAACTAATACTATCGACTACCTTTTTTCACTGAAGAAAACTGAATAGAAATGAAATGAAAACTAAGCTGTGATGACTAAGACTAAATATATTGACAATTTCGTCAACAAATGAAAACTAGACAAAAATGTTAGGAAGTGACTAGTGGACAAGGTCCAGTATAAGTAATTTTACACTTGGTTGCATGCTGAAAATAGCAGATCTACAAGCTCGCAACGCGTTGTGAGCTTGTAGTGTAAAATCAGTCATTAGGACGGCCAAAATATCTTGTACAGTAGTTCAGATTCTTTTTACCGGGAGCCCAATGGCTGATGTTCCATATAGCCTTAGAGTAAAGCCATGTTCAAGGTAAAGCGCAGGCACAGGTGTTCATGTAACTGAGAGTGATAAAATGGTCCATTCTACTGTGTGTGGGAGGTTTCTTTTTTCCTTTCACCACTTGAATCCTAGAGACTGTCGAACTGATTTCATTCTGCAGCATGCGAGTACTGTAAGTCATCTGGCCCACATTCACCATTGTGATAACTGCTTTAGGGAGTGTTGCGGGCAACATCTGGATTCATATATTACTTTGATGTTCCATTATAGAATCACAACAAGGCACAGGTGTGCCTCGTGTAGCTTTTGACAGGTTATAATAAGTCCGAGTCAGCAAACCAGACTATGCCCGGAACTCACAAAGGAGTGTCCTTCTTCACGTGCTTTGATTTACTTTCATTCAAATCAGGCACGGTCAAACGGACGTGTTTCGGCCAAAGCCTTCCTTGATGTGATTGATCACGCAGAGGAAGGCTTTGGGCCGTGCCTGATTTGCCTGTGCCTGACTGGAATAAAAGTAACTACTCACTTCCACTCAGCATTCACTTCCATGAGTGCTGGTGGTCTTTTGCTGGTCTTGAACTTTTCTGAACCTTCTAAATGAATTACTTGTTGAGCTGTGACTGAGTTATGCTCGCATTTCTTTTCTTCTATAATAATTCCGCCTGGACAAAAGAAAAGGCATAATCCTTTATCATGACCCAGGTGAAACCCAGGTCACCCAGAAGAGCATCCACGTATTTCCATGTGATTTAACCCATTAAAAACAGGAAAGCTAGCCCCTCCTATAAACGGCTATAGTGTTGTTTGAACAAACATTGAGGCTAAAAAACATAAATGCCAAATACAAAGAAAAACAACAACAAAAAAGTGTTGTACCCTGCCGTTTTTTTTTTCTTCTTTGTTTCTTATTCTTATTCTTGTTTCTTATTCCAAAGAATTGTGTTTGTTGTCATGATTTGCCACGATTGGCTTTGTCTGAGGGCTTACTGGTCTTTAAATAAATACTTTTTGAAATGTCTATGGGAAAAATGCATGGGGAATTCTCTTCTGGGTCCCTCATCATTCTGAAAGCGGGTGCAGGGACTGCGATGGTGGGTCCCTGGTCGTTTTGAAAGCGGTTGCAGGGACTCTATAAAGGTTAGGTTCAACAGTTTAAGCACAGTTCACTTAGGTTACGTCTAGGAATACCAGCAGCCTGAGCAGTTCCGCCGGCTGTACGCCCGGCCCGGGGCGACTCCACTGTGATTTGAGGGCGAGTTCGTTGGTATTCGTAGAATCAGCCTCGGGTCTTAATGGGATGTTAAATCATGTCTCCTCACTTATGCTAGGAACTGTGTCAACGGGAGGAGTAATCATTTTGGTCAGAATGCTATACTGACTTTTATGTCACTACTATATTTAGTATATATATATAACCCCTTTTGGTGTTTTACGCATTATGTTATACTTTAGCTATTGAAAAATAGCGTGGCACTTGGTGCCACGCTATGAAAAATCGTGAAAATGCAATTCTCTTTTTTTTTTAATTATTATTATGGGCCTCAGAATAACTCCTATGCTTGGTTGACTGGAAGCAAAAACCCCACTGACTCTCAAAGGGCTGTAACTAAACCCCGGAGCAAGTATTCTCCAAAATAGATCAGCATCGGCATCTCCTGGTAAAGGTTCTGTAGCCTGACACAAGTCTGTAAAAGCCCAGTTCACTGCAGCAGTGATTCTCAGCCTGTTTTTCATTTCAGAGACCCTGACTAATATGATATGCATTACTATAGCATTATAGGCCACAGATAACCATTTGATACGATGTGCGGGTACGGGTATAGGACCCCAATCCTCAACAATATCTCAACCCCAGATTTGGCACAAACATGGGGTCAAAAAGGAGTTACACTTTTTAATGTTGTTTGGAAGGCCAAACAACATTAAAAAGTGTAACTCCTTAGTACCCTCCTTCAAAACCGCCATAAAAGAACACCTGTCTGCAATTCCCCCCCACCCCCACATTTAGTACATAAATATGTTCATTGCTACTATTGTTGATGATGTCTTCCTGTATATTATTTATTGTATGTCTTTAATTGAATTCAATACACAGGACCACAATGGCCTGAAAAAAAATGGAAACTGTTTTCCAACTGTATTCAATCAATCCTTCACTGTAAAATCCTCCACTTTTACTTACTCTGAGCATGTGGGCTATAAATGGAAGCAATAAATGGACCCATATTAAGGGTCCATTTGGTTAAATTGTGTACGCTCTCTGAGAATAGATCAGTATGGGTCCCGAACCCTAAAATCCTTTAGCAGGGGATCCCCCTTAAAGACCCCTCCCTGTGGTCCCCACGACCCACGTTGAACGGAAACAGAACGGTTATTAGTTTAAAAAAAAAAGAATATGTTACCAACACTGAAACCCACTTTCTATAAGAGAGCACAGCATTGTTGAATAACAATAACAGAAAACGTCTGTAAATCTTCAGTTACGCGTAACCATTAAGTGGTGAACAATAGGTTTATGTGGCGCTGGCGCATAGTCTATTCTATTATCCTCGGACCGGCGTTTTTGTCAGACACACAATACATCAGGCAGATTTGGAAACAAAACTGAGTGCCTTGGTTTGACACAAAAGTAGCATTAAATGCGCGCAACATGATGTATCCATGCATGTATCAACACGGATGCAGGAGCAGGATAGTGCCGAAAATAGCCGATCTACAAGCTCACAGTTAGCCTCGATGTGACGCGCCGTGAGCTTGTAGCTCGGCTATTGTCGGCACGCGACACCGTCGTACGGAATAATTAATATTACTATTATTACAATGAATCTAGACTCACTGTATGTAAACCAACATAGAGTAGGTTAGCTATGGCCACACACACCGGGCAAAGGAACACATAGCCTACTTACCCTACAAAAGTTGCAGTCGCTGGAGGACTCGACAGGACAGGAGACACTGAGCGAGAGAGACAGAGAGAGGGAAAGATTGATTCGGAAGAACCAATTGTCCTTAACACCATTAAGCCGGTGAAACAACAACTAACATTAGCCTGACTGACTGCATGGGAAATCCTGCGTGGAGTGGAGTGGAGGAGTAGAGTAGAAGAGAGCCGAAACAGGGGAAACAAAATGCATAAAGGAGAACAAAACAGTGCGCCTTGGCGGCGGCTGGCTGGCTGGCTGTACACACTGGTGGTCTGAGTGCTGAGTGAGGCGGCCTGAATACATTAAAAAGTTGAGCTATTCAAGAAGAGAGGAGAAGAGGAGCCCCCTCTTTAGCTCGGGACTCAGTCAGGACGGGACGGGACGAGGAGCTCTTTCTCTCAACGAGCATTGTTGTTACCCGGTTTAGGATGGATGACGTCACTCTTCCAATGCTCCCGTGACCGCGAGCTTTCTCCTCTTGCGCGCGCCCCGCGTGCGTGTGTGTGTGTGTGTGTGTGTGTGTGTGTCTGTGTCATTCGTGTTCAGATTAAAAGGGTAGGCTATTCCCCTCAAGCAGTGGTTCACAAACTTTATTTATTTCAACTCAGAGAATATAGCCTACAAATGGAACCAAATGGACCGGTTTAAAGGTCCATTTTAGCTCCATGTGATGTTTGTAGAGTTACAGACGTGTACATAGAGGGTTACAGACCTGTAGGCTACTGTAAGGAATCTAGTCTCAAAGGAACCCAGAATGTCCCTTGTCAGACGGTGACCTCATATTGCCATAAAGTGTCTTTAGCATGAGTTTTATTTAATAGAATAGACATACCTCTTTCTTGTTGCCAGAAGAGGAGAAGAGAAGAGAAGAGAAGAGAAGAGAAGAGAAGAGAAGAGAAGAGAAGAGAAGAGAAGAGAAGAGAAGAGAAGAGACTAGAAAAAGTGCCCTTCCGGGCACAGGTCTCCACCAGGTTATCCACAGATCCGTGCAGTTAGAGGTAAAAACACTTTTTGGCCAGTTATAGCGCCACCTTGAGGCTGAGTTGAAATTGTTCATGTGGCATTTCGTCCTCGGCCTAGTGGGAATGTGGGTGCACAATTTCACGGAAATCACGCGATGTGTTCATGATTTGCAGCATTTTGTTTGAAACTGAGCACTCCTGTGAACTTTGGAAGCCAATCTTAACCAATCAGGATGGAGTCTGATAAATCTGAAAGACCCGTTTCGTTGAATGGCTCTAGAGAGACTGTGTACCAATTTGCGTGATGTTTGGACAAAATCTGTAGGTGTACTGTGCAAAAACTTGTTTTGCACAAAGCGGCCTCCTGGTGGCGCTATAACAGGCCGTTCTGGAAGGTTTGGGGCAGAGGTTCATGGTTGGCATCCAGGGAGTGTGTGTGCAAAATATGGCATCGACCGGGTTAACGGTGGCCGAGATTAGCTGTTCACGGACACACGGACACACGGACGGACGGACGGACGGACACGCGGACGGACGGAGTGCAAAACATACTCTCCCCACATGCCTTCGGCCTGGTGGAGACAAAGAGCTCCAGACAGTGAACTTCTGCCCATCCAAGCAAGGCAAGGAAACAAAAGCCTATAGTCTCGTCTCCAGGATTTAGTGTGCAATAATAAGGCAAGTTATGTTGAAACTGCATGTGTCACAACAACACATCATAGTGAAGCGTGTTGCAGGTGAGAACATGTCTGGGGCCTGGGCTGCAGTCTGCTCAGGGTGTAATGCTGTAACACATATATCGTATATCTAATCCATTTATCTAGTATAGGCTATAAGCCTATCCAAAAGGGTCCCCAAATGACAGTATAGTGACAATTTAATACCTTAAAAAAGACCATTACTACATAAAAAATGAAACATTGGCCAAATTGTCAAAAAAAAATAAGAAATATCTACCTATCTATCTATCTATCTATCTATCTATAGTGTATCCAAATATCTAGCGACATCTATACTGGAGAACTGAGTCAAGTTCCTACATGGGACTCTTGGCATATATTTTCTAATGTGGCATGGGGGTCCGCGGGCTAATGCGTGTCGATTTGGGGGTCCTTGACATGAAAACGTTTGGGAACCACATGGTCTACAAACATGTATTGCATAACCGGAAGGACATGGGACCCCACCGGGCATTTCCCTAGTATCCATTTTCCACAAATCCCTGAATGAGTGCACAGTACATGCATATCTGTCCTTCGCCACACATCATGTTTGAGTTCCACACGGATCCATACTGGCCTCCAAATAGGGTCGGGTCGGGTGATCAGATACTAACTACGCTCACCAAAGGTATTAAGGTAGTCTGCCAAACATGGCTAAATCACAGGTGACATCATCAGATTTCTTCATGAAGCGTGTAGAGTAGTAGATTGTGGAGTATAAAACATCTGGTCTGTCGCTCTGTCAAAATGGATTCTATGACTCGGGCGTGGGAAGCAGAGCGAATGCTAAGATGATGGACAGTATAATGGATCCCATGCGGGGCTTTGGGGTGAGCACCACGCACTACCTGCAGACTAACTACAAGGACGGCTTCTTCCTCTGGGTGTCATGGGCGTCGGACCGCCGAAATACCTTCTTTATATTATTCCCCCTTTTGTTCCAACTGTGCTCGTCGGAGGGCGTCAAGCTAATCTGGGTGGCCGTGATCGGTGACTGGCTCAACTTGGTATTCAAATGGATTTTATTTGAGGCGAGACCTTACTGGTGGGTTCACGAGACGCAATACTATGCCAACAACACCGTTGCTCCTCATATTGAGCAGTACCCTGTGACGTGTGAGACTGGACCAGGCAGCCCGTCCGGCCACGCTATGGGAACTGCGAGTGTCTATTACACTATAGTGACCTCCATCCTGGCCATTATGACTGACGAGAAACACAGTAGCGAAAGATCCACGGGCCAGAGCCGGTATCTGAAGACCATTCTGTGGACGGCGTTCTGGGGTGTCCAGGCATGCATCTGTCTTTCCAGGGTCTTTATCGCAGCTCACTTCCCCCACCAGGTCATACTTGGAGTCATCATGGGTATGATGGTGGCAGAGGCATTTAATAGGATCCAGTGGATTCACGGTGCCAGCGTGAAGACTTACCTCTACGTCACCCTCTTCTTGACCGCCGCCGTCGTCGGCTCCTACCTGCTGTTCAGGGAACTCGGCGTGGACCTGCTGTCGACGGCGGAGAAGGCCCGGAGGTGGTGCGCGAGGGCCGAGTGGGTCCACGCGAACGCCTGCCCCTTCGCCATCCTGACGCGCAGCACGGGGACCCTGTTTGGCCTGGGCTTGGGCCTGCACTCCCCACTCTACACCGGGTCCGAGCGCAGCAGTGGCCTCGTCAAGGCCCTGTGTGTCATCACCTCCATGGGCCTGCTGCACCTGATCGACTCCTTCGAGGTACCCGTGCACAACGCCGGCCTCTTCTACCTGCTGTACTTTTGCAAGAGTGCCGCTGTGCCTCTGGCCACCGTCAGCATCATCCCATACTGTGTCTACAGCTTTGTTCTATCATGCACAGTATATGTTGTGCTTATTTTTCATACTTTCAGGTACTTCCTTGGCCGGTAGGCCAACCCACTTTCAATGATTGTGTATATAATATATTTTTGATGTAAATTTGAAAATTATTTAATTTGAAAAACAATAGAAGTGAATGGCAGTCAGCTCAGACACCCTGCATGGCCAAATTTGGAGTTGTGACACAACACTATCATTTGTGAATTTAATATGATCTCAGCCCAGACACCTACCTCATGGTTTGAATTTCTTTATACTGTAATTTGGTTTCGCATCCTGGAGGATGCGAGCAACACCATGGGCCCAGGCTCTAAACTTTAATTGATAAACTTTAATGGGTGGCCAGAGCTCTGGCTCAGTCGGTAATGTGATGGCCTGTGAGTCCGAAGGTCAAGGCGTCTATGGACTTTTAATGTTTGTTTAGGGCACTAAATGGTGACGTGAGATGTCAAGTGGCCAATATAAATACACAGTATACACCTTGTTTCATGTCTCGTAACGTACAGTATATGGAGACAGTGAATCTGCAATCATGTGCCAGCCACAAGTGGGTGCCCCTCACTTCACACAAGTGTGATATTTGAGTGCGCAAGCAAGCCCCTCTAATGCACGGTTTACCGGAATTACATCATGTGGCAGCCAAGTCTGTGGACTTTTAATGTTTGTTTAGAGCCCTTTGAACAGAAAAATGTTTGCCAGCCAAGTCTATGCACTTTAATATTTGTTTTAATGCACTAAATGATGCCACAAGACATAATATGGTTGATAAATACAACTCATGAGTAGTTTCGTTTCATGATATTAATTAACACTAGGCGTTCATGTCTCGTGGATGATGATGATGTCAGCCTTTCAGCAACACCACTAAAGCACGAGAAGGAAATCCACTTTTCAGACCGTATGACAGTGGAACTGATCGGGGACCACAGCATGAGCCCCTCACTTCACACGAGTGTGATTTTTCTTTGAACTATCCAATACCTATAGACTATAGTCCATGGTATAGTCCATATAATGGACTACTATAGACTAGTCCATGGACTATAGACTATAGTCCTATAGGCTAGCCATGGTTCACATGGCGCTCGTGATTATGACAGTCATGTTTCAGGGCTAGATCTCACCAGACCAGGAGATCACCCTGAAAGGGGGAGACTATAGACTATAGTCCATGGACTATAGTCTATAGTCCATGGACTACTATAGTCCATGGACTATAGACTATAGTCTATAATAGTCCTGGCTAGGCTAGCCATGGTTCACATGGCGCTTGTGATTATGACAGTCATGTTTCAGGGCTAGATCTCACCGGACCAGGGGATCACCCTGAAAGGGGGAGACCGAAGAGGTTGCCATTTGGGAAAGTCAAAGCCTGAAAATTATAGGAAATCGATCCACGTGAATGTCAGTGGAAAAATAACTTGGGAGGAGGGAGAGGCAGAAACATAGAAGTGGCAATAAGAGAGAAACAAGTTCAACACCGTCACCTTCAGGAAGCAGCGGTACGTCGTCACAGAGGAGAACATGGACATCTCAGATTCCAGCTGGGTCTCATCAGCAACAGAATGGCAATGGAAAGAGAATCGTTGGGGCTTGAAAAACGGAAAGGGGAAATTCATCAGCTGGATCCCATCAGGATGGATGCAGTGAAGTAGAGATTTAATGAGCTGCAGTTGTGATACAGAAAGGAGAAGTTAGGAGTTTGTTGTAAAGAAGGCTGTAAGAAATAGAGGGTTGGACGATAATCATAAGTAACCTTAGGCTAGATAGGGTATGAGTCGTATGACTGTGTGCGTGTGTGCATGCGTGCGTGCGTTTAAAAAAAGTGGGAGGCACCCACTACGTCAAAAACATGCTAGCCTATATTTTCATGTAGGCCTATTTAGCCATTAGGAATGACCCTTTCACTGCAGCCATAATAGAATGAAATAGCAGTTTGTGTATGACTCTGCCTTCATGGTATTATTGATGTAAGCTTACTACAAATAACTATGCCTCTTACTGCAGGACAGCCTTTCCAGTGAGCCAACGAAACATTCACTATAAAGTTCAATATTTCAAAAGCAATTATTTACTGAATACTACAAAATGATACGAGATGCATTTCTACTCATTCTGTTCTTTACCATCTCTCATATCATGTCATGTGTCCAGTACTGTATATATTATCCATGTGTGTAATAAACTACACAACTTGTCATGTGATACTGTGGCTGCCTGGTGTCATCCTGTTCTCGGCGCTCAACTGAACTGAAGAGGGAGCCTCTTAGGACCACATGAAGGGTACCTAAATTCACAACAGCGACCTAACTTAATCTACGCACGTTTCCGTTGCGTGACGGTCATTAAGTGTCCATTGCACGTCGTCTAATGAGATCGTGTTAATTATAATTCATAGTCCAGAAAAGATTATATGCACAGGAGAGTATACAGCATTCTGTTAAAGCCCATGTGACATAGCAGGGCATAGCATAGGCTACGCCTTGCACCGTGTGCTTGTGTACTCAGACATCTGTGATACGCATGCATGGGAGAGAGCCTGTTTGTTCACTTAAAGCCCACATCTGATTAAAGGTAGGTAACATGCTAAATGTGACAACAAACTCTGTGCCTCTATGACGCACACATACCACATGGACCAGAAACAAAGAGATGGGCAGAGAGATTTCTGCATCTGTGTAATCCGCAGGTGCTAGACATTAAGTCATTAACGGCCAGTGCCACTCAAATGTCAAATGTTTTGTTTTGAATTGCAAGCAACTTTTAAGTTGATTAATTAATGCTTAATCATACCCATGTAAAGCAATGGCTGTTATTCTACTGGGAAAAAAAGGAAAACCAAATGAAACCTGACAGATAACAAAATGTTTAATTTGAATAAATGATTCATAGTGTTTTAATTTGGCATAACAGGTTGTTAATGTCATTGTCACAATATATGTGTGCAATTAGCGTTGGTGATTTAAAATCTGTCATCCAAATAGATAATAGTGCAGGTCATACAAAGTAATAAGTTAATGGTAAATCATCATTTATGGAAAAAGAATGAGAACAAATAATCTGGACATTGTCCATCCATGTACTGTTTTAAGATGTAATCAAACATTCCCTTTGCATTGCAACTCCTACTTCTGTTAGCAGGTCCCTTGACAGTACAGACCTGGCTAAACACTGTGAGAACTTGTTTTTGTTTGTTTTTAAATAATACAAACTTTTACAAACTACAACAATGGACAAGCGAACTACAGTATGTAAAACTGTTGGAAATTGCCATTTCTTTACAACCTCATTATTGCACAATCTTAAAGTCAGTATACGGAGAAACCGTTATTATTGATTGCTACAAACGAATGAGATTAACGAACAATATGCCTGCTTTTACAAATAATCTGTTGAGAAAATGTTATGACTGAAATAATGTCCTGCAGTAGCCTATAAACCCACAATTTCCCCAGAAACTTTGACAAAAATAATACAAAAAAAAGCAACATTCTAATTACATAGAGTGGATAAATCCCCGGAATTTAAAAAGTACAACATTGCAGCAGCAGTTCATCTCATTGCACAAATCATTCCTCAAGCCAGTTGGGACGGCATATACAAAAATATAAAAGGTTGGTTTACATACTAAAGGCATTCCCTTCTGTCTACAGTCTACTCTACACTGAATTGTCATATCGTCGCTGTCGGGTGGAAACCCTATATACTGTATATGTTCCTTTTTAAAATATCTTTTAAATAACATAATGAAAATATCGTGACGTGTTGGGGGCTCGTAGACTGCAGTTTTCGCTACCGTGTGTGACACTCTTGTACGATGAAGTGGGGCATTAAAATATGGAGACACGAGGTTTATACTCAACAGTGACGATATCACACAAGGTATCATAAACATGGGATGTCTGTGGAAAGTCTGACTAAATAAAAGTTGTTCATGAAACACAGATAAAACCTCCAGTTAGAGATGAATGTGATCAAGATAAAATATGATCATAATTATGTCTACGTTATTAGTGCAATTATAGCAGCAGTGCATTACTGTTCTGCTGATTTTGTCAGCTACCCAAAAGTCAACTCCTCTCGGTCTCAACTCTCACACAAATGTATCGCTCATAGCTAAAAAGTAAATTACAAAAAACACACAACAAAAAACAAAATGTAGTTCCTAGAAGTAAGTAGAGCTAAAGGACCATCCTTTATGGGGAGAGATTTGTTTAAAGAGTATTTATAAATCCAATACCAAGATGCACAGAGTGTGCATTGTATGTGCATTCATAAAATATCACCTGTGTGATATTTTATATCATAAAATATAATGTGTGTGTGCAAACTGTGCATTCATCATACAATATAATTTGTGTTTGCAGATTGCAAGACACATTTGTAAATTGTGGAATGTGTGTGCATCTTGGTATTGGATTCACAAATGATTCAAAAACAATTTAGTTCGTAAATCAAAAATGTGTCATTTGTAAAAAGAAAAATTATACTTGCGAGTGCATTTATCATAAAATATCATTTGTGTTTGCAGATTGCAAGACACATTTGTAAATTGTGGAATATTTGTGCATATTTGGATTTACAAATTATTTTGATACAAATCTATCCCCATAATCCTTCAAAGATGGAACTCATTCAGAAACAGAATTAAAGCCGTTTTATACTCATGTCAACAAGAATAACAGATTCACACTTTTAGTTTCAGAATGTGTAATACTTGTTGGAATATAATCCTGCTGTACATCAGTAAGGTAAGTTCACCCTAAGTAACAGCTCTGCTCAATTAAATTACGCCAGTGCCACAATAAAGTGTGCTGATGTGGGCATAGGATCGTAAACTGGTACTTGGAGTAGATGATAAGAGTTGCTGAGTCACTGAGCCCTGGGCACGCAGACATCCTCATGATAAATGCAGTGACATCTCATGGCGTTTGGCAGTGCGATCCAAGCAGGGGCTGTCGCTCAGCAGCCGTGTACTGAAAGGTGAAGCCAAACAAGAAAGAATAAATGCACACATTCAACTCAAGAGTACCATCAAAAAGTGATGACTTGAGGTTAGAGCTAAGATCTAACCTCATTATATAAAATTAACACACTATTTAACTCACTCTGCGCCGAGATCGCTTTTGGACGCGTCCCGGTCCAAACGCCCTTTGCACAGAGTTCGTCATTTGATGCCTTTTTTTAATATCAATTGATTACGGTTCACAACTGTGTCCTGTACGCGCTCATAACACTGCGGTGCGATTAAAACAAGCTTGATTTGTGCTTCCGAGTGAAATGGCTTTTGAATTAAGAGACTCGGCTCATTAAATGACTAGGCGGCAGTTCTGGAGTAACCTTTTCAGACACCAGACATTGGGGGTGTCGCTGGTAAATCAATTAAGCTGCAATCTAGAACGTATTTTAGTGAATAAAACACAATACAGTAATACATCTTGCAGTGGTTGGAAGTGGTTTCTCTGATCTTTGAGAAATTTAGACCCGGTGTCAAACACTACAGGATGGTACTGCCTGAAGCTCAAAGTGCAATATTTCCCTGACCAAGTGTTTCCTACGACAGCCAGCAATAATCAAATGTACTGAACCTGTTATTTTTCCTTTTGGGCATTCATCTTTAAAATTACTTTTCCATTCTCTATAACCTCGTCATGTTAAAAATGCAATTTTTTGGCATAATTTCTGTCGAGTTTATCCCCTGAGTGGCTCTACGCTCTACGCCGGTATATATTAATAATCAATCCGGTTTAAATTGGTAATTAAATGTTTGTAATCGATTTATGAGTAGATGAAGACCCCAAGTGGTGAGGTCAGGAAGTTCATGTGCAAATACATCATTCTGTATTATTAAAGATCAGAAACCATTGCCAACCAATTGCAGTCTACCTCAGGGATGTAGATAGAGATATAATTGGGGTAAATGTGATACTGGAAAAATGCTCATACTGTGAGACACAGAGAAACAATGTGACAGGAATGTATTAAGATATCGGATGTCAGAGTGAGAAAGGGCGTGAACTAACAGAGCTTAGGCACAGAGCATGTGAGGTCAGATTCATTCAGCAAAATGTAGTGAAAGAGACTAGTACCGTGTTGCATAAGTGTTACTATTGCTTATAAATGTGTTATTGTTTATGCTTAAAATGCTCTGAATACAGTCATAATGATACACTTATCTAGTCGCTATATCTGTGAATTAATAGTATGTATTTGTGTTTCTCTCCGTTTCAGTTAATTACCTATTTACAGACCGTCTCATCTCGTTGCTATAATGTTTAGCTAAAAGCAGGCCAATTGTTGCTACCAAAGGCTAACTGTGAATCCATAATTTTAAGTGTACAGCCTGTTTATTGGACTATTAGATAACCCTCTCACAGGATGGCGCATCACTACCAAAGGCTAACTGCTAGAAACGCAGGTCAGGATGGCATAGGTATTTAGTTACTGTACACAGTATAGTAGAAGTATGTATGTCATGTGTACGAGTGTGTTTACTAGTTAATAAAATGGCCAAAAGACAAGTGGTTGTTTGCAGGCGTTATTACAACTTTTGAGTGTGTTCGTATGAGTAATAGCATTAAGGTTATGTGGGTTAGGGTTAGGGAAGTTCTCACCTGTGGTTCCTTCTGCCGACACATTAGAAGCATAAAGATTGCTCCCAGGAGAATGCCAAGACCAATGAACATGAATGGAATGTTGACCATGATGTTCTCCTCAGCGACAACCACCAGCACCTTCTTGGCTGACTGGCCATCAATAACAACACTCTGGAGAGAGGATAGGATATAACAGAGAGTTAAGACGTTAGGAAGCTCATGACAAACCTTCTCATGGGGAGAAGGCTTCTCGTTTGTATCTCACAGGTGTGAGTTTATTGTCTGTGTTCCGGAAGTTACTCTCTACATTATCGTGGAACCTTGTATGTCCAAAACCATTATTTTTTTAGGAAGTGGAAAAATAATCTCCCACAAACAGACTTAACCTTTTTGTGCCTTTTGCCTGACACTCTTACAACTTTTATTTTTTCCTTTCCCTTTATTTATTCAGGGAAGAACGAACGAAGTAGGTAATTAATTTACAAACAAAAACATACAAGTTGAAATATGAAGATACAATATTCTGGCTCAACAGAAATTGACATTGGCTCAACAGAAAATAACTTCAATTTTGTACACATGTGCGTGCGTGAGTGTGTGTGGGTGTGTGTGCGATGAAACTGGCTTACTTTACCTCATTGAGATAAACCACCGGTAACACCACTGTTCTCACATTTCCCGTTTGGCTAAAAGCAAAATAAATTAGTGTTACTGTTGTGTGTATTAATGACTTTGTTATACAGATACTGTAGCAAAATGCTGTTGCACCACTAGAAATGTCCCAGCATGGCAGTGACTCAGAAGCGATTAAATAACCAACTGATTATTATTATATGTGCTGCTGCATACATACGTAAAGGCAGGGATTTTCTCCAAGTAGACGTTGACCTGGAGCCTCTTGGCTGCCTGCAGTATGATGCCTGTAAGCTGTGGTATACAAATACACCTTGGTTATCTCCTAGGTCCATCAACAGTGCCTTGTGTGAATATTATTCCAGTGAGCTACAATACAATTGGCCTAATATTTGGGCTAAAAACTTCTCACTTGAATATTCAGCAGTATTTAGATCATCAATAAATTTTCAAAATGTATGTGGCAAATCTATTTATTGTGGTTTAATTTAGTTTAGCTTGCCTCGGTAATGCATGATTACCTTTTCTAAGCTGGTCAGTGTTCTCTTTTTTGAGTGGTGCAACCACTCCTATAACCCGCAGCACGGGTTTGTCCGACTAATGACTGTTGGACTGTTGGTATGTCTAACCAACATATGCACCCCGAAATGTCTTGGTGTTTCCAAGATTATATTAGATATCTTAACCAATATGTTTGGTTATCTGCACTAGTGCACTGGGTATCACTGCAGGAGAAAAACACCTTTCAATGTTGGGACACTACTCCATCTAGTGGTAAAAGTTGGTCAAATGCTTCACTGAGTTATTGCTTTCGGAGAATGCAGATTGTTGTTTCAAGGAGATGTAAGTGGAAGAAAAAAATACAAATTAAATAAAAAAAACCTTTAGTTAAAATGTTAAAGTACTATATGAGCGTTTGTTCAATAACAGGGGTTTCCCCATCTCTCCGGCTCTTTTTCAGACCCTGAAGCCTATACCTACCGGGTTGATGTCAATGGCAGTCTGGTGCTGGTCCTTGTTGGGTTTCATCCCAAATACATCCTCTGCAAATCTTTCATCTGCCTGGTAGAAATGTGGCGAGGACATAATGATTGGAGCACCTGAAGAGATAGCAAAGAAGACGTTCTTATTTAATGATCTGGAAACACAACAGACGTGATTGAATACTTAAAAGAATACAACCATTTTTCTTTTTTTACATTTTGGTTCCACCAATGCAATCCCTCAAATGTCTCATTTAGGACGGGAAACCCATTTTGGTGTTTTTAGACTTTTTACCCTTCAAGACGGGAACCCCTTTTGTGTTAGTTGTTGCTATGTACATATCGTGGCTTGGATAAAGGCGCTATATAAATGCACCATTTACCATTTATATAGCAACAAAATATCTTTGTACGTTTTTCAGAAAGATTAAGAAGGCGTTTTTAGAATCGGCCTAGTCCGTGGGAAAAAGAACAAAGCAAAAAGAAGGGGTTTCGCATAGCTTTTTTTTTTATGATGATTACCTCACAGATGAACATCATTTTAACAACCAAGCGTATATTCTAGGGTTGTCCCGATCAAATCGGGTGATCGGAAATCGGGGCCGATCACGTCATTTTCAAATGATCAGAATCGGGACATCCCTAGTATCAATATTATATCCATATCATGATATTAGACTGGAAATTGTCTGTGATTTGCGATATTGTACTATTGTGATATGGCATAAACTTGCTTAAAATGTAATGATCGGAATAGGATCGGGAGCAAAAAAAACGTGATGGGGACATACCCATGTATATTCCATTTAAAAGTGCCCACCTTGTTTACATGCGCTGACATTGAGCAGGCCAGAGCCCAGGCAGTTCCCTGCAGGGACACAGAACCCTGCATTACCCGGGTTCACTGTGAGGTTGGCAAACACCTGGCTTGGTGGTACGAAGCGGTAGCCAGGGATCCCCTTCACATACACGTCCTCTGTGTACAGCGCGTACATAGACCTTGGGGAAAGGAAAAGGAATTTGATTAGCTGTTGCGAGCTGGTAGATCAGTCATTCCTTCTGTACATTTACATTCTACTGGAATCAGTGTAACTGAGCCAATCAGAAGGAAAGTTGGATACAGAAGATACAAGCAAATGGGGTTTTTTTGCCATTTAGAAAGACATTCATCTGGCCAAAGTACTGCGTTCTTAATATTTTCCGTTAAATATTGGAATCACCAATGAGGAGTGCCCACTTTTTTTCAAGATTTGCAACATTTTAAGGCGATACCTCTGCTTTAATTACTGGTTAACTTCTCATATACCGGTAGTCCAAGGTGGGTAGAGAATCAATTTACAATATGTAACGTCACCGTTTAGTGTTTATTTTGACTGTGATTTTGCAGTTGTTATGTGTTTTAGCTTATACAGTGTATTTAGCTTTTGATTTTCTGAGAAGCACTTTGTGCACCCCAATTACCCAATTACCCAGCGGCGGTGGCTCAGGGGTAGAGTGGCTGGATGGTAATCGCAAGGTTGCCTGTTCAAACCCAGGCTCCCCCAGAGTTAGTGTCGAAGTGTCATTGAGCAAGACACTGAACCCCAAACTGCTCCTGATGTGCTGGCTAGTGCCTTGCATTTCTAATTTTCTGCCGCCATCGGCATCGTATGAATGTGTGTGTGTGTGTGTGTGTGTGTGTGTGTGTGTGTGTGTGTGTGTGTGTGTGTGTGTGTGTGTGTGTGTGTGTGTGTGTGTGTGTGTGTGTGTGTGTGTGTGTGTGTGTGTGTGTGTGTTGTGTGTGTGTGTGTGTGTGTGTGAGAATGGGGGAATTGATGCACAATCTATGTAAAGCGCCTTGGATAAAGGCACTATATACTGTAAATGCACCATTTACCATTTTTTTATACCAGTAACCCTATCAAGCTCTTCACTACCTAATTCTTTATTTAGTTGGTATCTGAGCAGTGCATTGTCTGGTCTCTGTATGAGCAATCAGAAAGAACCAGTAGCCTATGTTTACTGTAATAACTTAAGCCTCAAGCAGTGCTGAGCTGAAACTGACCTCATTCAAGAGGCAAACTCTAGCCAGCATTGCTACCAGCAAGGATAAATCTGTGTCCTTATATCCAGACCTGGATAATATAGAAGGATATATTACGGATGGTTGGGTGAACTGCAGCAGCACTAGGCAGCTCTAATAATTATAACACTAGGCCAAAGATGGGCCAAAGTTCAGCAAAAAAGGGGAAAGTACACCAAACTGAAAAAAGTCCTATTGCAAGAATTAATAACCTCCAAAGAATGTATGCTCAGCCTTAAAATCTAACAAAAAAAGAAAGCCACTCAATATCTCGCTGTATTCATTAAAATTATTAATTTAATTGTTTTAACCCATTTAGGCCTGACGTCGAAATAAAAAAAACGTTCCCTCTGAAAGAATATATACCTATTCAAAGATGTGTGCCGCTTGTAGATCTGCTATTTTTCAATAGCAGATCAAAAGGTGTTCCCGCCCAAAATGGGTTAATAAATAATTGCCTCAAAATTGTGTTTAGAATTTAAAATTTGAAGCATAATGGAACAACAATTGGATGGCTAAAATATTTACATAATCACAGCATCATGGATGTCAAATCGACTTGTTCACTCTCTAAACATAACAATAATTTAAGGCATTAGACATTTAAAGAGATAAAATAAAAGAATGTAATAAATATATTGTTAAAAAGAAAAGAGAGATAAAATAACATACCGGTGGGCTTAAATACTAATGTAATGGTTATTCATATTGTGCAAGAGCACATTATAGTTATTTTATACTTCACACAAATACTTCATAGAACCCACCAAACACCTTAAAATGCACCATTATGCAAAAAAATAAATAATTGGTCCTGGAGGCTGGAATTAAAAGTTATCCGGCGAGTTGGCAGAAGCCTCCGTTCTTCTGGAACTTAGTCCTAAATGTGTGTGGCATAATACACTAAAGTAAACAATGCCTCACTGTGTTTTGTTTTAAGTCTGGGAAGAGTTACAGTGGTAGATTATACCTTGACGGCTTTTTATTTTCACGCGTTGGTTGACACCTTATTTGTGTGGCTCCCAACCCTGCAGACCACTACTAACAAAACAACAGCCCCATGAACACCATTACCTGCAGAGATCAGAAGAGAATATGTAGAGTGTCTCATTCTTGGCGATGATGGGATGGAACGAGGCCCCATTTGTTCCATTAATCATGTTACACTCATCCGTCGTCCACCAATTCAGGTTGCTGCATACATAGAATACACACAGAATATATTATAATACAATATCATTAGTTTAGCTTATATATATATACATGGGAGCAATATGTTAACAAACAAAAAGTAATGTATAATACCCTGTACTCTTAAAGATGGAGTGACGTGATTTTTGTACTGTGTGGAGTTAGCATTACTCTAGCCTGACCCAGAGCGAGACATTTCTCGTCTAGAGGGGCGGGTCGCGCCTCAGAAATGCGCGCACCCTGATTGGATCTCATCGATCTGTCCGTCACCCCCGGCCCCTCCTCTCCCCCCTAGTGCAGCGCTACGTCACATAATTTAGAGCGACGCCCACCCGGAAGGGTTGACTCCCACTTTTAGACTTGTTCAGCCCACGGCTTTTTCCAGGCTTTCATCTTTCGCGCAGACGAAATGAAAGCCTGGCTATCGAGGCTAGCATTACTCTAATAGACCCCCAGGTGTGGTTGTAACGTTCAAATATGTCTTCCCTGTGGTTTGTTTTTTTGGTTTGTTCCTGAAAGCTGAAAGCCTTTGAGACAAAAGGCCCAATCGAAATAACACCATTTTAGTGACATCATAACCCTAACCCCTCCACATTATCATAGAACAACAGCTGTGGGCGAGGCTTAAGTTCAGGTGGGTGGTTCCAAGGTGAAAACCAGGTATACTTAATGTTAAATAAACATAATTTTAACACTTTCTGTACACTTTTTTGAAAGAAATCTTCCTCCTAGTATAACCATAGTACCTGATGATCATGTTTTAGGGGGGGGGGGGGGACACACGGCACTCCATCTTTAATTATTTTGAGAGGCTTGTTCATTTTTGATTTTTGCAACACCTAGTTTGACAAATGGAAACATTATTATGGCTGCAGTGGCCCTGGAGGTAAAGCGACTGGGCGACAGACTGCCTGGAAGATTTCTGGTTCACTCCTGTTTGCATGTCAAAGTGTTCTTGAGCCAGACTGAACACCTAACTGCAGGTTGGCGCCTTGCATGGTGGCATAGTTGTGCCAAAGCACATTCTGAGTGGTCGGAAGACTAGACAAAGTGCTATATAAATTCAGTTAATTTGCATTGTGATTCGAGTAGGCTAAATAGGCTACATGTACATTACAGTAAAGTTATCATTCCATTTCTGTTCACAGTTAAACAGGTTGTGCTAGAATTTCCTCACGTTCAAAATACATTTGTGGTATGCATGCATAGTTAGCGTTGTACAGTTTTCTTCATTGGTTAGGGTTTTTCTTTTTCTTTTTTTTACCCAGGGTAGTAGCTGAGAACAAGTGCTCATTTTCAGCAACGCCCTGCAGTGCACATAGAAACCCACAGACAGACACACACACACACACACACATTAAAACCTGGGAGATGACCAGTACAACCAGTCTTATACTGTTGGCCACTAAGCAGCTCCACTGGAGCAGTTGGGGGTTCAGTGCTCAAGGGCACTTCAGCGGTGTTGGATGAGTGATGACAAATCACTTCCCACACTCCTCTAACCCTTAAGTATCAACTATTGGAGTTATACACAAGGTGATAGTTAGAGTCCATGGTGTTGAGAAATATATTCAAATAATTTACCTTTTACCATTCCATGTGTCTACTCGTGCAAAGTCCTTGTAGTTCTGCTGACCAGTGAAAAACACATAATCTCCATCATTTGAAGCATTAGCCTAAGAAAGAAAGAAAGAAAGAAAGAAAGAAAGAAGCATTGCTATGAATTACTGGATTGAACAGTGATTTCATCTGTGGTTGAGTTCTTCATATAATGAATCAGATATTTCTTTACTATACTTTATATAGCTTCTCTATATTAATTTGTCATATTCTTATACGGTAATCATATCATCATACATTAATATAACATAAGAGCTGTGAAGAGAAATTTGACTATAAACTTCAAATAAGTACATTTACTAGTATTACAGCAAAACCCCAGACACATTGTTTAGACAGTACAATGTGTATTATATTAATATAATTAATTATAGTATATTATATATAATATTATATATTATACAATGTGTATGCTTGAAGCAAACCTTGTAGAAGAGTCCAAAGACGGTATCCAGATCAGGTTGTAAAACCTTCAAAGCTTTAAGAAGTGCGTCCTCGTATCCCCACAGTAGCTCTCCGACTGTACGAGTAGTGAAGAGCTCCGCCTTGACAGACTTCATTAAGGCAGAGATCATCTCAGCCTCAAACTTTGACTTGAACTTCTCTCTCTCCATCACCGTCTATAAAGAGAGCAAATGAATGAAACCATGTCTGAACAAAAGATTGTGAAAAGTAACCATTCTGGCAATTTTAGCTAGCCCAAAGTATATAGCGCTTAAAACCCATTTTGGGCGGGAACCCCTTTTGGTGTTTATAGCATTATGTTATACTTAAAGGTATATTCAGTGATTTCACTTAATTCAAATATCACTTATTTTTTTGTTTTGTAGTGATAATCCTCCCTACTATAGAGTGTGCTGGCCATATAAGGAGTTCCTCCCTGTCCCCAGTTAACCCCTGGGGATCAAAAAACCTTAGGTTTCGTTTTTGACTCTCTATCCTGATTGGACGAAAGGCTGGGTCCCACAGCCAAAAACGAAACCTACAGTTTTTTGAGTGAAATCACTGAATATACCTTTAAGCTATTGAAAAATAGCAGATCTACAAGCTCATAGTGCTGCACCAAGTGCCGCGCTATGAGCTTGCAGGTCTGCTATTTTTGAAAAATCGTGAAAATTTGGCACAAATATTTGAATATATATATTCTTTCAGAGCGAACGTTTTTTACTCAAATCTTTGCTTCTGAGGGGTTCCTGGAATAACATATTTTCAGATGGGGGTCGGTGGCCAATTACATATCATTTTTGGGGTCCTTGACATGAAATATTGAGCACCACTGATACAGAAACATGGGTATTTAAGAAATTTCGACATCAGGCCTAAATGGGTTAAGTTGTTAAAGATCACTGTGTATTTGTTAAAGTATCAATAAAACTGACTGTCTAGTGTCTACGCACCATGGCAGGGATGTTAGCCGTCCTGATGAGGTCACTCTCTGGGCCAGTGGACATGTCGGGCTGGAATATGTAGGTCTTAGTGTTGACCGCTGCTACTTTAGTACCATTGTCCAGGAAGGCCACTTGCTCCATTGGACGGTATTCCCTGTATAAGAAACCCACAGCAGTATTATTGAGATGTTAAAAACTTCAAAGAGCTAATTTAAAATATAATCACTGTGTAAAGCAGTTGAAACGTTGATAAGTCAGACTCCAGGAGAGCTGTCCTTGGTGGATCTTCTGCCATCGAAAGTTTGGATTTAATTTGTGCCTTTGTACCGCGACGCTCCCGCCATGTAAAAGTTCTGACGAAAGGTAAACAGTGTGTGCTACTGTGCTTGACTTCTCTACCCCTCAATGTCACCTATAATAACCTATGTAGATTCATACTGAGATGCCCATATAGAACTCACCATTGCTCCATGTACGAGTCTTTAAACTGGCTATCACCTAAATCAAGAAGACACTCACATTGGCTACAATTTATTTTTAAATGTATTTTCTTTCCTTATCCACAGTACCTAAAACCATTTATTGTCCCATACACACCACACTATAATTTAAGACACACGGACCATCCCTACTTTACAGTCCCCACAAGGATAAAAAAGGAAAGTGGGCGCCGTGCCTTCAAATTTAAAGCTCCATCTGATTGGAATGACCTACCAAGTCCACTCAGATCAATCACTTCCCTCAAAGTAGTTAAGGAATCCATTTGAACTGGGATTTATGCTAACAGCTAGCCGCAATAAATGAGTTGAAAATAGGTGATCTTCTACATCCCCAAAGGGGGACTTGAGCTGTTTTACAATTCCCTGATCATCTCCACACATTTGGATTCGTTTGTTGGGGCCTAAAATGTAGCGAAGCAGTGGAAGGTCACAAGTAGTCTTGTGACTGGAAGGTCACCAGTATGATTAAACGGACTGCTTGTGAAAGTAGCCCACAACGACCATGACGTGCTCATGAGTAACCCCCCACGTGACCAATGCCCATGCCCATGATGAGACCTTAGTTTGCAAACTTTAGAATAGGAACTCTCTGGTGAGTGGTTTTTGTTCCTCATTTTGTGTACAGAGACTCACAGCCACCCCCCCCCCCCCCCCCTTTCAGTAAAAGTGGTGGTATTAAACACAAACCACACCGCTATAGGGACTCCTTGGGACAAAACCGTTTTAAGGTCAACCACACTAATGCAACTCATTGCAACTCAATGAGTTGCATTGGTGTGAAATATCATAGACATCCCGTCTATGATATTTCACTTTTCATTTTGATATCATTTGAGTGTACATGAAACGAATAAATGAAACGAAACAATGAAAGTGTATCTAATCAAAATGTATCTGTTTTTGTACTTTATTGTCTAATACTATTCCCACTTTATGTGTATGTGACTGTGTATGTATGTATGTATCACGAGGACGTCCCACACTAACATAATTATGTGGATGTACTCAAGAACGCCGCAGGAGCGCAAAGCACCAACGAGCTGGCCAGATGTATGGAGAACTGGGATGACTGCCACTGGAAGCAACGATGGAGGGCTCGTCTGAGGACGACCTAGAGAGATGTACGTATGTACAGTATGTATATATATTTTATCTTCCGAAATATACTGTCTGTGTGTAATCTCCTATTAATATACAACAGCATTTATCTTTTATTTTATTATTCTATAATTCATAAGAAGATGATGTCTGGCAACATAATATTGTGATGTCCATTGCTGTTGTCTTTTGTGTGTTTAGTTTTTTGTTTGTTCATGAAAAATGAATACAATTTAAGTTAAAATTAATTAAAAATAAAACAGTGTGGTTATCCTCGTCCCGTATCGACCCTTTGGTGTGGTTTGCGGGCTTTAGGGTGGTATATGTGTGTGCCTCTGCCGGTTGTGGTGGGCCTGGGCTGGTTTGGGCCAGTCCAGTTCAGTCACGGCCCTGCTCTCCTCACCTGTACGTGTAGGGTCCAATCTCTACCACAGCTGGCCGCTCTCCATCCAGGACCTCCAGATGGTTGGTCAGGTTGAAGAAATAGAACTGCATGTAGACGGGTGGCGGAGGATTCTCCCAGGCTTCAAATGAAGCCGTGCCATTCTTCAACACCACTTCCTACGTGGGGGGGGGGGGGGGGGGAAGGCCATTCCTTCAGTTAAATTACTGACAGACGGCTAAAATGGTTACATGAAGAGTGGGCACTAAGAAAGAGTGGGCACCTCAATGTCAAATGTGATGTTTTGTCCAAAATGAAAAAGAAAGAAAATACACTTAACAAACAAAACATTCATGCATGCAAGCATGCATACATAGTACGTGCATAAGAAATACAAGTTTTGTAGCAACTGTAGAAATATTAGACCATTAGTTGTGAAACGTTCAATCATGTACCGTTTAAAAAAAAAAGTACTTTAACATTTTTAACAAAATAGACAATTTTACATTTTAGAGTTGCCCACTCACTCTTCCTGCATGTAACCGCTGAACATAGCCTCACATGATATGATCACATCATCACACATGTCACCCACGCTCCCAAGCTATTAAGAGTGTTATTAAACTTAAATGTAGCTTTAATAGTACACTTAAGTCTAGCAATATTCACACAATAGCCTATAGTATTCACTCACTCTTGGTGTAAATATATGCAGGCTATTGTGTGCCCAATTGTCTTCTGTGGACTGTAGACTTGGATCAATTCTGTCACACGTGTAGATTTCGATTCTGACATAGTCTTACGGAATCAAGACTTTTGATTGATTGATGTATTAACAGTTTGCAGAATTACAGTACATTTCAAGCACAACTCAATACAAAGACTGTTAACTGTGAGTGGACTAGACTATAGTTGGACCACACTAGTTCTGACAACGATAGAACGATACAACTTGATGATTGGAATTCTGTACGGAATCAGCATAGCATTTTCCCCAAGAAACATGAATGAATCGAACAATGTGTCACCATGCATGCACTCGTGACCATAGACTGCTCATGACAATGCAACCTCCGACAGCACAGCCACACAGCGATAAGCAATAAGCTAGCAAAATAGCTAACGATCAGTTTTCTCTAAACAACATTGATTTTAAGTATTGTGTACATCAACTATATCAACACACAGCACACACTACCTATTGCTGCCAGGCAGCAAGCTAACGCCACTGACCTTCTTTACAAGTGAATACAGGATATCTTGAAACACATCAGAGAGGATTAAGGTAATGCCCGCTATTAAAATGAGAATAGCAGACACCCCCATGCTGTAGAGGCAACATGATTTCAGCATGTTGGCCACGCCACGAAGAGAGAATATGAACGTTATAGTATAGCAGCTAAACCTGTACTGGAGTGTTCAGTGTTTCCTATCCTATCCTCTGGAGTCACTGCTGCTGTGTGTTGTTGTTTTGACAGATCAGCACTCTCAGGAACCTAGAAAAATATCAATAAGGATGAGTCTGTGACGTACCAGGAACTAGGAAGTATATATCATGGGGATTATACGGGGATCATCAGCCGATCTACAAGCACCATGCGTGCGTACGCATGGTGCGTGGTATTATAGTCACGAAGCGACGTGTTGTGAGCTTGTAGATCGGATGCTAATCGTGCTATCACCCGGGTGTAGCACATAATGGCATACGATGACATCACCGACAAATCCTTTTCTAGCCTAGAAGTAGAACTGGGTGCTGCTCGACAATGACTCATGACCTCAGACCTAAATATTCTAGTTGACTCCATCTCATAGACTACATGCTCCATCTCCACGGACGCACGCACGCACGCACGCACGCACACACACACACACACACACACACACACACACACACACACACACACACACACACACACACACACACACACACCATTCAATTCAATTCAATTCAATTCAATTCAAAGGGCTTTATATTAGCATGAGAAAACATTATGTTTGCATTGCCAAAGCAAAAAGTGGAACAATACAATAAAAACAAATGTACGATTGAAAGTCAGAAGTACAGAGAACGGATATCACTCGATGTGCAGGAATAACACAGTGATAATAAGTATTTATGGATGGTTCATGGTTGTGTTCCATTGGATATCCTTCTCCTAACACAGGAGCTCACACATCTTGCTGTTGTGTTTGCACATTGTTGTACTTCGCCCAGCAGATATGGGAGTATGGGAGTTTTTTGTCATTAGGCATGTTTCCAAACTCTCCTTGGGTGATTGTAATCGTATACACACACACACACACACACACACACACACACACACACACACACACACACACACACACACACACACACACACACACACAGGCCTACCGGTAAAAAAAAAAAAGATTGTGTATTAAAAAAACATTGATTTACACAACAATGTCAAACTAGTCTATAAATCTATGAGATATAGGAAAAAGTTGAATCTCTCTCAACTAAAAGAGGTCCTAGGATTAAACCCATTGAAGATGCATGCATTGCATATGTGTGTATCAAAGTTTTATTGCTGACGGTCACTAATTACATACAACCCAGTCATCATGTCCCTCCTGCTTGTAATGCGGGAGCTGGAAAAAACCTATGGGAACCTAAGATTAATTAGTATTCAAGAGTATATGCTAAAGTACTCAGTAATTTACAGCCTTCCTAGAAATCCACTTGAGTAAAAGTAAAATATTTGTCTTGGAGAGTAAGAATCTGTACTTAAGTAGCCTACACAGTACTCATGAGTACATTTATTTAGTTCATGTCCACCTCTGATGATAAGTGACTGGTGTAAATGAGTGTTTTGTGTACTCTCCCTCCTAGTCCCTCTCTCTAGCAACCAACCAACAATGCTCAACTCTGCGCTAATGCTCGAGGCTTTTGCCCTAGTGTAATATGGAGGAATTTCCCTCCAAATTTAGCACTGTTCTGGTGACACCTGATCCACATTACATTCCAGGGTAAGTAAGGCCTTTTGCAACTTTGTTCATTCGAATAAATAGCATAATCAAGCCAGCCAGCAGGTGTTAACTTCTCAATGATGCAACAACACCAGTACTTAGTCATAAAGTATAGGCACAAAGCCACAAATCCATGATGTCCATCGGCTGTCAAAAACAGTAAATTGTAAACAAAATATGAATTTGGAATCTTGGAATCTGGAATTTTGTAACACACATGAATGGAACTGTAGCCTAAGAAGCTATAGCCTACTAGTACATTGTTTGTTTGTTTGATTGATTGATTGATTGATTGATTGATGCTAACAGTTTGCATGAACAGTACAGTAGCCTACAATACAAGGTCTGCTAAAAAGATGAATCAAAGAAAGCCTCTCAGCTTATTTCCAACATTGGGGTCCTCATGTAGGCTATACTACGCACGCACGCACGCACGCACGCACGCACGCACGCACACACACTCACTCACTCACTATAAGCACAAACTGTCAACAAGGTGTTGTGTGGACTGTACCTTTATGTAGACGTGTGTGGCCTCTTTAGCTACGCAGGTTACTGCCCACAGCTAAATTTTCACCTGGGTGAGACCTATGGGAAGCTCACAGCCAAGCTGTTGACTAGTCCTGACATGATGACGCACTCCGACCGCCTGGTGCTCCACACGGGACGCTTCCCGTCCACGGAGGCGGACACGGGGCCACGGGACGAGATCTGGAGAAGCTTTGATTACGGAGGTCGTGTGCAGAGCATCATACCTCCTGGATACACAGGTATGACACCCCACCCTTATATGTCCAGGGGTCACCAACATGTCATGACAAAATGTTTTATTTGCAAAGACCCCCTTAACTCTGAGAGTGTTCAAATGGAACAAATTGGTCCTTCAGGGCTATCTATGTATGTGTTTCTGGTCATATTATTGTCCGCTCATGTTGTAGGTCCGTGGCAAAAATGGAATGTTGACAAAAATGTCCACCACAAGCCAACACATGGCGATGCGATGACCCCTGCGTATGTCCTGATTGATTAGTGCCTTGTGGTTGTGGTACAAAAATTGCCGATGGATCTGAAAGGTCCCTGCGTGTTGTGAGCTTATAGATCTACTATGTTTGGTGCGTTAGACAATGCTGCCTCTCCCTCGCACGCACGCACACACGCACGCACACGCACGCACACACACACCAGTGAGTCGTGACACCACACACAGACACACACACAAACTGTTGTTATGCAATGTTAACCGTTTCTATTCACAGGCTTTGTTCCCAAAAGTCAAAACTATTTCGCTCATACATATGCCGAGACGTGCAGGCGAGCGCTCGCTGAGTTCCAACGAGACCAGGAAGCCAGGGCTATTAGGACTCATCTGCAATCAAAAGACCTGCCAGTCCTCAGCAGCCACCAAGAGTTTCAAGTAACAACTCTTTCAACACACGCACGCACGCACGCACACACGCACAGACAGACACACACACAGACGACACCGAACACTTGTTGACATCACACACGCCTAACACACAGTTGTTTAATCATTCATGGTGGAGTGTCAGTGTCAGTTAATTGCGATGTGCCCTTTCTCTATAAGAGTAAATCCAAACAGTAGAGCTTTCCAATCAGACCACTCAGATTGAACCATTTTGTGCCCGAGATTCACAATGATTTGATTATTGTTGATCCTTTAATGTGGTGGTATACGCAACGATAAGGTAGGCTACTGTATATCCATGTATCGACCCCCCCCCCCCACCTCAAAGGCCCAGGTACCGACCACTCCTCTGAGAGCCATCACCACACTGCCGTTCTCTTACAAGGCCAAGTCTCAGAAGGATATGGGATCACCGTACTTCATGGATGACACAAGCCCGCACAAGTACTTTATTTCAGGTAGAATGTTTGAGATAGCTTTATGTTTGAGTTTTTGGTTGTTACTTACTGAGACATTCCATAATAGCTCACGGACTGATGTCTGTCTGTCTGTCTGTCTGTCTGTCTGTCCGTCCGTCCGTCCGTCCGTCCGTCCGTCCGTCCGTCCGTCCGTCCGTCCGTCCGTCTGTCTGTCTGTCTGTCTGTCTGTCTCTGTCTGAGTGTCTGTCTGTCTGTCTGTCCGTCCGTCCGTCCGTCCGTGTCCAGGTTTTACAGGATATGTGCCAAAAGCTCGTTTCCTGATTGGCACAAGTTACCCCATTACCACTAACAAGGCACTGATCCATTTTGGAAGGCAGTTCCGAGGCGAACCCATCACCTCCCTAAACATCCCAGGAGAGAACTGCACCCTGCCTCCAATTCCCACGGTGTATTCCTCCACACAGGGTCTGATGCCCTCCTACACAGGACATGTGCCAGGTCTGTCTCATTTATCAACACTTACTGTACTTACTGTACGATTAGTACCAGTGTACCACACATGATAGTTCTCTGTTGTTCTCTGTATGTATAATGGTGATAACCACCACTGCCGTGCAAGGTTTTGTTTAGCAACTTTGGATTAAATTGTGGGTGAATCTAGCAAATGTTTTACCATGATATGTTTTTAATCGTCAGCCATGTCTAACTTGATGCCATTCTACAGGATACAAATTCCGATATGGACGTACCTTTGGTCAACTTACCCACAACACGCTGTGGATGGGTGATGCTCGGAGGAAGATAGAGGGAAGATCGTAGTGTGAAAGGCCAGCAGACCACAGCAAGATTACACCGGATCTGATGAAATGATATTATGAAATGAGTCAAATTGCATGTACTCATCATGAATAAGCACTGGATTCAAAATAATTTGATCAAATATATAGCAGTGTTGACATTCTATTGGGTTCGTATGACTTATTGTGATATTTCTGTAGAATTCTGTGAGTATAACGACCATGTGCTGTATGCTTACAGAAGACTCCGCAATACAGAAAAGACAATCAGACATATAGACAATGCAATCTTTATTTAGGCCACTCGGACTCACTAGAGGATGCATCCAAACGTCGAGGGGAAAAAGAAACATATTGTAGTAAAGTTAAGTCATAATTATATTATAATTATATAGTTATAATTTCACTTCGTTCCGTTTATTGCAGGACACCGAAAGACAAGACAATTTCTCAGTCCCCATTCTAGCTTATTACTCTATCAAAATGTACCTGACAGTCTATATTCCTGAAACGACCACATGATGGCTTATATTTGTGTAACGTCACACACCTCACAGAGAGACATTACATGTACTGTACAGTCCTAACAATTCCACACATTTAAAATTCAGCTGCAAAAAAAAAAGCCAACTATTCTATTCGTTAAAGAGGAATTTGGGAAGTGGATTTGGAGCGTCCACTGTAGCAAATACGTTCAGCACCTGGCTGCAATGTTTTCCATTTTCTCATGCACATACATTTAGACATGCTTGGAATTACTACAGCAGATCAAAACAGGTGGCTAGAATTTAGTTTGCTACATGAAGGTGGTGAAGGGCATTATTTGGGTACTTCCAAGAATTATTGTTTGTTTGCAAGAGTGATGTTCGTCTTTAATAGAACCTTGTGTTGTATTGTTATATGTGTGTCCATGATTTATCAGTTGCTCCATGTGCAATAACTAAATATGTGACCCGTTAAGAGGGTGGATGAATACAATCACAGAAACAGTAGTAACACAAATGCCTAGCTATTTCCTTTCTATACTGTATTTGCAAAATCTACTTCATTCTTGTTTGTTTATATGCTACAAGTGCTATTTTGAGACAGCAGGCCAGCAGGGGGTTCTCAACGTTTTTGGCTGGGGACCCCCGGAGATGCTTTGGCCATGTCAACCCCCAGGTTGAGAAACCCTGCTGTGTGCAACCCAAGCTTCCAAAAGTTCAACATCACTTCAAATGAAAAGTATACAGCAGAGGAGGGGAATCTATAGATACAGGACATGGATTGTTTTGTACAACAAGAATGGTAATAGGAAGTCCTAAGGCAAGTGCATTTTCAGTGACATCATTTGATTGAAATGTATACACAGGGTAAATAGAAGACAGTAGAGTAACCCACAACATAAGCATTTAAATGATTATCTTATTCGTCCAGAGAGCTCGTGCTTTCTGACCAGTGTGTCATGTGATTCGAACTTGTGCTTTAGAGCAGTGGTACCCAAACCTTTTCATGTCCAGCACCCCCAAATTGACACCGCGGACCACCATTTGAAAAAGATATGCCAGGGACCCCCATAAGAGAAGATTTTGACAGCTCTAGCAGCGATTCTCAACCCGTTTAATTTCAAGGACCCCCAGTTTGACATGCATTAGTCTACAGACCCCCATTTAATGTAATTTCTATTTCTGGGACACCCAATTTATATTGTAAAATCAATGTTAATGTAACTCTGAGAGTTACAGACCCATAAGGGTCCATATGGTTCCAAATGATCATTTAGCTGGGGACCCCCTGGAACTCCCTCAAGGACCTCTGGGGGTCCCTGGACCTCACTTTGGGGACCACTGGTTTAGAGCAGTGGTTCCCAAAGAGAGATTAGACGTTTACCCAGTTCCCAAAACTAGTGAAAATAGCAGATCTGCAAGCGCACAATGCATCACTTCGTGCTGCGTTGCGAGCTTGTAGATCGGCAAATTATACTATACTTCTTAAACATTTATTTTCTAATTTATGGAATTTCTTAGATTTGTCTTTTATTTCTTCACGAGATTACTGAAAAAAATCTTTGAATTTATTTTTAATAGATTATGATTATTATTATTATTAGGCTATTGCTTTATTGGGAGTGTTTTGAAATAATAATAATTAAAAACAAAATGTGGGGAAACAAAACAATAAATAAACCAGGGCTTTAAAGTAACATTTTAAATTTTTAATCTTCCGTCTAAGAAGGTTTCAGGCTGGTGTGTGGTTGTTGTGGTCCTAGACGTTTCTGTCCACGTCATCAGCTCCATCACGGAGTACACAGATTGGGCCAACAGTCCCAGCTGGGACCTGTTCAACTGCAGCCACTCTGAGGGTCGCCTATACAGGTACAGAGAGAGTGAGACAGAGAAGCTATTTATTATATTGGTACAATTATACGCTATACAGGTACAGAGAGAGTGAGACAGAGAAGCTATTTATAATATTGGTACAATTACGGTATACGCTTGCCCGTTTTTCCTCCCGGAATGTTCCTCCCCAGCAGTGTTGATTTTGTTGACTAATACTGAGACAAAAAATGTTCGTCGACTACCTTTTTTCCCCTGACGAAAACTAAATGGAAACCAAATGAAAACTAAGCCATGATGACTAAAACTGAGACTAAATAAATACAGTATATTGACAATTTCGTCAACAAATAAAAACTAGACTAAAATGTTTAAAAACTCCACTATGTGCCTTCCCAAATGTGTGTGACCAAAATAGCCATTTAGGGGAAAGCGTGCCAGCACGCCCATGACCACTCATCTTTTCATTGAGACACAACTCGCTCAGATCTCGCCCATTTTTTTAAATGTCAAAGTGTGTGTAATCTACAATCTAATTCGAGCTTTCATTTGGTATGAAGATTGTGAAGATCGTACAGCACGAGCAATGCATGCATGGGTGTAAGCTCCCTCCCACACTATGTGCTTCTGGCTAGGGGAAACACTGTATAAAAGTATTTCTGAATGAAAACGTGTCACCGCATATATCTATAAAGAATCCGAGAAGAAAATGCAGTTACGTCAATGATAGTGCTCACCTTCTGGGCTGCTGCGTCCCACTGACACTGCCGGACACCACGTGTGTCCTGGTGGACGGATCCATGGCTGCTCCAAACAGCTTCGCCCAGCGCAATCTGCCCTGTGAGGGACTCTCATCCTGGACCTCAGCCCCCAGTGGCGTCACCGTGGGACCATCCCCCTGTTCTCGTCTCTCATCTTCACCTCGCCGAAATGAAGGATGCGTGTCCGTAGAATTCTGGCAAAGGTCCTCCCCTTCGGCCACCCCGTCCGCGAAGGCAGGCTGTCCCTGCCACCATTCGGGACTGCGAGCCGACCATCGAATTCTGTTAGGCACTTCTGTCGCGCGATTCTCCTCCACTTGAGGCCGGTGGCGCCACGGCTTCTGGGACGACGCTTGGAGATGCTGAACTTGGTGAGGCGACCCAGTTCGCACTGAGCTCTCATTAGCTCCGGCCTTCCTGTCGGCCTGTAGCAGAGGCCAGCTGGTCATTAAAAGGGTGGAGCAAGGAGGAACGCCGTACTCCTCAGAGCACAGCTGTCTGCTGTATAACAGGCGGGGCTCTAGCAGCAGGTTCAGGTCAAAGGGCAACATTGAGAGCGGCTGCAGCAGAAGTAGCAGCTCCTGGAATAATGGCTGGCTTTGCCCCTGCGACATGGGCAGGAAACCCCAAGAATGGTAGTGTGTTGTGACAACATCTGGGGAGAGGGAAGGAATGAAGGAAGTGAATGCATTATGTGCAAAAAGACAAATCATGTATGTATGTATGTATGTATAGAGTGACTATGATTATTATTGAATAGTGAAATATACAGTATAAATACCTTTTTGGCTCTGAAGGTGACATAACCAGTATTCTAAAGCTCTCAGGCTAAAAGAGAGAGCAGGAGAATGTACAGTAAATTGATGATCGAGTCACAATGCCTCTACACACAGCAAATGCATTAATAATATCCTTCAATATTCTATGGACTGTTCATGTTTAACTAGGCTTGTTAGCTCTTACTAATTTATTTATATTATGTATATGCTATTGTGTATATTTTCCTCTGGCTGCAACATAATTATATATCCTACAGTAACCATGGGAAGATGCTAATGTTATTTTAAAATGTCTATGCCAGCTTTACACACTGCATACACTGACACACTACACACTGAATATGTTATAATATAGGGGGTAATGGAGGGTGACACATAAAATAATGTGTATAAAAATACAAATGCTAAAACTGCTATGCTTCCCACTACTCATTACTAAGCCTTGGGGTCCTGATGACAAAACCACATATATTTATTCGTAGACTGTACATTGATCCATTATCTATTTATTTATTTTACATGACACTCTGCAATATTATTATTTTATTGACAGTATACAGGTTTAGTCTTTTCTTATTTGTTGTGGTATATATATATATACACAAATGATATGTTTATTATGACTATAATTGTTTGGTATTTCGATCAGTACTCACTTCAGCAGGCCCATGAGGAAGGCTCGTAGCCGTATAGAGTAGTCTGCGAGCTGGGAACACTGATTGATTTTGGAGACCAGGCTGCTGAGGACTCGTGCACATGAACCTAGAGATTGTACAAAGAGAAAGACACTTGAAGCAATAACGTATCAGTGTGCGTCAATTAAACCCATTCAGGGCGGGATCGAACCCCTTTTGGTGTTTTAAGGATTATGTTTTACTTTAGCTATTGAAAAATACAAGTGCCGCGCTACGAGCTTGTAGATTTGCTTTTTTTTTTTTTCATGAAAATGTAGGCCTGGGCCATGGCTCAGTGGTCCAGGCTGGTAATCCAGTCTGGCAGTGTGCCGCGGGTTCGACTCCCGATCCCAACGACCTTTACTGTATGTCTTCCCCCCATCTCTCTCCCCATTTCCTGTCAGCCTACTGTCTGTCCCTAAAATAAAGGAATAAAGCCCCCCCAAAAAAGAACATCATGAAAATGTCACGAAATCTTTGAATATATATTTTTTCGGAGCAAACATTTTAAATTTAAATCTTTGCTTTGGGGGGGGGGGGGGGGGGGGGGTCCCTGGAACAATTTCTTTTCAGATGGGTGTCCGCAGCAAAATAAAGATAATTCTGGGGGTCCTTGACATGAAACTGTTTCTTTTATCTTATTTTAAGAATCATCCTCAGGTCTAAATGGTTTAATCATGGACACAAAATCATCTTCTATAATACAACTTCATTTACCGGTACATAGAACCTTTCAAAAGCGTATAAACCCTAAATATAAACCTGTCTGAGTCGAGACTTCCACTACGCTCCAAGCGTGGTTACGACGCTGACCAATGATGACGTCCAGCTTGTGATCCCTGAGTCCATCCTCTAGAATGTTCTGGACCGTTGGGCACAAGTGTTCTAGGACCAGACCAGCGATGGTGGGACTCCAGGAGCTGTTGCCCAGACGCATCTGTAAGACGACAAATTCAAGGCTTTTGATTAACCCATTTTGACCTGAGATCAGATTTAAAAAAATGTCTTCTAAATCCTGACAGTTTCCAGAAAAAGCTATGTTTCTATGTCAGTCGTTCTTTCGATTTTTCAAAAACAGCAGACCTACAAGCTCAAGTTTGTAGATCTGCTATTTTTCAATAGCTAAAGCATAACATAATGCTAACATCTGCCGATACCGATTTTGACCGATTCCGATATTATACAGAGGACCACAATGGAAACAAGCCAATAGGCCCTATAGGGGCTTGGCCCAAAGCCTGTGAATAAAGTATTCAGTCAATCAATAAATAGCCTATATACACTACCAAGTGTCTGTTTTCAAAACGTAAAAAGATTTGATTTGGCTTTTGTTCTAGACTAGAGGACGAGTACTAGAAACTTTTCATTTATATTGAACTCATTGATTCATTTTTACATGTCATTTATTTGTATTTTTTCTGCTGATCAAACCGATTAAATAATCAGTATTATTTTGAGACCATTCCGATACCGATATGGCATTTTATGCTACCGATGACATCGTGCATCCCTCATGTTATATAGCGGATTTTTCTTTTTGCTGTTTAAAAAAAATATGTTGAAAGTACAAAAACTGGTCTTAACTAAATGAACGCCAACGTTTCGCTGGTCCATGCCATGCCATACCTTGTCCTCAGGGTCTCTGCTGCTGCCAAAGTGAGCCATGATCAGATCCACTGCAATGCTCACAGATCTCAACAAGCCTAGAAGACGATGGATAGAAAGGAGGTTTGGGTACAGGTAGAAATATGCCCAGAATGCAACGCAATAGCATAGTTATACCTGACGTCCCTATGTGGGGACAATAATAATATCTATAGTTCTACACTATAATTGACCAAATCTCTGTCTGTGTGTCACACTGTGGTTGGCGTAACTCGGAAAGTGTCCGCCCGAACGTTCTCAAACTTGCCGCGTGTGTGTGTCTCATATGATATCATGACCCCCTGGGTGTGCAATGTGCATTGAACGACAATTAGGACGGACGGACCAACGGTTCCCGAGAACCAAACGAAACCCTGAATGTCTATCTGTCAGCCCACGGTTGGTCTGAGAAAGACGCACAAATTCTAAATGTTAAGCTGACCTGTCGTCGGCTTAACTGGTTTGGCCCGAGCTTTGTGTAACGTTAAATGGAATGACATTGATGTGTTTTTTTTTTTTATAATATAAAAATAAATCAAACATTTTCATTACATTTCAAGAAATATAATAAAAATGACAATACTTGTACTGTCGCCATACATACAGCACCGAATATGAAATATGGCACACTATAAGTGATTACTTTTCATCTTGCTTGATGCAAAACGTGAACGATCCGTGCAGGCCAACATGGAGATGAAAGAGTTCTCTGCAGCCATAGCAGCAGTGTGCATGATCTATAATGAACCGCCATGCCCTACTAACTCTCCTTCCCCATCATCATCTCACACCGCCTCCACCTTCCCTGCTAAAATGTCATGGTAAATTCTTTATGGTAAATTCTTTACGCCGCTCACTGCACTCGCCTCATCACTGGCGTGAAGCAGACATTTAGAGAGGCAGGAGCTCGAGTGAAAAAAAGGGCACCTTGTGCAGCGCGCTACATCCTGACAGTTTTCTGAAAAAGCTATGTTTCTATGTCAGTGGTTCTTTGATTTAAAAAAATAGCAGACCTGCAAGCTCGTAGCGTGCCATGAGCTTGTAGATCTGCCAAAAGGGGCTCCCGCCAAAAATGGGTTAATATAGTGTGAGATTTATAGATGTTGGGGCCTAAATAATATATTAGAAGCCTTTTAACAAGAATTGAGCAATGTCACCATGGTCTACATACCTATTTTTTCAAAAGGGCACATTGCTGAAAAGGTGCTCTAGCACTCACTAGTGTCTATCTGTACGCCACTGCGCCTCATCACCGACTACCCACAGTAAATAGATAGACTCTCTAGCTCACTCATTCCCCCCCCCCCCCCCCCCCATATCATGGCTCTGGTCTGAAATAACATTATTATGTGTATCATAAATCATGAGCACTGTAACCATTGCAATGTACCCCCGTATACCGTAACCACCCCCCCCCCCCCCCCCATCATCATCAACCCCCATCATCAACCCCCCCATCTCTCCCCCTCTCTCTGTGGTTGTTGGAGCTTACAGGCACTCCTCTCACAGAGCAGAAGAAGGCTCAGCCAATCACGTTCAGGCAGAGTTAAAAATAGGTCATGTTTGAGAGAGAAAGACCCTTCGGGGTATTGAAGGCATTGCTACAGTACTCTGAGTTCTTCCTTATACTGCTGGCTCTTTATAAACATCACTGCACTGCCACAGTGGAAGGCTTCCATGACTCCCATCTTTTTGATTTAGAAAAATGTCATTCTTGTTCTTAACATGTTTTGTCGTCCACAAAATGTTAAGAATGTGATGTAGGTAGCATTTTTGTTTAGACAGATGAGATGCTAGATTTATTGTTTACCTGCTATCCAACGTTCCCTATACCTTGTTGTTTATGATTGACTAGAGCTCATGCATATCGACAAAACCTTTCATGACATTTAGTCGACTGAAACTAGACTTTCACTACATCCATAAAGAGAAGGCTTTGGATGCAGTGAAAGAGGACATGAAGTTAGTTGGCGTGAGAGAAGAGGAGGCAGAGGACAGGGCCGGTGAGATGGAGGCAGGTGATTCGCCGTGGCGACCCCTGAATGGAAAGGCCGAAAGGAAAAGAAGAAGTCGACTAAAACTAGTAAAAAAAAACTATTCAGATGACTGAAATATGACTAAAACTTAACAGACTATGACTAAAACTAAATCAAAATTTGCTGTAAAAAATCATCAATTAAAAAATTAAAAAAACATTATTTCATTCACTTCGTTATATTTAGCCCTGCCCCGCAGACATCGGCTGACTCTCACCTCTCCTCTGAAGGTGGCTGAGCGACAGTGAGTCATAAGAAGCATCTGGCGAAAGGCAGAACTCCACTGGCGGCCTGTCACTCAGCATTAAAGACTCGCGTTGCTGCTGTTGACACCGCCTCTGGTCTGTAGCACCGGGCCCCGAAAAGTCCTGCCTCTGCTGTGGCTGCAGGCCAGAGATGGTCAATTCGGAGAGAGGGCTCGCTAGGGACAAAGAGGCTGTCAATTTGTCTTGGAATAAATTAGACTGCGCTGTCTGTGCTACTGATGGACATCGTGGGGTCTTACTTTGGGGCTGTGGAGTAATGGGCGGACAGAGGGACAACAGCAGGGTTGGAGCGCGGCTGGGACTAGCATCTGCCGGAGACGGCGATTGAGACACCGCCGCATGGTAGGAAGAACTACGGATGTGTGTTGTTGGAGTGTGATGTTTTTTTGGCTCCGCGCTGGCACGGGTCTCTTCTTCAGGGACGAGATTAATAAGGTCTTGGCAGGTAGCAACTGGCACGAGGCGGGGCTGATTTGGGGCCGAAGCTGTCGAAGTGTGGCTCGGTTTGAAACTCAACGACTTCAAAACATCGCTGGGTTGAGTCGTGCCCGAGCGCGTGCTCGTGTTGTCCCGGCATGCATGCGTCTGACCCACTTTCGGCTTCGGGCTGGAGTGAGTTAAGCTGATGTGAGATCCACACGGGCTGCTCTGTCCTTGGTCTGTACTTGCGCGGCTCCACGTGTTCCAGTGACTGGAGCACTCTGGACTGGACACGCAGGTGGAACAGGTGTCGGAGCTGGACGGTGCCTCCAGCAGGATGGGCCCGTGGGTGCCCAGAGGCGATGGCTGGAGGTAGGTAGACATTCCGCTGCATTTGCCCTTGCCCCCCAGTTGGCCGCTGCCGGCCTTGCTAGTACCGCCCCTCTGGCTCATATATTGATCGAGAAGAGAGCCCAGCTGCTGAGCCTGCTGAGGTTTGCCTGGCGGGGTTAGCAGCACACAGGGCCGGATGGGCAACGACGTGGGCCTCTGGGCTTTGCTGTAGCGCACCACCGGAGTAGCCGACGAACATGTTCCTGGTGGTGAGTATCAGGCAGGGGAAGAGAGGAGAAATATGAATAAAACATACACATTGTCACAAAACGATTCTTCTACCGTACATACTGTCCTATTGCTTCTCGGTCGCTTAGTTGTCAAAGTATATAGTTTACAGAAAAATAATAACGTCTGCACACGGGGCCATGCTTCATCTAGTCTGTCTCATTCTCATTCAAAGGAAAAGAGGGCGCTGTTTTTCCTTTATTTTTTGACGATGGGTTCTCAGATTGTGCTTCATCAGGCCTGATTGGTGTAAAGGAGTCAATGCATTTAAGCTTTGGAGCATGCGTGACCCAGTGTGCAGACTTTTGGCGGATTCTTGGATTCTGACCTTAACCCAGCACCTGGTTCTTAGTGAGTGGACGTGTGCCTGCCTTATTGTTTGCTTCAAAGTTTATAGCTTAACCACATCCAACCTGGGATCCCTATGTTGGGCATGGTTCATAAACGGAGCTATATTTTATTTTTTGTCAATTTCACAATAGGCTATAGCTATTATCACATTTAGACCTGAGGACGATTCTACAAATTCTGACAGTTTTCTGAGAAACCTATGTTTCTATGTCAGTGGTGCTCAAACTATTTCATGTCAAGGAGCCCCAAAGATATATGTAATTGGCCACTGACCCCCATCTGAAAATATGTTGTTCTAGGGATCCCCCCAGAAGCAAAGAATTTAGTTAAAAACATTCGCTCTGAAAGAATATATTCAAACATTTGGACCGCATTTTCACGATTTAAAAAAAATAGCAGACCTACATGCTCGTAGCCTATGAGCGCTATGAGCTTGTAGATCTGCTATTTTTCAATAGCTAAAGTAGAACATAATGCTTAAAACACCAAAAGGTGTTCCCCGCCCAGAATGGATATATTTGGGGGTCCTTGGCATGGAAATGTTTGAGAACCCCTGCTCTAAAGTATTGCCTTACCACTTCCCTCCGCTTCAGCCTCACAGTGATCCTGGTCCAGAGTTACAGATGGCTGGGCAGACACAACGCTGGGGCTTTGGCCTAGAACAGGGATGGGCAACTTTGAACATGGAGAGAGAGGGCCACTATAGTTCCACACTCACTCCAGAGGGACACTATAGTTCCACACTCACTCCAGAGGGTCACCATAGTTCCACACCCACTCCAGAGGGCCACAATAGAGCGTCGCAGTCCCCCCCTCGAGAGACCCGGAAAATAAATCCCCGTTAATTTTCCTCATAGACTAAGTATTTATTTAAAGACGTTTACGCCGCGGACAAAGCCAACTCTTGTCGTGATAAATCATTACAATAAACACACTGTTTTGGGCACAACACTTCTTTTGTTGTTTTTCTTCTTTGTAATTATTTGTTTGGTCCAAAATATTGTGTTTGTTGTCATGATTTGTTACGACTCGAGTTGGCTTCGTATGACGCTTAAAAGGTCTTTAAATAAATACTTTGTGAAATGTCTATGGGAAAAATGCATTGGGATTCATTTCCTGGGCCTGGCGTCGCCATGAAAGGGGGCGGGACTGCCACGCTCTATAGTAGTTCCGCATTCACTCCAGAGGGCCACTACTCACTCCAGAGGGCCACTAAAGTTCCACACTCACTCCTGACGGCCACTATAGTTCCACACTCACTTCAGAGGGCCACTATAGTAGTTCACACTCACTCCAGAGGGCCACTACTCACTCCAGAGGGCCACTAAAGTTCCACACTCACTCCAGATGGCCACTATAGTTCCACACTCACTCCAGAGGGCTACAATAGGTCTACACTCACTCCAGAGTGAGTGAGTGAGTCACTGCAGCCTACTTACACGTGGCTCTCCCAACAGGGCTGGTAAACTGGGTCGTACTGGCGTCACAGCGAGCGTAGTCAAACACAGTATTGCTCTGTGCTGACGATGAGGTTTTGGGGCTTTCCTTTCGTTGTTCATCTTTTTCCTGCCAGTAGAGGAAAAACACAGAAATATTCAGACATGCAGAGTAGCACAAATATCCAGAATAGGTCAGAAATACTGTAAGTGAATTAAGGATGCCATGCTATTTTATTTTTGTTTGTTTTTTTACAAATTGTTTACAGTGATTCACTTTGGCACATTTGATTTAGTTTTGCCATTTTTTTCCTTCGTCGTCCTTTCGGCTTGTGTGATGTTGGTTTACTTTCATTTTGTAACTTCTATTTAATCAGGGTACAACAGAGCCCTGAGTCAGTGGACAACGACAAACCTCTGTCCCAATTTTTCTGGTCTGTTATAGTGCCATGATGCGGCCGATTTTTGCCGACTTTATATTACTCATTTACACATTTGGTCCATGCATCACGCAAATCGGTATACACTATCTCTATAGTTATGTGATCAACACGGACCTGTACGCTTCCCCATATTCCATCCCCATTGGCCTTCCAAAGTTTGCAGGATTGGTCCGTTTTGAATAAAATCCCTCAAATCATTTGTATGCACATTCCCACTAGGCAGAGGAAGAAATGCCACTTGAAATTTTTCACATCAGCCTCACGGTGGCACTATAACTGGCCCATTTGTGTTTTACCTATAACTGCAACTTTGTATGCACACTCCCTACAGGTCATGGGAAAACCTTTGACCTGCATTTTTCACATCTGCTCTTGATAGTGCCACCAGGACTCTGGCTTTTATATTAATCCGTCAGATTTTATCCAAATCTCACACAAATCGGTACACATGATCTCTATAGTCATATGATCAACACAGGTCTGTTTGATTTCTCATATTCCATCCTGATTGGCCAAGATTGGCTTCCAAAGTTTTCAGTTTTGTACAAATGCCGCAAGACATTAACACAGCGTCTGATTGCGATGAAACGGTACACGCATATTCCCACTATAGGCTGAGGTAGAAATACCACTCGACTTTTTCCCCAAAACACTCCTATCCTTGTGGAGGCCTGTGCCCAGAGGTGATTTTATGTGTCTGTACAGTATGTCTCTCCTACCTACTCAGTCAACACACATTTGCACTCAAATGACACTCGAAAAGCTTTTTGTTTGTGTGCTTTGTCCTTTTGAAGTTTTGACAAATATACAGTATGTCCATGTACAGCTGCATTTTCGTCAATAAAAACATCAATCAATCAAATCTACAGTAATGATTTTGTATCAAGGTTTTTTTTTTTTTTTTTTTACAATCCCATTACCTTAACTTCGTCCTTTTGCCGCGCCTCTTTCCTTTGACCGGAAGACAAACAGTGGGGTGGGAGCAGGTTGGGGGCGGGGCTGCCTCGCGGGGGGTGTCCATCAGCACAGCTGGGGACAGCGTTGGACCAGGCGGGGCTGGGCGACTGGGAGGGCGGCTCACACGTCACCAGCTTGTAGTACTTCTGATTGGTGCCCGTGGCCAGCGTGGCCTGGCTCTGGAGACACGCATTCAGGTCCGACACCTCCAGAGAAGAGGACAGAACCTGGGACGGAAGTACATTTACATATTAACCCATTTAGACCTGAGGACGATTCCACACATTTTCTGCAAAACCCATATTTCTATATCAGTGGTGCTCAAACTATTTCATGTCAAGGACCCACAGAATTATATATGTATGTGTAGGGCAACCCCCATCAGAAAATATGTTATTCTAGGAACCCCCCAGAAGCAAACATATGAGTTAAAAGCGTTCGCTGTGAAAGAATATATATTCAAAATATTCAGATCTACAAGCTCATAGCACGGTGCCGCGCTATGAGCTTGTAGATCTGATATTTTTCAATAGCTAAAGTTTATAATAATTGTTAAAACACCAAAAGGGGTTCTCGCCCGAAATGGGTTAAATAAGTACCAGCGTGGCCTGGCTCTGGAGACAGGTCCTCCAGAACCTGGGACGGTGGTGTAAGTACTTATGTACTTATTTACTTATTAAGTACTGTTACCTGTAAGTGCAATGTCGAGGGTATTTGTACTTTACTTGGGTATTTCCAATTTCCAATGTTTCTCCTTCTACTCCACTACGTCTCGGACACAAATATAATACTTTTTACTCCACTACATTTATGTGAAAACATTAGTTACTAAGTTAATTACTTGTAAATTTGGATTATTATTACAAAACTATACATTACCCACTTCAGCCCTATACAGTATACATATTTTGGCCATTTGAAAATAGCCAATCTACAAGCTCACAATGCGTCGCATCATCGCGATGCATTGTGAGCTCGAAGATCGGCTATTTTCAAAAGATTCGTATACAATTGAAAACATGAAATGGAACATTCTGCATAATCAGTACTTTACCTTTAAGTACATGTTGACTTTTGTACTTTTACTCAAGTAATTGTTGAATTCCGGGCCTTTTACTTGTAACGGGACTATTTTCTACATTGCAGTATTGGTATACTTTTACCACTGACCTGGGACAGTGGCCCCGGGGGGTACAGGTTACAGTTGCTGTCGAGACCCCGGCAGGGGGGAGACTGCAGGCGGGCCGCAGAGGGCCCCATATCCACCTCTGCTTCCAGGGGAGCGGAGACCGTCCAGTCCCCCGTTTTTCGGACGTCCGTATCGGGGGGAGTCTGCTGGGAAACAGGCCGGAGGTTGAGGAAGACCGATCCGTCCGCCGACGGCGAGAGCTGCATGGCATGGCTGCTGAGGTCGCGAGGGACCGAGGGGTTGCTGCTCTTGCTGTAGATGGTGTAGAAGTTCACCAGGACGCCGTCGGAGCTGTTACTGGACGAGTCACTGACAGACTCTGCCGCGTGCCCGTTTAACATCTCCGAGCAACATTTGTGTTGGCCGGCATTGACGCAAGACCTGTGGTCCTTCTTCGTCTCATTTAGTCTGGCCCACTCCTGCTCTCCGCAGTCCTTTAAAATGGCACGTGATCTCCGGACGAGAAAGCACTGGCACGCTGGGAACGTGTCCAGCAGCCGGCCGGTTTGGTTGGAAAGCCAGCCGCCGTCCAGCGGACCCACCTCTTTGCCCCACACGCCGTCCACGTCCCCACGACGAGGCGTCCCGGAACGACAGGAAGCATTGCTCAATGCCCAGTTGGAGTTCCCGTGCAGCACGAAGGAGGAGTCCTCGTGGTATCTGTGCAGGTTGTCTCCCTCGCTGTCTTCATCTTCCTCGTCCTCGTCCAACTCGGTACAGGGTAAGAAGGAGTTGCGTGATCGCAGACAAGCCCCGGCGCCAGCGCTACCTTTCCTCCCGTGACGACGGGAGCCGACGTGCGCAGTAGGCGGCACCGACGCCTCCCCCGGCGATGAGGAAGCAGAGTCGTCCCTGCCACTGCTGTCACTGGCTCCTTCCTCCTCCACTCGGTCCTCTTTGAGGCTGCCATCGCTGCTGGAAACGTCCCTGCGGCTACTAGAAGAGGCAGGCTCTCTGCGGAGCGAGCCTTGCTCCGGCAGGGAGACGGCGCGGCCCGCGGTGCACAGGCGGCCCGGCTTGTTCGACGAGCCGCATCTTCCTGCCTGGATGGGAAGCTGCCAGGCGGGTAGCTGAACAGAGAAGTGGCACGCTATCAGGGTGTCCCCCGATAGGCTGGAGGCCCTGATCATTGATTAGACTTTACGATGTGTCATAATGGTGTTGGTAGCCGTCTTCGTGGGTTTTATTGGGAGAACTACCTGAATGGGACAGAAATGCAACGCTCAATAAATATTATACTGTATCGATCACAGATCAAATTCAAAAGTTCAACGTGTCTGGTTAACCAACCATGAAATGGTAAAAACACTCCAAGCTTAGTAGCCTAAACTTGAGTAAACCTGATCTCTTCGGGGGAAATAGCAGATCTACAGGCTCCCGACGTGCTGCGTTCAGAATCATCGGATTCGCGAGAGAATAGGCCAGGGATTCTATAGTAGGTTTCAAGTGGTTAAGTTGCGAGTGACTACTACTGAAGCTAGCTAGGCTAGCTTCAGTAGTTCTCAAAGTGGGGTCCGGGGACCCCCAGGGGTCCTTGGGAGGGTTCCAAGGAGTCCACAGCAAAAGTAGTTAACATAGCATCAAACTATTCATCAAACTATTTGTGAAAATATTTGAAAAACATCGAAAATGTTTGGACACTTTTAACACAAATCTTCTCTTCTGGGGGTCCCCCCGGCTGGCACAATATGTTGTCAGATGGGGGTCTGCGGCCAAATATCATATCAATTTGGAGTCCTTGAAAAGGTTTGAGAACCACTGAGCTGGACAATGCAGTAGGATATAGGATATTATTCCAAATGAAAACTATTAGAGTTCATATTTTGGTGAAGAGTGTGGGGCAATGGCTTCTTTATTCTCATAACTGTTGGACAGGTTGGGGAAGAGAAGATAAATGTTTGTTGTTCTAAGGAGGCTGGGGAGTGGGGTTGAAATCTTAGGACTGCAGCAGATGGACGGACAGCTGGTGTGTTGGCTGTGGCAAGGAGTTGTCTAGAGGACTGGAATCCATCTGCTGACGCATGGCGCCTGAACTGGCCTTAGCTTTCTTCTACTGATACTAGTGAACATATGAATGAATTGGCTTCGGGTCACATGGTATACTGTACATCCCATTCATGCAAATTCAAGGTACACCTTTTATTTTCAAAAACCAAAAGTTGATATCAGTGCCCTATTATATAAAAGACACTTTTATAGGACACTTCCTGCACGTCACGTTAAGGCAGTCTAACTACCGCTGTAATCAGGCAGTATATAGATTCGTTGTTGACCCACCAGTGTTAAGAGCATTAAGAGTAATTATTATTGGCATTATTCAAAAATAGATCATTTTAAAAGAAAATGTATATATGTGAACATTTCCACCTATAAATGGCACGCCCCAAATAGAGACACCAGGGTTAAAGTGATGGTTAACACCAACAGTCAGAAGTACCAGTGGCGTGCACCGACATTTAGAGGGGCAGGTGCTCAAGTGAAAAAAGGGCACCTTGTGCATCGCGTGGAACCGGATGGTTGCCTTAATAGTGTGAGATTTATAGATTTTGGGACATAAATAATATATTAGAAGCTTTTTATCAAGAATTAATCAATGTCAACATGGTCCACAATACTGACTGTACAGTGTACACTGACTGTACACAAAAAAAATCTTCAATAGGGAACATTGCTGTCCAGAGGGCAAAGGGCAGGTGCTCTAGCACCACCTAGTGTCTATCTGTGCACGCCACTGAGAAGTACAGCGGTATACAGGGGGAAAAGAGCATCACAGAACAGTTAATGAGTCAGTCTGCGTCCCCCAAGTATAGCCACCATCGCACAGGCCACAGGACACATCTAGTCAGTGTCCTGAGTCCTGACCTACAACAGTATTGTCTGCACCCAGCCTTCAGCAGCACAGCCTACCCTCCAACAACATGCAACCATTATCATGAATACCCTCTTCCCCTCTTTCTCCCTGCATGCCTGGGCCAGCAGCCGTCATCCACAATTACGCTTAATTCAAATTTGAAGCTATTTTGGCCGTTCGACACCGCCGTACAGCGAACAATTCAGGCTTTCCTCGGCTGTCTCTGCAGACAAACGAACGGCTCAGGCTTTCCTCGGCTGTCTCTGCAGACTCTGCACTACATGTAGGGCAGCTCCACTGCAGAGATCCGCTGCTGGCACAGCCCAGTGTTCTACATTGCCTTAATTAATGTAAAACTTTTACATTAAATTAACATAAAATGTGCTTCCCTATTCATTCAACTATATATTTTGATTAAATAGATAAATACATCAGTCACACATTTGATGCATGTATACCAGTAATGTTTCTTGATGTTAGTGAACAAGCCATGCTTCAAACTATCATGACAAAACAATGTTTTGCTTTATCAAAGACATTCTGGCCTCTCTCCATTGGCTCCCTGTTAAGTTTAGAATAGATTTTAAGGTGCTTTTATTTGTTTTAAAACACGTCACGGCCTCTCACCCTCCTACCTCTCTGACCTAAATGCAAGCTGCTGCTGGTCGAGCTCACGACTAGTAAGAGGAGCAGGGGTGATTGTGCTTTTGCGGCTGCAGGCCCCAGGCTCTGGAATTATGCTGCCTGTTCTCCCTTGCTTTTAATTAGCCCTTCTCTAAATCCCACCCCAAATGGTTTAGCAACTGTTGCTATGCAGGTCAAGCTTTCGCCACCTCATAGCTGTCAATGTTATTTTGCATGTTCTTGAACATTTACACGGCTTAACGTCGGGAAAGTTACACGACTGACCCACCCAGGTGATGGCAATAATACTGATCGTATAGTCTTGCCATGCAACATGAAAATTCCTGTCGGGTGGTCATCAAAAGTCCCTCTGTCATTTCCTCATATGTCTAGTTTATTTAAATAATGTCATGCACATTTGCCCAGTGCAGTATTGCAGGCCTTGTTGTCTAGATTTAGAAGACATTTTGAAGGTTTCGCTTCTGAAATGATCCATTATTTATATGGAGAAATCCATATGAGAAATCCTTGACCTGTCTCCTCGCTGCTAACGTGCCTATTGGACAAGTATGGGCAGAGATGGGCAGTATTTGAAATACGTATTTGAAATACTTTTTTTGTAATTTGTAATTTGTATTTCACTGGGATGGAAGAAATGAGATGTATTTTGTATTTAGATACATTTTTTGACCCAGTATTTTGTATTTTGTATCAAAATACATTTTCAATGTATTTTGCCCCAGTATTTGAAATACATGTATTTGAAATACGTATTTGAAATACTTTTTTTGTATTTTGTAATTTGTATTTTGCTGGGATGGAAGAAATGAGTTTTGTATAGATACATTTTTTGACCCAGTATTTGGTATTTTGTATCAAAATACATTTTCAATGTATTTTGCCCATCTCTGAGTATGGGTTGGGACTTAGCGAAGGGCTAATTTCACCTGATCTCTCTTCTGTGTCTTCTGATTTCGTGCTCTGTGCTATTGTATACCCTTGTTATATATGTTATTGTCTCTTCCATGTCTCCTGCCTTTTTCTTTTATCTTTGCTTTATATTGCTATGTTCTGTTGTTGTTGTTTTTTTTACCCTGTTCAGCACTTTGGTCAGCCTTGGCTGTTGTAAATGTGCTATACAAATAAAGTTTGATTTGATTTTTTTTATTGATTATTGGAGGGAACTGAAGGCTACTACAGTAAGTATGACAATTAAAGTCAGACTAGATTTGTAGATAATGGATATGATGCGTGTGTGTGTGTGTGTGTGTGTGTGTGTGTGTGTGTGTGTGTGTGTGTGTGTGTGTGTGTGTGTGTGTGTAGTAGCTCGTATCTAAATGAGTGGCTGTTCAAAGGTTCTGTGCCGCAATTCAAGTTTAGTAACATGCAACTATCCATCAGTCTATAGGACTGTCAAACTGTACTATTAATTTGGGCATAAATGGTGAACGATCTTTTGCAGATGACTATGAAGAGGCCGGGGAGCCTTAACTCCTCACAACACTCACCAAACTTCTATAATGGCAACAGTCATGCCCACTTGCCCCTAGTTTGTATATGGACCCAACGTACAGTACCACCATTATTACCACCATGTGTTTATTAATCCACATATTCATGGTATTTTGTTCATGCTAAAAGACCCAAAGTATATAACACAATTTTACAATGAAGCTAATACGCCTACATTTGGTGATTTGTTTAACCACTTGTTTCAAATAGAATGATCAATCAATGATGATCAATAGATGATCTGCAAGCTCACGACACGCCACAGTCGCAACGCGGTGTGAGCTTGTAGATCGGCTATTTTCGGCACACGACACCATCCATACCACAAGGTATAACTCAGGCATTATAGAGACTGAATCAAAGGGATGTGAGTGACTGATGAATCCAACTGCACTGGACATTAAATATCCAGTGATGGCTGATCTGGTCTGACACAAATTTTGTGCCAGATCAGATCAGCCATCAGTGGACATTTATGTCATATCAGATCAGCCGCCGTGCATGAGAGAGAGAGAGAGGTCATTGCACTAACGGGACCATGAGACTCTTCCCGATGTCCATCCTGCCTGCTACCCTCTCTCTCGCTGCGTGGTAACTGTGGTGGACCGTGGGCAAAGTAAGCTACTCATACTGACCCCGGGGCAGACCAAGGCGCAGTTGGAGGAAACTGGAGAGGGAATTAAGTCTGGTGGAGCTGTTGCCCCCGCGCCCCCGACTACGGATAAGCGGTTGAAGATGGATGGATGGAAGTAGGCCAAAAAACACAAATACTCAAGTAAAGAAGCTACAAATACTCAATAATATACTATATTATTATTACTACTATATTACTATATACTATATTAGTATTTATACTAAATACTATAACAATGTAGGTTAAGTACAGTGAGTGCTCAAATGACTGTCCACTAGTCCACAGTCCCAGAAACCTATTCTCAGTAATGGCCAATGGCAGGATAGCACATCAGCAGCAATGGGGAATCTGACATTCATTCGGGCAAAGACAAGAATGCCCAAATGAAAATGCCAAATGTGATGACATATAGGCTATACAGTAGGCATTCTAGGCAATCATGGTCAACTAAAAAAATATAGCCTATTTTGTAAGGGGCAACTTGTTAGGCAGATGAGAATACTCCTTGGAGACGTGCCAATGAACAATGTCAAATGAAATAAGTATCTTTCTCTCGCGCACACACACGCACACACACAAACACACACACATGCACACACACACACACACACACACACACACACACACACACACAGTCTGCATGTGACACACAGCATTTCTTCCAACACACACATTTTGCCGTGCAATAGCTATGGACTCGACTGGAGTATATGGCTATAGAGTATAGACTATGTGACGGCCGACAGTGACACATCTTATTATTAATAATGTATAGTGGTAATTCAAAGCTTAGCCTACCTTTTACATACAATTACATAGAGCGCCTGCAAGAGCGCATGCAGTCCGCACTGCCGTTTGCAGCACCACAAATAATTATGCACAAACATGACTTCAAATCCTACTTCAAAGCGTTGCAATTTATTAAAACGCGCTGGAATCCCGACCCGTTGACCTCTACCACATTTTCATCATTATCTCGTTGCGTTCATTAGCCTGCTTATGTGCATATAGTGTGCTAGAGAGAGATGACATAAAATCATAGATATAATAGCCATGATATAGCTGGAATCAAATACCCACATCATGCCAAATAAACATGCAGCATGTCCTATATCTATGAACTATGAAACATCCTATCTATAGATTATCTACAAGCTTTTGACAAGCCATGAGTAGCCTATACCGGGCGGTGACAAGCACTCGGATATTCCCTCACCTCGATCAGCACATCTCTTCTTCAGGAGGATGATAAGGTGGTCCACGGACCTCCACGCTGCTCCTTCAGGAGGATGATAAGGTGGTCCACGGACCTCCACGCTGCTCCTTCAGGAGGATGATAAGGTGGTCCACGACACGTACCGTCCACGCTGCTCCTTCATCAGAGTTCAGACAGCCTGGATACAGCTGGACGGACCTCGCCGGGTCTGTCGGAGACTCTTCGGAGTTATTGCGTCACGATGGCTTTAACCAATGATCGCAGAGCGCCTGTGTCGAGCTCAGCGATGAGATGGCAACAATAAACAGCTCAGTCAAAACATTAAAGATAATCTCCGCCAGAACTGAAGGCAATCAATTCAATTCAATTCAAAGGGCTTTATTGGCATGAGAAAACATACGTTTACATTGCCAAAGCAGAAAGAACAGTACAACAATACAGCAATACAATCAAAACAAAAACAAAAATTATGTACTTTGTCAGATTCTTCAATAGATCAACTTCTATGTTCAAGATCACTCGATGCAGGTATAGTGCAGGCATATACACAATGATTAGTCTTTACGGTGGTTGTGTTCCATTTGATATCCTTCTCCTATCACAGCAACTCACAAATCTTGCTGCTGTGTTTGCACATTGTTGTACTTCGCCCAGCAGATATGGGAGTTTTTTGTCATTGGTCATGTTTTCAAAATCTCCGTGTGTGGTTGTAATCTGTGGGAAGTATGTGTCTCTGATGTCTTGGTACAATGGACAGATGGTTAGGAAGTGTAGCTCGGTTTCCACTTCATTTAGTGTGCAGTGGGTGCATAGTCTGTCTTCTCTCGGGATACAGGTCATAGGCAATGTATAGAGCTCTCTCTCCCCCAGCACCCTGTCTGTAGCAGGGTGAACCATGGCTAGCAGGGTCTGGGACATGACAATCTGAGAATTTCTTTTCGACAGTTTTCGCCAGTTCCCGCATTACAAAGTACAGTATGGAGTTTGGTACACTGCGGTCGAGTAGGCCTACTCTCTCCAACTCTCTGCTTATCAGAAACCGGAAAACTGGGCACTCCCCCCCCCCCCCTCCCAACATCGATACAATTCAGAAATGGATTCAAACTTGCTTCAAAGGCAGGATTCAGGAACGAGCCAAGAATTCCAGCAGGTAGGCTAAACGATAATCTCTCATAACGGTAACAGGATAAGTGTGGTGTGGGCAGGTACCTTAATTGGACACAATTATGACCTGGGCACCTCGATCATGTAAAATTGGCTATTTTGTCCCATAATAAAAAACACTAGGGGTCAATGATGACCCCTAGTGTCACACGTCAGTACTGGATGGATGGATGGATAGAAAGAATCACAGATGCCTAAAATACTGACTAAAAAGTGTGTGTGTGTGTGTGTGTGTGTGTGTGTGTGTGTGTGTGTGTGTGTGTGTGTGTGTGTGTGTGTGTGTGTGTGTGTGTGTGTGTGTGTGTGTGTGTGTGTGTGTGATAGAGAGAGAGAGAGAGATGTTGTGACCCATGTCAAGATAAATAGGGTATCAACATTTTCCACTTAATCTCAGTCAGTCCAGTTTTGCTTTTCAGAGATGTTTTGAAAATGAATCAATGCAAATCTGTCACTATATGTCTGTATGTCATGGTGTCCTCCTCCTATGTCAGTATGAATCTGTCACTATATGTCTGTATGTCATGGTGTCCTCCTACTGTATGTCAGTATGAATCTGTCACTATGTCTGTATGTCATGGTGTCCTCCTACGTCAGTGACTGTAACTGACCTGATGTAACGTATACATAATGGATGGATACTAGGTCAGTGCTTCTCAAAGTGGGGTCCGGGGAGTCGGGTCCCCTAGGGGTCCTTGAGGGGGTTCCAGGGGGTCCCCAGCTAACACTTGACATGTCATTATTTTTGGAGATTTTGAAGTTGGTTATCTTTACCCATGAAGGTTCCCCTTCCATGACCATCATCAACCATCATCATTCCATCATCTCAGCATTTTTTTTTTACACCTGAAACATTTTCTAAATATGAATTTAAGCACATGCTACTTCTGTCACATTTTACTTCAGTCATGCGAGTGGTCTAAATGATAGTTAGGAACCAAATGCAGAGAGTGTACACATGGAATGGTGTACATGGAATCAAATGGTCCATTTGTATGTACACTCTCAGTTAAATTAACATTATTTTACAATATAAATTGGGGTACCAGAGACATGAATGCCATTAAATGGGGGTCCGTACTCCATAGCCTGCCCTAATGCATGTCAAACTGGGGGTCCTTGAAATTGAAATGGTTGAGAATCACTGCTAGAGCTGTCAAAATCTTCTTTCATGGTTGTCCTTGGCATATCTTTTCAATTTGGGGTCCGCGGGGCTAATAAGTGTCAATTTGGGGGTCCTTGACATGAAAAGGTTTGGGAACCACTGGGAAAGGTAATGTTATGCACCTGCATAGAAAAATATACAGAGGAAAGTGTTAAGTGTGTCGTATTTGTATGCTGCGCTCCCTGGTATGTTTATCTATGAGTCTGTAACTCTGCTCTGATGAGCCGTATACCGTCACTAGTCACCTGGGGACAGGAATGCTGATCATATCAGCACAAAGGAATGTGTATTTTACACATTCCCAGAAGTCCAGATGCTCAGAGATATAACTCTTTGTTATGAAACGCAGTGTCGTGTTTCAGCCTCTGCGTACAGTGTTTCTATATCCTCACACACATTACCACGATCGTGTTCCCTCTCTGCATTCTGTCATCGCCACTCAGTAGACAGAAGATCCCACGGTCATCAGTATGCAGTGGTGGGAAAAGTACAAGCTCACAATGCGTCACATCGCAACGCATTGTGAGCTTGTAGATCGGCTATTTCCAAATGGCCGAAATGCTCAGGGCTGAAGTGGTCAATGTATGTTGTGTAATAATAACAATGAAACTCTACAAAGTAACTAGTAACTGAAGTGTTCAAATAATTGTAGTGGAGTACAATAAAATTGCCTTGGAGTAAGTATGCTATAGAAAATTGCTATAGAAAATTGGAAATACTCCAGTAAAGTAAAAGTACCTTCATGATGACCTAAACTGTCAATAAAGGCACAAAAGCCAAAAACAAATAAATAAATGAAAATGCTACCTCAAAATTTTAGTACTTGAATAAATCTTTCCACCGCTGCACACAGTACTGTAGGCTCATCCATTTGTAACTCAGAGGGTACGATTGGACCCTTAGCGGTCCATTTGGTTACATGTTGTACACTCAGAGTTAAAATGAACACTGAGGAATTCACTGTATGTGTGCACAGAGCAAGTTTTATGAGTTCGACTGTGTTGTGACTTGTCTGGGTTATGCAGCTCTGGTCAGAGGTGGAAAGTGCTCAGTTTAGTTTTTTACAAGTAAAAGAAGCAATACCACAATGTAAAAAAGTAAAAGTCCTGTATTTATAATTTAACTTGAGTATAAAAGTACGAAAGTATCTTTGTCAAACGTGAAACTAGCAGATCTACGCGCTGAATGCAATGCACTTTGAGCTTGTGGAAGTATACAATATATAGGGATTATTGGGTTAATGTATGTTTTGGAATAATATTATACATCAATAAAGTTACTTGTAACTACATTTTCTAATAATATATAATATATAATATATAATAATATAGCTGTGTGTTGCCAGACAGTGCATGGGGGCGTGTGGTGAACAAGCTCAGGCGGAAATGCAGGGATGTTTTGAATTCTCCATCACCACCTCACCTGAGTTAGTCATTGTTTTTGCGTGGGTTGTACTAAAGCAGCGACTTGAGAGTCTATTCGCCGTTTTGCCATTTTTCAGTCCGTGGACGAGGTGTGAGGAAGATGAATCTATACAGGAGCTTTGGAAACCTTTTGGAAACTTGGGTGGCTGAGGGGGTGCCTGGCTCGCACACGCAGGAGGAACTGTGGCTTGGAAGAGACGACGGCGATCCAGCTACATTCTCGGGATCCACCCCGACGCCGGTGTCTGACATGGGGATATGTGTGCGCTCCGAATCGGTTGACTCTGGGGTGGAGCTGACCAGCTCGGACACATCACTCCCTTCGTGCTTCTCGGTGCTGTCAATGGGGAATCCAGAAACGGACCCTGTTGTTCTGACGCAACGCGAGGAGGATGGACTCACACCTCCATCACAGACTCCCATCCTGTCCCCGCCGCCGTCCTCTGCCTCTTCTCCTTCCCCGTGCGCCGGTCCCGTCAGTGGGGCACAGTCGCCCCGCGAGCGTTCCATGGCCTTGCACTGCAAAGTGGAGCAGGCGTTGCAGAGGACGGTAGGCCCCAGGTCGCAGAGTCTGAAGCTAAGCCCTGCCTCGCCCCAAGTGGTTCTCAGGCCACGGAGTCCGAGGTCTTCGTCCCTAGTGGCCAGACGGGCCACAGAGGACCACACAACAAGCCAAAGGTCAGGGAGTTTGGGCAGAAAGAGCACGAGCCAGCAGCACACATCTGGACATATTAGACGACCTCTGTCCCTGCATCATAGTCATACCCTGCCTACTAAGATCATTACGAAGGTGAGCTACCACAGGTCAGCCGTGACGGAGATGTATGCTGTTTGAACTGAACTGACTGTGGTGTTATATAGTTGTAGAAATAGATTTTCAGACTTGGAAGAGAAGAAGTTCTATTATGAGGCAGTTTTTGATATATACACAGGTTTTATGTTTGTCTTTAGTTTAATGTTTGTTTTGTAAAGCATTGACAATGAAGGGAAAATGTACGTCATAATGTGACATTTACATCTTATTGTCTCTTTATTGCTAATGGTTTGTTTTGTATCAGCATTTCATCACCTAATCAACACGAGTTAGACTTTAATATATTAGCGCCCCTCACTTCACACAGGTGTGATTTTTACTTTATAACAGAGAAATACTGAAATAAAAAAATAATATTTGTGAAATATTATTTGAGAAAATATCTGTGTTTTGGCTGCTTCTAATCTATGCATTTTTACATAACTGTCACTCGTGCCAAAGTTTTGGACAAAAGTTGACAAATCTTCTCCTATGGCACAATAAAATAATCTAACTGGGATCGGCAGCCAAATTCATAGAAATGTGGCGACATGAAAATGTTTAGGAACCATGCACCACTGCCCTAAATGGTACATTTTAGAGCTGAATGAAAGACATGCTCTAATTCCATTTCCCTTTCCACCTTGAGCAGGTTGCAACACAGTAACACACACAAACCTGTGCTTTCACATTTACAGGACTACAGGCATGTCATTACATGGACAGAATCCCTTTCATGGCAGCGAGTTGTCATGAGTCTGTGCTGTTTTAGAGACCATAAACCAGTCTGTTCAGGTTCGCTCTAGCCTGCAGGCATGAAAGGAATTGAGCCATCAGTCAGTGTGCTCAGCAGACGGACTATTTGTGTGGGTGGGAGTTTAGTTTAGTTTATTTGATCATCCTTCAGTTTCAAATACAATATTTAAAGACAATGAATGTAAGCTGTTATGAAAAACAAAACAAAACCGAAACATGAAGATGATCAAAAGGAGTAGGCAGAAGCTAAAAGCATATAAATGCCTATCCTACTTACAACAGAACATGAATCGTAATACTCATTACATTAACGAGAATTCCACCCTACACTAAACTGTTGACTTCCTCTGGTAGGGCATTCCAGATCTTAACCCCTCGGACAGAGATACACATACTCTTCCGAGTGGTCATGGCACTGGGTTGTTGGAAATGTAAGGGCCGATTCATACTCCTATTTTAGAGCCAAAATCCAAATCATTCCATACATTAACCCCACATTACATTTCTTCAAGTTAAACAGCCTTCTTGAATTATAACTAACAAACTTTTTTGTATATTGTATATGGTTGTATTTTTGAGGGGCGCTATATACAGGTTTGTTTTTCCTTAGACAAACATTAAAAACAGTAAAACACCATGTAATGTTTGTGTTGTCACTATAACACAAACATTAAATGCCATTAACAATGAAGTTTAATGTTTGTTTTGTCTGTGTTTGTTTTGTCCTCGATTTTGTAAGATGATAAGAGTGCCCCTCACTTCACACGGGTGTGATTTTTAAGTGTTACCCCATACCTCAAAGCAATAATTGAGAATACGGAATGAGTCTCGTTTTCTCCGGATTGTGATGCTTCTTCCCAGCTTTTAGCACTCGTGCATACTATGGAATTTCCTGCTGATTGCAGAAATTTATTATAGTTGATTGATTGTTAATTAAAGTTAAAGATAAAATAAAAAAATCACACCTGTGTGAACTGAGTGGTGCAACTCCCCCCCCCCCCCCCCCCCCCCCCCCCCCCTCTCTCTCTCTCTCTCATTAGCAGGCAACAGTGCAGCACTCTCTCTCTCTCTGTTTCTGGCACAACAGCGTACAACAGCGCCCCTACTGGTGCTCATTAACGTCACACGGACACATAGGTGAACTGAACACATGGACACATAGGTGAACACACGGACACATAGGTGAACAACACATAGGTGAACACGGACATTGCTGTTCTTTGGAGTGGTTGCACCACTCAAAAATATTTCATAGCACCTTTTAAATGATTTCCATATATGAACCTTTCCATGCTCTTCTTGCACTGTGCAGAACCATGGTGACAAGAAGAAGGAAGGACTCAGTCCTGGCTTGAGCTACCTAGAGCGAGTATGCCAGATGTTGGAGGAAATTGCCAGGCTTCAGAAGGATAACCGTGGATTACAGCTGGAGATGGATGCCCTCCTGGAGTCCAAGCAGACAGTCCAGGTAAAATAGGATTGCAGAGATTACCGTAACTCCATTTGGTCTCGGCAAATTGTCCTCACTAGCTGTAGATCATTATCAGTAGGTCTATTTGTGGTGATTATGAATTATTGAACAAAATGGAAGCTAGCTGGAAGTCTACACTCATACTGTACATCATAGGGTTGACGACTTTTGTGTCTCTTAACATTTTCAAAATATATACAATATTTTTAAAAGTAAAACCTTTTTTTGCCCTTGACAATGAAGGGAAGATTTACGTCATCTCTTGTCCCCATACATCTCATATTTGCCAACGACAATGAAAGGAGAAATTAGGTAAAATGTCTGCCAAACATGACGTAAATTTGTGACAACAGGCATTCTGATTGGCCAGTATGAGATTATGTATGATGATGTACGATGATAAGAGCGCCCCTCACTTCACACGGGTGTGATTTTTAACAGAGAAATACTGAAATAAAAAAAGAATATTTGTGAAATATTATTTGAGAAAATATCTGTGTTGTTTTGGCTGCTTCTAATCTATGCATTTTTGTGTGTATCTATCTGTAATTCTTTTTAAATAACAGAAGCTCACAACGTGTCACAGTGATACGACAAAGTGTACAATCAGGCTTTAATGCATTGTTAGTGAATTTATTTTATTTACTACAAACCATCTCGCAATTTCCTTTCTTTTTAGGCTTCAGAATCCCTCTTCTGTGATTGCAAAGCTATTGCAGAGGAAGCCCCTTCTAGTGAAGCCTGTGAAATGAACAGTGACGAGCACATTTCCACAGAAACACAGTGGCAGAATAATCATAAAAACCATGATTTTCGGTGGAGGTCGGCATCAGATACTAATGTCCTTCTGGCACACCAGTTAAGTGAGTGACTTATTTTGTCATTTTAGTCATTTCCTTCGCTATTGTATCCCCTCAAGGAAATCATTTTGCCCATTTTATGTGCACAATGTTGATAACCACAGAACATGGCTGCCTATCTTTGGCAAGTATTGAGTGCTCTTGTAGCTAATGTTTGTAATGTTTGTATGTGTTACAGGAATGGTCAAACCAAACTCTAGGGGGCAGCATGTGAACATAAATGACTTGCTTGAACAGGCAGAGGACCATGAAAATCAGGTAACTTATTGACAATTACAGAATCATACAATACTGTGCCTTAGCAACATGTACAACTTTGCAGTGACTCTCATATTCAATTCAATATGCATCTACTACTTACAAAATCACTTGATTGGTATGTTTATGGCTTTGATAATAATGGTATTCAGTTCAAATAAGTGGGATTCATTTTGTGTATCTGATAATCAGCCTGTATTTTTGAAACATTTTTTTGCTTTCTGTTTCACTTCGTGACTTAAAGGAGGAAACCGATAAGCAAACACACAGGAAGCTGAAGATAGAGACACAGAGAAGAGATAAGACCGCTCCGCTGTCAGATTCGGAGAAAAACTGGTGAGATGCAGTACTTTGCATGAGTGATGTCTATCTCATGGGTGGGCAACTGAAACGATGGAGAGGGCCACTATATTTCCACACTCACTCCAGAGGGCCACATTGCATATTACTGTCGTAGCAAAAAATAGCCGATCAACAAGCTCAAAACGCATCGCACTGCGACGCGTTTTGAGCTTGTAGATCAGCTATTTCTGATCAGCTATTTCTTATTTGAATTGAAATCCTGAATAATCTTTTGGTATTTTTGAATTTGCATCCTGAAAAGTAACCTTTTTATTTCATTTAAAATTTAGTCATAGTTATGTTAACTTTATGAACTAAACGAGTGCCACGCTACGAGCTTGTAGATCTGCTATTTTTTAATAGTCGAAAGTGGCGAAAATCTTGTATATTCTTTCAGAGCGAACATTTTTTACTAAAATCTTTGCTTCTGGGCCTCTGGGGGGGTCCCTGGAACAACATATTTTCAGATGGTGCATGCATGGTCGGTGGCCAATTACATATAATTTTTGGGGTCCTTGACATGAAATAGTGTGAACACCACTGACATAGAAACAGGTTTTTTGTAGACATTTTGTATAGAATCTGGACTATACGTAGTGGCAGTGGGCCTGCCTTACTGAATCACTGGTCCAGAGTTAATGCACAGTGTGCTCATAGGAGAGCATCTGTTCCTCCTGAACACTATTGGTTACTTTATTTTATACTGCAAAATACCGAGCCTTCATTTACTGTATCTCGGGACCATTATGGGGCTATACTTTTACACTCAGACTTAAATTGACACTCAGGATTTTGCTGTGTGGCCCCTATGCTGAATTTTCTGGTAGTTTTCATACTGATTATACAGGTCCATTTGGTTGCATTTTCACACTCTGAGCAGGGATGGATTAACCCCCACGAGGGCCCCGGCGAAATGTTTGTTTTTCAATTCCCCCCCCCCCCCCCTAAATATAACACAATCAACAGCCAATGAATGTCCCCGGGAGCCCTTTTCAGGGCCTCAAACCCCCCCCACCGGGCCAATGGCTAATTTGGCCCTGTCTCTGAGTAAAAAATAACGTTGATGGTTTTACAGCGCCATGTTCTTAAATGGCCTGCTTATAGTATCCTTAAATGAACCCCTGCTTCCGTACTCTACATGTCATTAATTAGCACGGAGCCCGCCAAAAGAAAGCGTAGATTAACTTTAGTCTGGCAGCCCGCCAACAGCGTAGTCTACAATTTCTAGGCTTTATATTCTTTAAACGATGTTTTGATCGGATCTCATCGATAGCTGTCTCCCGTGTAAACTAGCATCCTAGTGTAAAGTGTGACAGTGGCCGCGGCCATTTTGAAGATGCGCGCGCATCCACTTGCACTCTATGTGCTGCTTTCAATGGCCTGCATCTCCAAATCGGCGCAATGAATGTCGTTTCTCGTGAAAACAAGGTTTTTCAACGGCCGACAGCAGGCGCTGTGATACTCACAGCAATTCGTCATCGTAACATCTGGTTACGGGTATTTGGCTCTACAAAATAAGGGTTGAAAGCAGAAAAACCTTGGCAATGCGCAATAAATAGATTAATTATTCCTGGCGGGCAGTGGGTTTTAATAGGCGAACATTCGTTTCAGTTTCAGAGCTATGTTCTGAGATTTAGTCCACTTGCCAGAATGTGAACCGTGCAGGCATGTTGAGTACACCAATGTTTTATGTTAGAAATGTTGAGTATTTTTTTCTCAACATATGCAAGTTAGCATCCGGCAGTTTCTACATGCTGGGGACCCATACTCAACATTTCTAACATGAAACCTTGGTGTACTCAACATGTCCGGGTTCACAATGGGGCTGGCAAGTAGACTAATTTGGTATAAAGAGAAACAAAAAGGACAGGACAGGGCCAGACCCCTGGGGGGCCCCAATCAATGAAGTATATTTGTTGCCTTTCGGGCAGAAACCTTGTATACTGTATGTCTCCATTATTTAAACCTTTCATGTTCTTTCATGTTCTTCTTCTTAAATTAGTGCCCTACTTTGTTGCACAACAGTGTCGCGCTACAAAATAGCTGGTCTACATGTTGTGAGCTTTACTATTTTGGGGGGAAAATGTCTATTCCCCATTCCCTACTAAAAGCAACAGTTTTGGACGTACAATTCTCCCACCCGGCATCGGCGATATATAAGGGTTTTATGTTTTAATGAACCCTTCCTTGTTTCCATGAAGCCAACAGATGCAGCCATCCCAAAAAAAGGCTAGCAGACATCGGCTGAGCCAGCTGTTCAGGAGGAGAAGGAAAAGTGTCCCCACATGAAAGGACCACACTGTTGTCGGCCACGTCTGCACAAACTATGGGACATTGATTTGGACTCGGCTTTCGTGAACAGAAAGCATTTCTTTAAACGAGCGATGGGACATGCAGGCAGAACGCCTGAGACACTTCTGCTACTGTGGAAAAATGCCATCCTTGATGCAATGTAACTTACTGCCATGCTTATTTATTTATTATTATTGATGGCATGCATGCTTCCCCGCCTTATTTATACTTGAGTGGTGTGTGTGTGTGTGTGTGTGTGTGTGTGTGTGTGTGTGTGTGTGTGTGTGTGTGTGTGTGTGTGTGTGTGTGTGCGTGTGTGCGTGTGTGCGTGCGTGCGTGCGTGCGTGCATGCGTGCGTGCATGTGCGTACCGTATGTGTTTACACTATATGACACAATCATTCATTGCCATGCGGCAATGAATGATTGATATGTGTATATACTTTCTACAGTAGCCTAGTTGTGTTTTCCCTGTAACATATTGTCCATGGTTACAATAATGCTGGATCTACACACAACTTAAAACTTGTGTCTTTGTACTTTTCTTCATGGTTATAGAGGCTCATTTGTACTTCATGGAACGATTGTGTTGTTTGGCAAAAATTTACGCACATTAAACTGAAAAATATATTCAGTTTTTGGAGCACAACACTACACAGTAGTTGAATGCAGAATACATTAGCCTTTCATCATGCCACTTGAGTAGCAGCGTACCTATTCTGCGGGGGACCGTTCGAGAAAATAGCAGATCTGCAAGCTCACAACTCGTCCCAATTGGCTATTTTTGGCAAAGAGATTTGGTGTAGAACGAAAAAGGTACATTTGCAACTCATTCATTTCACTAAGACTAGAGTGGTTAACACTCGAAGTCTTGTCGCATAATAACAGTGGTTTTTCATTCTGGATCTCTCTCTAATATGAAAGTGCCTTGCCAGGGACGTGCAGAGAGTGTTAGAGGGGCAGGGGCTGAAATCCCGTAAGAGGGCACTTTTGGACAAAAATTGTGAAATCTACAAGCTCACAAGAGAGCTTATAGATCAGCTATTTTCGGGGGGCAACTCGGCACTCTTTAGCTACTGGAGAGGCGGTGCGTATACAACATGGATTTCTAAACAACTTTGTTCAAAGCAAAATACTGCGTTCAAGTTCAGGAGACTTCGGGAAAAAAAAGATATTCTCCTGAATGCGCATGCCTTCCGGCATGGCATGGAAGGAAAGGAGTGGCATTTGCATTTCTTCCACCGTGTAGTAAATGCTGCATTCGTGCAGTCTGGAAAGGGCAGTTGTTTTACAGACGGGGTAAAAGGGCAGCTGTGCACGTCCCTGTGCCTTGCTGTGACTCATGCTATCAGAAGCATTCTGTTATGGTGCTTTGTGTCGCTTTACGTGAACAGAGAGATTGTCAGAGAGATAATATACCCAAAGGCAAACCATAGTTCCTTCGGTATGCTCATTGTCTTTGGTTATAATTGTTAGCATATTTCTGTTCAACCTCCAAAATCTGAAAAGGAGCCCTCCTCAGTCATCTCAAATGCCACGACAAATAATAGCCGAGACCAAAATCTATAGGTTTTATCATTAGATTAATCTTTATTCACCTAGGTTGAAGAGTATAACAGGATAGGTGAGCACCAAGGGAGAGTGGGCACCTCTGTGTTAAATTTACAATTCCCCCCCCCCCCCCCCCCCAAATGTAAAAAATATATAAAGTAAAGTATACGTGATTGGAACATGCTTAAACATTCGACAATACCGGTATTTCAACAATTGCTACAGATTGCTACAGAACCACAAGTATGCTGCTATTTTTGGGGCATAAACAAGAAGTTTAAGCTTTAAAATTAAATCTGATAATGATGGGCCTGCCGTGCATGTTCACACATCATGTACTGTATACTTTACAATATAAGACCATTATTCTAAACATTTTGGACAAAGTATAGACAATATATTTGCATGGAGGTGCCCAGATGCCACCCGTGCGGTGCCCGCCTACCCTGGTATCCGGTTGAAGGGATGGAGCTCCCCTGGCATTCCCATGTAAAGAGATGTCAATGACAAACACGTCCCAACAAGAGGGATGGGGTGAATATAGGATTTCGAGTCCATACATAAAATACATTTATTTGCTATATTTCTCCCCTGTTTTATCTGCGAGTGTCCACGTCCGTCAAGGATCCATTTTTCAGTCCCACACAGCATCCATCTGTGCTATTAAATATATACATATACATCTCTGTGGATTTATGTATGTGAGCGATGGAGGAATTGGTGAAGAGGGGGGGGGGGGGGTAATGCTTCATTTATTATCTGCCGCGCGATAGTGTCGCACGCCGATCTACAAGCTCACAGTGAGCTTGTAGATCGGCTATTTTTGGTGTGCGACTCCATTGTGCGACAAAGTACATAGCTGATCTACAAGCTCACAATGCGTTTCATCGCGACGCATTGTGAGCTTGTAGATCTGCTATCAGGCTGGGGGGGTGGGCAGCGCTCATGCCAGTGTGAACCAGTGGTGGACAAAGTATATACTCAAGTAAATACTGAAGTATTAAAAAGTACAAATTATGAAGTACTGTAGGCCTACATGTCTTTTAATCAATGCATTGCTCTATTGAAATTTAGAACGTAAAAAAAAAAGTTAAAAAAAAAGTCCAAAATAGTGAAAGTAGCAGATCTACAAGCTCACAACGCTTGATGAGGTGTGAGCTTGTAGCTCGGCTACATTTGAATTTTGAAATATGGCTGGTCAATTCATAAATATATTTTTGTAGCCTATTTCTATTTGAAATGTAGCGGAAGTGAAGAAACCCAAAAAATAAATAATGAAGTAAATGAGTTTCTCCTAATTGTCCACCACTGAGCGTCGCCCGTACAGTATGTGTCTTTATTTACATGATGCCACAGGAGGACAGGGGGTTGGCGATCTGGCAGGTGCAGGCCGACTGGCAGTACTGGCGCACAGTCTGGTAGCAGCTGCGGTCCGCCTCCCCGCCCCACTGCACTGGCCCGTTGGGGTCGGAGGGCAGGCGGCTCAGGATGCTGGTGTTGATGGCCAGCGCCGCCAGGCCGTAGTCCGTGAACAGCACCGTCTCGCGCCGGCACGTCGGGCACGAGATGAACTTGTACTTGGGGCACGACTCGTACAGGATCTGCAGGCACTCCTCGCACACCGAGTGCAGGCAGGAGAGGATGCGCGGGCGCTTCCCGGCGAAGTTGTATGCGTGGCCGCACGTGGGGCAGTCCAGGGGCTCGCTGCAGGGCATGGCGGCCTGCATCCCCCCCGAGGACGAGCACGAGGAGGAGGAGGCGGAGGACGAGGAGGTGGAGGACGAGCGGAGCACGTACTGGTTGACGATGACGTCCTCCATCTTGTAGTGGAACTGGTGGTAGCAGATGTCGGAGGCGCTGGCCTTGCGCTGGGCCAGGAAGCCCTGCTCCCGGCGCGTCACGGGGGCCGTCGTCGCCATCATGGCGGTGGGAGCCACCGCCGCCATGGAACCGCGAGAGGAAGGAGGAGGGACGATGGCCGCCCCCGCCATCTCCAGGGCCAGGTCGCTGCAGGCCTGGTTGACGATGATCTCGCCTTCGCCCCCGCCGTCCCACGCCACTCTGGGGGGCGGGGCATAGCGTGGCTGGGTGACGGGCACGGGGCACTCCCTGGGGAACTTCTCCGACTGGATGATCTTGACAGTGTCCATGGGGATGGCCACGGTCTGGCGCCGGAGGCAGGACATTCGCCCGTGTGGAGGAGGCCGGGGGGTCTGACAGAGAGAGAGAGAGAGAGAGAGAGAGAGAGAGAGAGAGAGAGAGATGGGGGGTGGGGGGGGGGGGTGGGGGGGGCTGTGGCTGGAGTCCGCGCTGGGCAGCCCTTCCTAGTTCTGGGTACGTGGGCGGTAAGGTTGGGAGCTGCACTGGTCTTCACAGTCAGCCATTCGAGGGCACATGAGGACGGATGGTTCTGTCCATGTTTCCTTCAGAGTCCCCCGTCCTCCCGCCCTCGACGTTGATGCTTTTTGGCAGACAGACAAAAGGACGCGGCAATAGCACCTATTTCTATAATAGCCCCTCACGCAGTAACTTCTATTCTAAATAACTCTGACGTGACAGTTTCAGCTTAGTGGTTGCTATATTGTCAACCGGTGACGTCAACTAGATAAAGGTATAGTCTTTTGTTGTTACTGATATAGACTGCTGTTGCCTAACACAGGGACACACACACTATTTTCAGATATGTATGTTCATATACACAACAAAATATATTTTTTAGCACTTTAGCACAAAGACGTGTTTCCATTCAGTGACATAACACGAATAAATATTCTCAAATGCACATACAGTGAAGTTCACACATACAGATATATTATAGTAACGGTCTTTGTTCACAGAATGGAGGGAAGAAACAGGAAGTTGAAAAAGGTTCAAGAGTTATTATCTCACACCTCTTAAGAGGAACTCTTGACTTTCCAAACCAGGCCGAGCGACGTGGTCGATGGTGGTTGCCGAAACCAACAGTTCCTTCCTTCCTTCCTTTTAAGCTTATACGCGTGTGTTAGAGCTGGCGTTGAGTGTCCAAGAAAGACAACCCCCACGACCTTGCCTCTTTGCTTTTGTACCAATATGGTCAGGTGACCTATGACCCCTCTTGGCAACTTGCTGATAAGAACTTAAGAAGGAGGCCTCTTTTTTGGAGAGGCGTTTGAGAATGTTCCAGGGGCAACGGAAACCCTCTTGGGACGTCTCCCTTTGCTCCAATCAGCTCCGCGGAGGTGGGAGTGAAGGCCGGTTTGCTTGACTTTCAGACCAAGTCCTCCCACTCGAGCAAGAGGGCTGATAACGGTCTGAAGGATGCCACTGTCAGCAACCCAGATGTCGCCCAGATGTATCGGGCCTGCAGTCTGTGGGGACAGAGAGAAAGGATGACTGATTAGTGATTACACAACGTCCCAAATGAACACAATAAGACATGCAAGAAACAGGGGCACCATTTTAAGTGTCAAACAGAGAGAGAGGAGGAAGAACTTGATTGATTTGAGGACGACATTTATATTATCGTTAGGAAACAGGATTTCGTGATAGGTAGGCTATCCGACTCATAACTTGTATACATATCCCACTTCATGTATCATATGATCCTAACATAATTATTTTACAATCTGCCAATCTGAAAGGAGTAGATGTCATGGCAGCTGGCCTGTGGCCAGTCCTGTCTCTTTGATAACTTGTGCTTGTTTGTCCAGTAAGTTGGAGCTGCACTCTGCATGTGGGGAGGTGTATGTCCTGGCTGGCAATCACCTGGCTGTCTTCCGTCCTAGCCTTACTCATCTGCGAAGAGAAAAGCCTGGTCACAACCTATAAGGCACAGGCGCTATCGGCCGAAGTGTCGGTCGGGAATATCCGTGAATTGTTTCATTCACGGAGAATGTAAACTGATTTGTGTAAAGCATCAACGTCATTACCTTGAGCTGTACTTACGCCAAAATCCTGCAACTTCCGCACAAAAACAATGATAGCGTCTACAGCGTATAGGTCTTGCCCAGCGTGGCAATTACGTAGCTTGCTACTTAAACCTGGCTGTGACAGCACACAGTGCTCAGTATCATATTTTCCAGCTAGTGCACATGCTGGTGCAGCTATAGCACTATAGGTCAGTTTGGTGTGTTACTACAGGTGTTTGCTTTGCTTAACCCATTTTGGGCGGGAACCCCTTTTGTTGTTTTAAGTTTAATCTACGAGCTAGTGCCGCGCTATGAGCTTGTAAGTCTGCTGTTTTTTTTAAATCGTGAAAATGTGGCGCAAATCTTTGAATATGCAACTCCATGACAGCTCCATGCACCTCCATGACAGCTCCATGCACCTCCATGACAGCTCCATGCACCTCCATGACAGCTCCATGCACCTCCATGACAGCTCCATGCAACTCCATGCAGCTCCATGCACCTCCATGACAGCTCCATGCAGCTCCATGACAGCTCCATGCAGCTCCATGACAGCTCCATGCAGCTCCATGCAGCTCCATGACAGCTCCATGCAGCTCCATGACAGCTCCATGACAGCTCCATGACAGCTCCATGCAGCTCCATGCAACTCCATGACAGCTCCATGCAGCTCCATGCAGCTCCATGCAGCTCCATGCAGCTCCAACCAGGATCCAAGAAAAATGCAGGCTTAATCGCACCCTTTGGACCGTTATGGTGAAATTCACTTATTCGGCTTTACAAGCCTCAGTCTTGGATTAAAGAGACACTTTAATTTACTTTCTAATACACGTCTCCTTGGTCTGTGTTCTGCATCTGTGTTCACTCACTGTCTGCCTGGACAGTAGATCGGAGTGTATAAGGCGTAAACCAATGCTTGATGTGCGCATAACAACAAGCTGGACAGAAATGCTCTGTCTCAAGTCAAGTCTGCTTATTGATGCAATGGTATAGCCGAATTGTAAAATCACTAAGAATCTTGGGTGTTTTAGTTGGTTTAGTATTCATTTGATCGTTGTTTGCGAACTGTCATGTCGGTTTATGGTCATTGTTTATGTAAACTGTAAGAAAAGGTGTCCTGTAAGTCCAGATGGCCTGCGTGGGCTTCTTCGGAAGCTTGTATAGCCACCCTGCAGCTGCTGTAGTGATCATTAGCATCGTCATAGAGATGGCATCTGCTTAGTTACAGACTGACATTAAACCTGAAAATGGTCAATAATGTGAGAGGGTCCTTGGTGTGTGTATGTGTGTGTGCGCGCGCGCGTGTGTGTGTGTGTGTGTGTGTGTGTGTGTGTGTGTGTGTGTGTGTGTGTGAGGGTGTGTGTGCGTGTGTGCGTGTGTGTGTGTGTGTGTGTGTGTGTGTGTGTGTGTGTGTGTGTGTGTGTGTGTGTGTGTGTGTGTGTGTGTGTGTGTGTGTGTGTGTGTGTGTGTGTGTGTGTGTGTGTGTCAGATAGAGATTTCAACAGAGCCTGATGATGAAACAACAGTAGGAAGATGACACATCTTTTCTGTTCAGTGTGTGGGTTTCAATCGAGATGAAGCAAAGAGAGAGAGAGAGAGAGAGAGAGAGAGAGAGAGGGGGGGGGGGGAGGAGGAGGTGACCTACATGGTGAGGAAGAGAGAGAGAGAGAGAGAGAGAGAGAGAGAGAGAGAGAGAGAGAGACAGAGTATGGCATCTATTTATGGTCTCTTTATCTATGCAACTCACAACCCCCCCCCCCCCCCAACCACTGCTGAAGATTCACACACAGAGTAAATGGAGAGAGATGTAACTGAAGGAAGTGCTCTAGCCTGTTAACGCCCACCTCCAGTAACCACACACACACAGACACGCACACACACAGACACACACACACACACACACACACACACTTGCACACACTCACACACACACACACACACACACACACACACACACACACACACACACACACACACACTGTGTCGAAACTCGAAATAGTAACCGTTTTTCCACCCGCAGTGTTAAATGAACACCAAGGATTTTGCAGTGTATGCTCCCCTGTTTGTATCCATTATACCGATGAACGTATTGACAGATTTAGACTCACATTTTCATTCTTCTCTTCCTGCAGTAGTTAGTCACACAGAGCTGTCCCCCCAGAAACACCTTTCCTTCATCTCATTCATATTTCCTGCTCACCCCCATACAGTACACACAGTACTGTACTGACATATACATTTCTCGCTACATAACAAGTTTACTGGCATAGAAGGGTGTGTGCTGGGCCGTGGCTCAGCGGTCCAGGCACCTTGGCTGGTAATCCAGTCGTGGGTTCGACTCCCGACGGCCCTTAATTACTGCATGTCATCCCCCCATCTCTCTCCCCATCAGCCTACTGTCTGTCCCTCCATAAAAAATATAGAATAAAGGCAAAAGCCACAACAAAAAGGGTGTGAAAATCTTTTTTTTTTCAAACAAGCACCCTGGGCTGTGCAGTGTTTCTGGGGTGCTTGTTGTAGCCTACTTTGCATGGTCAAAATAGAAAAACAAATGGTGGAAGGGTATACGAGGGAGGCAGAATAGTCTCTTGTGCAAGTCGACGGCACAGATATTCCATGAATTGAGTATGAAGGACCCAAATGAACACAAGCCAATATAGGCTTTCTTTGGTTTAAATTATTTTAGCAGGCCTTGTATTGAACTGTACTTTCCTGTGCCAAACTGTTAATTTAAGTAGGCCTAATCAATCAATTGCAGGCAGGCAGGCAGGCAGGCCGGACAGACGGACGGACGGACGGACGGACGGACGGACGGACGGACGGACGGACGGACGGACGGACGGACAGACAGACAGACAGACAGACAGACAGACAGACAGACAGACAGACAGACAGACAGACAGACAGACAGACAGACAGACAGACAGACAGACAGACAGACAGACAGACAGACAGACAGACAGACAGACAGACAGACAGACAGACAGACAGATAGACCTTTTCAGTCATTGTAGAGTCATTGTAGACACCTGCTGTTTCAAGCACTGTAAAGAGTGATTTGG